>NW_026020351.1:1718013-1795285 GCF_900185275.1 Solanum verrucosum | reverse complement strand
GGAAGGTTTGATAACTCTAAGGCTAATAGTGATAATAGGCCACCACAACAAAAGCAAAGCAGATCAGATTTTTCTATAGCTAGCACGCCAAATTATGGCCAAGGTAAGCCTCACGTTCCCACTTGTCCGCAATGTGGAAAGAATCACTATGGTACTTGCAGGAGAGCTTCTGGTGCATGTTTCAATTGTGGGAGCTTTGATCATAAAGTGAAGGATTGTCCTAATCCTAATAATGCTCCTTCCTTGAGAACTGAAGGCTCAGTTCATAAGCCTTCTATTAATCCTCCTCAATCTAATAGAGGTGTAAGACCTAAAAACACCCAAGCAGCAGGTACAAGTGGAGCTAATCAAGCTAGTGGACAAAGGGCTACTGCACGTGCTTATGCTATGAGGCATAGGGATGATCAAGATGGACAAGACGTGGCTGTCGGTAAATTTCACTTATTTGGCTTATGTGTGTTTACATTGATTGATCCGGGTTCTACACATTCATATATTTGTTCATCACTTGTTCTTCCTGAAAATGTGAAATCTGTGAAACTTAATTATGATGTGCTGGTTGAAAGTCCTTTGGGTTATCAGGTTGTGTGTAATCGAATTTATCGTGATTGTCCCTTCGTGATTCAAAGTCTGGTCTTCCCTGCTGATTTAATTGAAATGCCCTTCAAGGATTTTGATGTTATTATCGGGATGGATTGGCTTCATAAATATCATGCAGTGGTAGATTGTAGATCAAAGCATGTGACTTTTAAAGATCCGACATTTTCACACATCATTGTACAAGGTGAAAGATCGTTGACAGCTAGTATTATTTCTGCGGCCTTGGCAAGAAAATTAATGCGTCAAGGATGTGGGGCATACCTTGCTCACATAGTTGATACACGGTTGGAGAGTCCTTGTATCAAGGACATACCTGCTGTATGTGACTTTCCAGAAGTTTTCCCAGGAAACCTTCCTGGATTGCCCCCGGAAAGAGAGGTTGAATTTCCAATCGAGCTTATTCCTGGATCTACCCCTATTTCTATCACTCCTTATAGAATGGCTCCGGCAGAATTAAGAGAATTGAAAGCTCAATTGCAAGAACTTCTTGAGAAAGGTTTTATTCGACCTAGTGTTTCTCCTTGGGGAGCCCCTGTTTTGTTCGTCAAAAAGAAAGATGGCACTCTTAGGCTTTGCACTGACTATAGACAATTGAACAGAATAACAATCAAAAATAGATATCGGCTACCAAGGATCAATGATTTGTTTGACCAACTGAAGGGTGCTAAAGTATTCTCAAAGATTGATTTAAGGTCTGGATATCACCAACTGCGTGTTAGAGCGGAAGATATTCCTAAAACTGCTTTTAGAACTCGGTATGGGCATTATGAATTTTTGGTGATGCCATTCGGATTGACAAATGCTCCTGCGATATTCATGGATTTAATGAATCGAGTATTCAAGCCTTATCTTGATCAGTTTGTGGTTGTTTTTATAGATGATATTTTAATATTTTCCAGAAGTAGTGAAGACCATGATAAACACCTCCAGATTATTTTGCAAATTTTGAAGGAGAAGTAACTTTATGCTAAACTTTCCAAGTGTGAATTTTGGCTTGATGAAGTGACATTTCTAGGACATGTTGTATCAGCTGAAGGCGTGAAGGTGGATCCTAGTAAGATACAAGCAGTTGTTGACTGGAGACCTCCCAAAAGTCCAACCGAGGTAAGAAGTTTCTTAGGCTTAGCAGGATACTACAGAAGATTTGTGAAAGGCTTTTCCATTATCGCCTCTCCTTTGACTAAACTCTTGCAAAAGGAAGTAAAGTTTATTTGGGATGACAAATGCCAAGAGAGCTTTGAAACTCTCAAATCCTTGTTGACTCAAGCGCCTATACTTACTCTACCAATTGAAGGGAAAGAATATGTAGTATACAGTGATGCTTCTCACAATGGTCTCGGATGCGTTTTGATGCAAGAAGGGAAGGTTATTTCTTATGCCTCTCGGAAATTAAAACCGCATGAATTGAATTATCCTACCCATGATCTTGAACTTGCTGCTGTAGTGTTTGCTTTAAAAATATGGCGGCATTATTTGTATGGAGAGAAATGTCATATATTTACTGATCACAAGAGCTTAAAGTACTTGGGTACTCAGAAGGAGCTAAACCTTGGACAACGTAGATGGCTTGAACTCATCAAGGATTATGACTGCACAATTGATTATCATCCAGGTAAAGCCAATGTGATTGCCGATGCCTTAAGTCGAAAATCTTTCGCAAGCATTTCCTTGAGTCCTTTATCCTTGCTTCTTGAATTAAGAGCTATGAATGTTTGTTTTACACCTGAGTCAAATGGTTCAATTATTGCTAATTTGCAAGTGAAGCCAATATTACATGAACAGGTAAAGGAAGCACAAAAGATAGATGAGAAACTTGTAAAATTGACCAGAGAAGTTCAAAATAGGGAAAAGCTTGATTTTACATTAACAGAGGATGGTGTCTTATTTTACCAGAACAGGTTATGCGTCCCTAATGATGACAACTTGAGGAAAAAAATATTGAATGAAGCACATACTTCACCATACGCAATGCATCCTGAAGGTACAAAGATGTATCTGACCATCAAAGAACATTACTGGTGGAATGGTATGAAGAGAGACATTGCGGAGTTCATTTCTAAATGTTTGGTTTGTCAACAAGTAAAGGCAGAACATCAGGTCCCAGTTGGTTTACTACAGCCCTTGTCGATGCCGGAATGGAAATGGGAGAGAATAACTATGGACTTTGTTTCTGGACTTCCTCGCACTCAGAAAAATCATGATGCAGTATGGGTGATTGTGGACAGGCTAACCAAGAGTGCTCACTTCTTAGCAATCGAGATGGACTACTCGCTACAGCGTTTAGCCGAATTGTACATTAATGAGATTGTAAGACTACATGGGATCCCTGTGTCTATTGTATCTGACCGAGACCCAAGGTTTACATCTAGATTTTGGGGTAGCTTGCAGGAAGCTTTGGGTACTAAGTTGAGATTTAGCACTTCGTTCCATCCTCAGACGGACGGCCAGTCGGAAAGAGTGATACAAATTTTGGAGGATATGCTTCGAGCTTGTATTATGGAGTTTGAGGGTAGTTGGGACAAACACTTGGCTTTGATAGAATTTGCTTATAATAATAGCTACCAATCGAGTATTAGAATGCCTCCCTATGAAGCCCTTTACGGAAGGAAATGTCGAACCCCTCTTTGTTGGAGTGAAGTTGGTGACAGAAAGCTTGTTGGTCCTGAAATTGTGCAACAAACAGAGGACAAGGTAAAAATTATCAAGGATCGTCTAAAGATTTCTTCGGATAGACAAAAGTCATATGCTGATCTTAAAAGGCGGGACATTGAATATCAAGTGGGAGATAAAGTATTCCTAAAGGTGTCTCCATGGAAAAAGATTATGAGATTTGGCCAAAAAGGAAAACTTAGCCCCCGATTTATTGGACCTTATGAGATACTTGAAAGGGTTGGACCAGTTGCATATAAATTAGCTTTGCCACCGGACTTGGAGAAGATTCACAATGTCTTTCATGTTTCTATGCTCAGAAGATATCGTTCGGATTCATCACATGTTCTCCTAGTTGAGTCTATTGAGGTTAATCCTGACTTGACGTATGATGAAGAACCTATTTTAATTCAAGCTTGGGAAGTGAAGCAACTTAGAAACAAGAGAATCCCCTTAGTAAAGGTACTTTGGAGGAACCATTCTGGAAAAGAAGCTACTTGGGAAAGAGAAGAAGACATGAGGACCCAGTATCCGCACTTATTCCGGGACTAGCGTAAGGTAAATTTCGAGACGAAATTTCTTTAAGGGGGAGAGAATTGTAACACCCCTAAATACTAACCAAGAGTCTCATGTCGATTTACCATTGCTTAATTACTAGAATATGTTTTAGTCTCATTTTGGGAACTTGAAGTGTTGTGAAAATTTCCAACTTGCTTAGCATAAATTCTTATCGTAATTTAAGGATTTGTGATGGGGTGTTTAGGTAATATCCTAATTAAAATTATGTTTAACTTTAAAAGGAAGGTAAGGGATAAACATATAGATATATATGTATGCTTTTTGGGCAGCCAACTTTTTGTTTGGGCAGCTCCTTTTGGTGACATCTGTACAGCTGATAAGTATCACCTTTGTAACTATATATTTTCACACCTCCTTCAATTAAATTCATTTTTCCCTCAAGTCTAAGAACATTAGAACCTTAGCTTAACATATTGTTCTTCAAAATCACAAGAGAAAACGTGGCCCTTTTTGGCTGGAATTCAAGAACACACACTTCTTTTTGGGGAATGATCGAGTGGATGCATGAAGCGGGCCATTGGAGAAGGAATTTTTGAGAGCCTTAAGGAAGATCACATTTGCATTTAGGCATCTATATTTTGTATAAACCTTGGGACTTGTACATGATCTTTTTGTTGTATATTTACATGAAATTTCGATGACTAATGTGATCATGTCACCATGGGTTGTAAATTAAGTATGGCTATATGTTTTGTTCTTTTGGGGTGTGTAAGCCCAAGTATTGCAATATACTAAATCTACTATTTGTTTTGAATATTTGTGTGAAGCATGAACGGGCTGATTTCAGTACTTCGAAATGTGTAATATTCATATTATTTCATCCTTAAGTGTGAAGATAATATATGCATGAAAAGCTCATCGGTTATTTGCTTAAATTATTTTTGGGAGGGTTTTTCCGTCATAAGTTGAAACTCCGTGCCATAGCAATTTTAACATCACATAAATGTTTAAATGTACAAGATGCACATCCTTATCTAATTTTTTTTCCCTTTATGAACCTAATCCCTCTATTAAACTACAATCAATATGGCCATAGTAAATCTCTTTAAATTGTCGCAAGTATTTAAGTAGTTTTTTTGGTTAGGTGGTAGTATCCTTTCGAAAGGGTCGTTACAATTAGTGTCCTCAAATGAATACTTTGTCTCTATATTTGATGAAAATCCTGATGTTTCAGGTATTTGAGTTGAAAGACAAAGCATGGACGCTATCGAGCATAAAGGAACAAAGTGGCTGAAAGAAGGAAGAAAAAATGGCCTGACAATCGCCTAATCCATTAGGCGTGTCGCCTAAAGGCCTACAAGCTCTCCTTTAGTTCCAGTGTGCTAAGCCTGGAAGGACATAGTCAAGTTGGCGATGAAATGGAGCATTGGGCGTGTCGTTGAACAGTTCCACGAAGTAGTACCTTATCGCCCAACTACTAAAAATGCAAAGAGGCTAAACGCTAAAGTAGGAAGGCGATGAAATCGACCAAACGGCGAATCGCCGGATGTATTGGTGATCCCAACTAACTTCCCCGAAGGGTCATTCACAACACATTTTCAAACACTATAAATGCTTATTTAAATGTCTAGATTAGCATCATATCACTATTATTCTTAGAACTTTTTACAACTTTTTCTAGAGAATTTAAGTTTTAGAGGGTTTTGGAAACTTTGTTCTAAGACCTTGAAGATTCAAAGGGTTTCAACTCCAAGAAATTGGACTTGGGTCTCAAAGATTCTTCACTCTTCACGTGTTTTAAGACTTAATCTTTCATACACAATTCATGGAAACTGATATTGGTATAAATTTTTATCTCTTTTACATTTCTAGCTAAAACCCCAATTATTGGGGTGTGATATTTTGAATATGAGGCCACCTTTGTGCATATTTGTTTTGTTTATATATTTGGTTTGAAATTTATAATGGTGTTAATACGACCAGGTGGAGTGGCACAAGATCTGCCTCTTGGCTCGATTGGTATCATTCAAATGTGAATATAGGCCTGATTAAAGCATAAAAGTGAAATAATGTTTTTTTGTGGATGCTTAAGCTTGTCGCTCCGTATGTTATATGGAAAAATGATTTTGACCCTTCCGAAAAAAATTTCCACCCCTTCTGCGTTGAATGAGGCTATTCTTTCACAAATTTGAGTATCAGTTAAGATCAATACCAATGACTTGAATAGTGCTATTAATCGAACAAACATGACAGTGCGGCTACAATGAGGCCAAGTGAAGTTGCATAGACAATATGTGAATCGTTGCATCTCGTTGTGACTAGCCAATTATTAAATCGAGCCTCTTGTGATGATCGTTGCACACTAGCGAAAGTGTGAAGTCTTGTTTGACTTTAGTGTCAATGCCTTGTGTGATGAGCACTCTATGAACCATGCATGACAACACCTAGAATTTTCCCTGTTGGTCCGGCCGACTAAGTAAAGCTATCTTTTGATATGATCTTAGGCAACTTCGAAGAGTGTGAGCCAATTTGACATATACCTCTTTTATGGCTTACCTTGTGAGTGTGTTAACCACTTTCGAACACCCCATGAACATTACCTTTCTTTGGAAGAAACCTGATGACAACATGACCTTTTTTGACCCATTACCATTAATCCTCGTGAATCGTGGTTAATTGAATAGCTAACTTAGGCCAAAATACTAAGTTGGGGTGTGGTAAAAAGAAAAGGGAGAGTAAAGAAGTGTAAGGACAGTCTCCTTTAACCCATTGTGTTGAGAAAACTAGAGCACTCCATATAAAAAAAAGAAGAGAGAAAAAGAAAAAGAATGAAAAAGAAAAATTGTGGAATAAAGTTGAAAAGTACAAAAGAAATGGGGTTCCCAAACAATCCTTGGGAAGTGAATAATAGGATGACTTAGCGTACTAAAGAAAATGATAAAGGAAGAGGAAAAGAAGTGTTGTGAGCACCACATTTCATGAGTATGAAAGTCACTGAGCCTAAATGACCATACCTTTGCATTAGCCCCATTACAAGCATTGAGAAGACCTTTTTGATCTTGAGTAAGCTGAAACAAATGTCGATTGAAAAATACGAGATAACCTATGGGTAAAATTATATATTGTGTTGCTCTTTTTGAGTGTGAGCATTGCATTTGATTCCAAGACATTAAATTGTGAACTATTGTGTGAATGTAGAATCTTTCTTTGTGTGATGGCATTTGAACACCATTGTTGAGCTTGAACTTGCATTTTAAGCAAGTATTGTGAGCATGAGATTCTTTGATAATGGTGAGTCACAACTTGAATCTTTGAGTGCACAATTGATTTTTGTATGAGTAAAGTGAGTCTTGTTGTGTACATTCATGATTGATTCTTGTGTAGCACTGTTTGAGATACCCTTTTTGAACAATTGAACTCTAGTTTGCTTGAGGACAAAAAAAAGTTTAAGTTGGGGGTGTTGATAAGTCCACAATTTGGACTCATTTAGGGCTATATTTTGATAGAATTAGTGGCCTCAAATGCATATTTTGTCTCTATATTTGATGAAAATCGTTATGTTTCTGGAATTTGAGTTGAGAGAGAAAGCATGGACACTATCAAGCAATAAGAAACAAAGTGGTTGAAAAAAGGAAGAAAAAACGGCCTAACGATAGCCTAATCCATTAGGCGTGTCACCGAAAGGCCTATAACCTCGCCAAATGTTCTAGTGTGCTTAGCCATGAAGAAAAAGGTCAGGTCTGTGAGGAAAGGGAGCAGTCGGTGAATCACCGAGCAGTTCTGCGAAGCATCACTATATCGCCCAATGATTCAGAACGCAAAGATGCTAAAGGCAAAAGCTAAAAGGCGAGGTACCAGACCAAATGGGGGATCATCGAGTAGTTCGGCGATCCCGACTAACTGCGCCAAGTGGATCATTCGCAACACACTTTTTGACAGCTATAAATACCCGCTTAAATCTATAGCTTAGTATCAAGCTGTTGGAGAACTAGGTTTTAGAATAGAACAGTTTTTACATTTTTGGAGACATTATTATTGAGCCTTGAAGATTCAAAGGGTTTCAACTCCAAGAAATTGGAAGTGGGTCTTCAAGAATCTTCATCCTTGAGGTGTTTAAAGACTTTATTTGTCATACCCATTTAATGGTAACACCTTTTGGTATCAATTTTACCTCTTTTTCATCTCTAGCTAAAACCCCAATTCTTGGGGTGTGATTTTGTGAATATGGGTTAGATTATTTGTGTGGTCTTGCTTGTTGATGGTTTATTTGTTGTTTAAATGTGATTTCATTTAGTATTTGTGTATGAACTTAATAGAGTTGTAGTTGCAAAAACGATTTCATCTTAGTTTTTTTGACTTGCTCGAGAGAAAGGTCGTAAAACTAAGACTACTAAATTGATAGCCGATGGTATTGGGTCGACATAGGTTCAGCTCGAAAGAGTGAATCTTAGTCCTTCTCCCATATATTCAGCTCGAGAGAGTGAATGGGCTAAGGCGGAGTCTGTGCTTAAAGCGAAAACTCGGTGTTCTAGAGAAACCGAATTGATTCGGGGTAAGTTGCTCGAAAGTGAATATACCCCCACTATAGTCTAGCCTAGTCACAAATGTTCTACAATTTACTATCAAAAGCATCTACCTGATAGTCTAGTCTATCCTGTATTCCTATCACATCCCAAGAATCACGTCTCTCTATATCATTTTCTTATATTTTTAATGTTTTTTACTAGTTACTTGAGTACAAACCCCCATTGATAATTGACGCTTGTGTCGTCCCTTTTAGATTTAGTATGTTTATACTCGGTAATGTTTTTCACTATGGTTAACTTTAACAATTTTTGCGCTTAACCAATTACTTTCAGGAATCGCTCCCTTGGGACTCTACGCCAACTCATCGGTTGGGTTATATTACTATTTTATGATCGTAGACACTTGAATTGGAAGTTGTGTCTTGATTACGCAAACATCAAAATGGTGTCGCTGGCAGGGAGTGGTGTTATATGAAAATTCTTGGTTAAGGCGAATTTTTCTTGTGGTAGTCATAGTTTACTTGCTTAATTTTTAGTTTTGTTTTGTTCGGTTGTTTTTACTGAAACATGAGAGATAAGTGTGGTTAATGACTATGAACCAATAGAGCACCTCTTGGTGGAAGTGATGAGGTACAAGGACAACATCTTGACCTTCAAACTGATGGGAGGTGAGACGTTTCATGAGTTGTGGCTTAGGTTTAAAGCACTGTTGATACAATTCCCAACTCATGAAATTCTCGATCTAGCTCTACTAGACTGCTTCTATAGGAGTCTTAATCCCGAAAATAGAGGATTAATTGATCGACTTATCCCGGGTGGCCTTCAAAGATACTCTTATGAGACCACAACCAAATTCCTTAACCTTGTGGCTAAAACCAACAAGGATTCTGAGAAGGACTAGCAATTTATCATTTTGTTGGGTCAAATGGGTAACTTGACCCAAAAGGTCGAGGAATTGGAGGTGATATACAAAAAGAAGAGCAAATGCATACCACCTACCGAGCAGGGAAGGTCTATGGACAATGAAAATAGACGTATAGAGGATATGTTATTAACCATTCTCCATAAGCTAACTGAGCAAGATAGAGTGTTAGAGGATATTAGAGAAAATGTAGAAGTGCTAAATTTGATGAGCGGTTCTCACTCTAGTTCTATCTAGCTAATTAAAACTCTCTTGGGTCATTTATTGCCTCAGCTCCATCCAAACGTACAATTGGGATCACTTAGTCGCACTACGTTCAACCCCAAAAATGAGGTTTGAGTGTTGACTTGTGTAGTGCCATGACGTTAACTAAGGGGTTGTTTGGGAGGCAACCTAAAATGCATAAATGCTTTAGTTTTGTTTTTGTAAATAATGTATGTTGGTTGTGCAGGTTTAAATGCGCAAAGTGTTTGAAAAATGCAGATTGGCAAGCAAATGGTCCAGTCAACGTATCGCCGAAGAGGTCGGCGTGCCCGACTTGATTCGCCGTTTGGCTCAACACAATTTCAACTCAGAGCCTGTAAAACATGGTGAGCTCAAGAGCAGATCGGCGAGTCACCAACTAGGTCGGCGACCATGATTAAAACCTTCGTCTTAACACTAAATACAATGTAGGTCCTACAGAAATTGGCGGGGTAAGTGACCATTCGGCGGTTCGCCGAGTGGATCGGCGGACGTGACTAATGTCGCTGAATGGTCTCGAACTGGATGGTTATTTATGGCCAAAGGTTCTAAAAGTTTCAAACTTTTCAATAGTATTTTGGTTGTTGATTGGTGCTCAGAATTAGGATTTCTTTGCCGCCTAGTATTTTAATCGTATTTTAATTGGTATCTAAGGTTAGTTTCTAAATCCTGAGTTTACCTTTGAAAATTTTGTACTCATTTGCAATTATTGTATCTTAGTGATGTTTGTTGGGTCTCTCTGATAGGAATAGATTGTCTTAATGCCGATTTTAATTTAAAAATTTTGTCCATATTGCTTTGATCATCGAATGCCCATATTTTGTGTGTATTTAAATAATTGATTTTTTTTGGGTTGTGCTTGCATATTGTTTAGATTGATTGGGTGAACTCTAAGTAGCCTGTGTTTGCGTTAAATGACATATATTGCTCAATGATAGAAAGGGTGACACCCTTCTTAAGGACAATTGTCGTCAAATGGCCAAATTTGGCAAAATCGAAAGAAGTCTGAGTATTCCGGGGTTATGGGTGCTATGGGTCTGAGCCTAATTTAACTATTGAATGATTTGATTTTGTTTTTGGGGGTTGCAGGGTTGAATTCGAGCAGGCGGATAGAAAATAGGCACGTTGGGTCGTTTGGCGAGCTGGGTCGAGCTTTCCGAAGCACTCGACGGTTCACCAAATCACCCCTTATCGCCTATAATTTTATGCTATATGTGATTTTTGAGTCTATAACTTTCGACTTGAAACCTGAAGTCGCCGAAAGTATGCTTGATCGCCCTTTGTCTACACCCCTGAAACCTTTGTCGCACTTAAACTTTTGGTGGAAAAACCCTTGCTCGCCGAAAGAAGTCGGTGATTCGCTGAAAGAGCCTTCCCATTGCCGACTTGCCATAATTTATTAGCCAATCCCTTCGGCGAGCCGGATCTAGCTCGCTAAAGAGGTTAGGTGACTCGCCGACTGGATCGGTGAGTCTATCTGAAATAGATTTTCTGTTCCTAGGTTTGATTTTCTCATGATCTCTCCCGATCTTTTGTAGATATTGTACGTACAAATCTAACCATGCTCCCTAAGAAAACAACACAGGGTATTAATATAAATGAAGGGGGATCAAATCTCCCATAAAGGAGAAGGCAAGAACTCCCACCGGGAGACAAAGGCAAAAGAAAGAATCACATAGCTAGGAATAAAGACCAGGCTTAATCTCAATCCTCGCCCACAAGAGTTCCCTCAGCTGCCACAATTCCTGAAACAGGTTCAGTGCCAGCTGAGGCACCTCCAATGACCCCTGCACTCCTTATCTCTCCACCACCTTGACTGCTGAACAAATTGAAAGGTGCTAGGGTACAGACCATCCTAGAGGAGAATTGTTATCTACAGACGGCCTGGAGGGAAAGCACCCCAGTGTCAGGGATACTATCCACTACCATGAGTTTTAGCAGTCCACCAATCCCCGAGGCCCTTACATTCATTTCTAGGTCAAGGAATTCTATACAACTTATGGGGAGTTGGTCCAAAAGCAAGAAGAAGGCAAGCGAATTTAGACCGGTGAAGTCATTCTTGGTCAGAGGCAAAGAAGTTGGGTGTGACAGTGAATATATTAACATTGTTTTGAATAGACCGCTTCACTCTGCACTTCCTTACGAGGGGTTACCCATTGCTTAGTCCCTAGATGACTTGAAGGGTTGGTTGGTTCCTCTGATTAGTGACACCACCCTAAGGTGGACGGCTCTGCGGCTCGCCTAATGACCCCATCTCGCCTTTAATTTCATGTTATATGTTTTGATTGGTTTCTGAACCTTTCTGTGAGAAGCATGAGTTCGCCAAAAGCACTCGATGAATTATCGAAAGACTTCTTGTTCGCCCTCTATCGGTACCCTTTGAACCCCCACTACACTGAAACCTTCTGCCGGAAACCCCTTGCTTGCCGAAACGATTGGCAAGTCTTCCTGCAACAGATTGTCCTTGTTTTATTTGTCGAATATTTTCTATCTTTCCCTCAAAGCTTTGCAGACATGGCTAGACCTAAAGTTACAGGGAGAATCATGCCACCCTGACAGATAAGAGCGAAAAATTTCAGGAAAGATACAAATGAATCGAATCCTCCCAAGACAAGAAGTAAGGGCAAAAAGCCTAGTTCCAGCAAGAGATCTGTCTCCCGAGATACCACTTTCCCTTCGTGGACTCGTGGATTCTACACAACTATACATTCCTTTTTGGGATTTCATGACTTGGACAATTTTAGCAAATGAGTTGCCGCTTAACCTTCTAAAGTAGCTCTGGGTACTACTATCCACATCGAGGCTGACACATCAGGAACTGATGCCCAGACAGACGGGGTAACCACTTAGACAGGATCCCCTCTTTACCTCCCTCTCAGTCTTTCCTCAATTTACATTCTAAAAATTTTATTATTTGCATTTGAGGACAAATTATTTTTAATTGTGGTGGGGTGTGGCCCACCATTGTGTACTATATTCATGTTGGGTTGTGAACCATAATGTTGTGTTTTACACTACTTCTTGTGGATGTTTGAGCTTGTGGCTTCTTCTATTTTAATTGCAAATGATTTTGACCCATTCAAAAAAAATTAAATTTTTGCCACCTCTCGTATGTACTTGATAGTGGTTGTTCTTTAGAAAAGTTAAGTCTCGATTTTGATCAATACCGATGAATTGAATAGTGATTATAATTGAACGAACATGAATGTACGGCTACGATGAGACCAAATGAAGTTGCATAGACAATATGTGAACTCTTTGCATCTCATTGTGATTAGCCATGTATCAAATTGATTCTTTTGCGATGAACGTTGCACTCTAGCGTAAATGTGGAGTCTTGTTTGAGTTTAGTGTCAATGCCTTGTGTGATAAGCTTACTGTGAACCTTGCATGACAAAACCTAGAATTATACCTGTCGGTCCGGTCGACTAAGTAAGGCTATCTCTTGATATGATCTTAGGAAACTTCGAAGAGTGTGAGCCAATTTGACATATACCCCTTTTGTGGCCTACCTTGTGAGTATGTGAATCTCTCTTGAACACCCCTTGAACCTTTCCTTTCTTTGGAAGAAACTTGATGACAACATGACCTTTCTTGGTCCATTACCCTTAATCCTCGTGAATTGTGGTTGGGGGTGTGGTTAAAATAAAAGAGAAAGTCAAAAAGTGCAAGGAAAGTATCCTTTAACTCATGGCGTTGAGAAAAATGGAACCCCTCCATACATATAAAAAAAGAGAAAAAGAAGAAGAATGAAGAAGAAAAGTTGTGGAATAAAGTTTAAAAAAAATACAAAAGAAATGGGATTCCTGAATAATCCATGGAGAGTGAATAATGGGATGACTTATGAGCACTAAAGAAAATGATAAAGGAATAGGAAATGAGGTGTTGTAAGCACAATTTTTCATGAGGATGAAAGTTAGTCAACCTAAATGACCATTCCTTTGCACTCAGCCCCATTACAAGCCTTGTAGAGACCTTTTTTTATCTTGAGTGAGCTGGAAAAAATGTCGATTGGAAAATACGAAACCTGTGGGTGAAAGCATGCATAGTGTTATTCTTTATGAATGTGGGCGTCGCATTTGATTCCGGAGCTTTAAATGATTAAACCATTGTGTGTGAGTATGGAATCATCCTTTTTGTGAGGACATTCAAATACTTTTGTTGAGCTTGAACTTGCATTTGGAGCAAGTATTGTGAACGTGGGAATCTTTGGTAATGGAGTGTCACAAATTGAATCTTTCGGTACACAATTGATCCTGGCATGTGTAAATTGAGTCTTGTTGTGTACATTCATGATCGAGTCTTGTGCAGCACTGTTTGAAACATCCTTTTTGAACTGTTGAACTCTACTTTGCTTGAGGGCAAGCAAAAGTTTAAGTTAGGGGTGTTGACGAGTCCACAAATTGGACTCATTTAGGGTTATATTTTGATAGAATTAGTGTCCTCAAATGCATATTTTGTCTCTATATCTGATGAAAGTCCTTAAGTTTCAGGTATTTGAGTTGAGAGACAAAGCATGGACGCTATCGAGAAAAAAGGAATAAAGTGGCAGAAAGAAGGAAGAAAAGATGGCCTAACGACGCCTAATCCATTAGGTGTGTCGTCGAAAGGCCTACAACCTTGCCTTTTGTTCCAGTGTATTGAGACCTGAAGGAAAAAGTCAAGTTGGCGATGAAATGAAGTAGTCGGCGTGTCGCCAAAAAGTTCCACGAAGAAATACCATATCGCCCAACGACTCAAAATGCAAAGAGGCTAAAGGAAGGCGATGAAATCGCCCAAACAACGGATCACCGAATGTATCTGTGATCCCGACTAACTTCACCGAAGGGTCATCGCAGCACATTTTGAAACACTATAATTGCGTGTTTAAATTTCCAGCTTAGCATCATATCACTATTATTCTTAGAACTTTTTACAGTTTATTTAGAGAGTTTAAGTTTTAGAGGGTTTTGGAGACTTTGCTCTAAGACCTTGAAGATTCAAAGGGTTTCAACTCCAAAAAATTAGACTTGGGTCTCGAAGATTCTTCACTCTTGATGTGTTTTAATACTTAATCCTTCATACCCAATTGATGTAAAATTATATTGGTATAAAATTTTATCTCTTTTACATGTCTAGCTAAAACTCCAATTCTTGGGGTGTGATTTTGTGAATATGGGTTATATTATATGTTGGGTCTTGCTTGTTGATGGTTTATTTGTTGTTTAAATGTGATTTCGTTTAGTAGTTGTGTATGAACTTAATGAAGTTGTAGTTACAAATACGATTTCATCTTAGTTCTTTCGGCTTTCTCGAGAGAGAGGTCGTAAAACTAAGACTACTAAATTGATAGCCGGTGGTATTGGGTCGACATGGGTTTAGCTCGAGAGAGAGAATCCTAGTCTTTCTCCCACACATTCAGCTAAAGAGAGTGAATGGGCTAAGGCAGAGGCTATGCTTAAAGTGGCAACACGATGTTCGAGAGAAACCAAGTCTATTCGGGGTAAGTTGCTCGAGAGAGAATTTACCCCACTATAATCTAACCTAGTCACAAATACTAAACAATTTACTATCAAAAGCATGTACCCACCAGTTTAGTTTATCCCGTATTCCTATCACATCCCAATAATCTCAGCTCTCTATCTAGTTTTCATATATGTTTGTTGTTTGTAGTTGTTAATTAATACAAAACCCTCCATTGATAATTGACGTTTGCGTCACCCTCTTCAGATTTAGTATGCTTATATTGCGTCACCCAGTTTACCTCTCATTTTTGGAAATCATTTCAGAAAGGTCTTGGTACTTCGGTAAATCTCAGTACAACATTTCGTCCGCAGATGGATGGTCAGGGAGATGTTACTATTGAGAATTTAGAGGGCAGGTTGAGAGATTGCGTGATCAATTTCAAGGGTAGTTGGAATGATCACCTACATCTCATAGATTTCACCTATAATAATAGCTACCATTCAAGTATTCAGATGGCCCCTTATGAGCGTAGATGTAGATTTCCAATTGGTTGGTTTGAAGTAGGTGAAGCAACATTGAACCCATTGAAAAAGTTCAACTCATTAGAGATAGACTTAAAACAGCTCACAGTTGTCAAAAGTCCTATGCAGATGTGAGGAGAAGGGACTTAGAGTTCGAAATCAGTGATTGGGTTTTCGTAAATGTGTCACCTATGAAGGGCATAATGAGATTTGGCAAGAAAGAAAAGCGCAGTATAAGATATGTAGGTCCTTACAGATCCTGAAAGGGTTAGAAATGTGGCTTATGAGTTAGAGTTTCCAGCAGAACTAGCAGCAATCCATCCACTCTTTCACATTTACTTGTTGAAGAAATGTTTGGGTGATCCATCATCGATAGTACCATAAGAAAGTGTGGCTGTGAAGGATAGTCTCACTTATGAAGAGGAGCTATGACCGTCAGGTTCGTAGGTTGAGAAATAAATAAGTCGCTTCAATGAAGGTTTTGTGGAGGAGTTAGTCCATAGAGAGAGCTACTTGGGAAGTAAAAGCAGCAACGAAGGCTAAATCTCTTTTATCTCTCTCTTTCCAATTCTATTTCAACTTGAGTTAACAGTTCCTCTCATGTCTATTAGTTTACACTTGCGTAAATTCAGCCATAGTATCATGTTCCGTCAGTTGTTCTTACATTTTTAGCATATTAACATGTTCTTGGAACTCAGCTTAGTCAGAAATCAGTTTCTAGTACTTAATGGTAGAGATTGCAGCTCTTTCCTTCCATATTTAGCTTTTTTAGACTTCATTCGAGAACGAATGTTCCCTAGGTGGGAAATAATGTAACACCTCATATCTCAAAATGAAGAAAATCCTAGTTTTTAGAAAATCTGGCCAGTACCAATGGAACCACCCACGGACCATAGGGGGGACCACAAATTGTAGGTGGGGTTCCCTCGTTAAAGCCTAAATATTTATAGTCCATGATCCCACACACAGTCAACCAATACGGTCCGGGGTTGGACCTAAGGACCATATGTCTGACCGTAGGTAAGGGTCAGTAGCCAGTTAGACGGGAATAGCTTATGAGTCAACTTCAAACGGTCATAACTCTTAGCACAAAATGAATTAGGTGGCCCATGACCTATCAAATATAAGATAATTGAATTCTCTTTCCAACCCCACCAAGTTTGCTAAAATCCCATCTCCGAGTAAATGTTATGCTTGTTTTAGTGACACCTATCGGGTAGACTTGACCGACGAACCCTATCTACGGTTGGTAGGTCAACCCACGGACCGTAGGTACCTCCGTGGCTGGCCTTTGTCATCTTTTAAGGTAGGGTCATTTAGTTATTTTTCCTATGCATTGTGCACCTTAAACTACATGATTTTACTCTTAAACTACGTCGTGTTTATCAGTTTAAGACTAATAACCTAGTTAAAACATAACCAAAACATTTATTCACCAAAATTCATCAAAACTTAGAGCAAAAAGGGTAGAAAAAGGTTATAGCTTTCTCAAGAACACACAACAGGTTTTCTTCATTTTCCACCCCAAAATCGAAGGATTTCTCTAGAGATTTTGTCACTAGATATGTGGGATTTCACTAGTGTATTCCTTTCATCCACTAGGTCCCTAGAATTCAGTCAGATTCTTGTTTCCCTATATCTTGTTTTGACCTAGGGTTTCTAGAACTTTAGAGAATTGCTGTGATGTAGATGTTATAGTGTTCTTAATCAGATTATCATGTTTTTGTAACATTGTTGCTTAGTTCCTAGCATGAAACTTAGAACCCTAGTTGAGTAGAATCTCTTACTTCATGAATAACACTTGCTAGATCAGTTAAACATATAAACATATATACATGCCTCAGATTTCGAATGTTTTATTGTCAGTACTTAAATGTTGCATTCTCATTTAGCAAGTCAAAATATTGAGCTAATCTAGTATTTTAGTTAAGTTGTGTTATACACATTCTAGTTGAGAGTAAACTTAGCACCGAGTTGGACTAGGGTTCAACGTACCGTCATAGTCCCAAACCTACGTGCCTCTGTAGGTTTATAAGTCCCCTATGTTGGGCATCAGATTTAGTGATCACGCCAGTCATGCCTTTATACCCCCAATATGGTATACTGGGTCCTCTCGATGGGGCATATACATCGACTCCACGTTTAGCTCACATTGTTTTATGTCGGTTAATAGTAGCTCCCACAGTCAAACTCTAGTGCATTGGACGAGATTTTCAGTTATACATCAGTATTAAGTCTCAGCATGTCATGTTGAGGGATAGTACTTGGTCATTACATTTAGCTCAGTTTTTAGTATATTTCAGTATTATTATTCTGTTCAGATTATATCATTTCTCAGTATGCTTTGTTCAGTTATACATTTGTTCAGCTATATTCTATATTATGTATGCTTAGTACATTCCAGGTACTGACGCATATTCTGCGCTACATCCTTTCATGATGTAGGCTCAGGTACTCAGCATTTAGATCACACATAGATAGGTCTCCGATCCGTATTCAGCAGCTTCAGTGGTGACTCCTCATACTTTGAGGACAATAGACATGTGTTTTTCATATCTAGTATTTCATTTCAGTTTATGTTTTTGCTAGGGTTAGTTGGGGGCATGTCCCAACAAATCTAGTCAGTAGAGGCTTTTCCATGCATAGTATTAGATTCAACTTTAGCATTTGAGTTAACGTTCAGTATCACTAAAATCATAGGGATTTATATATATTAGATCAGTTTTGGGTATTTCCCATCTTTCAGTTATCAACTATTTTAATATTTCGCAAGTATCTCTATATTCAGTTGTTTTAGTATGCTTATGATATGCCAGCTTCAGGGTTACCCTAGGGTCACTCGTGGTCCTAGGTCCCATTTTTACGTCAAAAGGGTAGTCTCGGGGCGTGACAAGTTATGTAGTTCATAACCTATCAAATTAAAGGTATTTGCATATTCTTTCCAATGCCACCAATTTCGATACAATCCAAGTTTCGAGTAAATAGTTATGACCATTTAAGTAACCTAATATAGTGTAGTAATGAATTACCCGACCGAAAAATACTAAAAAGGGTGGTTTTGGTCTTTTTTTCTCTAAGAAAACCCTTAACGAATCTCTTGACTAATTAAAGGCCCAAAACAATCAAATTTTCATCTCTTAATCCCCCATTCACTTGGCTCTGAAACCGTAAGGCAAAACCCTAAGGAAAATTGAAAGCAAAAGACTTTCATTAAGGTCAATGCAAACTTAACATCTTTAAAAAAACTTATGAGATAATTTTTAAGTAACCCTAGTACATTATTGTGGGAAGTTTACCATATAGCCGACTTAGACCATGTGAGCTATAACATGAAATCCAGTGTTTGACCCACACCGAAATGGGATGAACTTACTTGCCAAGGTAAGAACTAGGAGTCTGAGCTAAAGTGGATCTGCTATCTAACGTCTATATAGGAAAACCTATGGTGGTACATAATTATGGGATAATGAGATTACTACTAGAAACTTGGCCTCTATTAACAGGAGAGTTTCCATCCCAATATCCTGTCGGTGCCAAATATAAATCCCATAGAACAATCATTTATCATATTCGTATTATGATTCATGGAAAGGAAAAATTAAGCAACCAATCCAAGCTAAAGTTCATTTAGAATAGCACCTTAATATTGATTAAACTTAGGTGAGAAAACCTCTCAACCTCATGAATCTTTTTGTGAGAAAAACCTTTTAAAAGCATGTTATTAGTTGTATGTGAGAAAACCTTTCAAAACAACAACAAAATTGAGATTTTACTCTCAAATCATCCTCAAATAATTTACATTAGTTTCATAAAAGAACACGGGCATCTTCGTATATTCATCTTTCCTAGTTGATAAACTTCATTATGTGTTGATAGTAGAAAAAATCATGGATCATGCATGGCTTCATATGAGTTATACTCAAAATTATGCATTTACTTTAATTCATTCATAAAAAGATACAATACAATCAATCATATATATATAGAACCCTAAGCCCACCTACGTGGCACAACCACAAACCAAAATTCTCTTTTAATTTATTTATTTCCAAAACTAGCCTTCCTATCCTCTTAGAAACCTTCACAATATATATATAGAACCCTAAGCCCACCTACGTGAATGCTTCTCCTATAATCATATGTATACTTGCATTGTTGCATGCATTAGTCTACCGTTTCTCCATAATCTTACTTTACCTTTGATGATTTGAGTTAATCATTTTTTTTCTAGAGGCGGTACAATATAGATTGAAGGTCAAAGTCATTTATTAGAGCTTTGAATTGATATATGAAGTACATATTGTTGGATTTTAAAAGGTGTAATGAAATATGAAAAGTTGCGACTTTTATGAAGAATTGTGATTTTTATGAAGATTTGCGATTTTTATGAAGATTTGCGATTTTTATGGAAGATTGTTACCGTTCCGAAGGGTTGTAACTTTTTAAAGGTTGTGACCTTTCCGATAAGGCAGAATAAGCATTTGTTGACACTACCCTTTGTTGTCTATAAAGAGATGGATATTCACTCATTTTAAACAATGAAAAGTTTGAACTTCTTCTTATACTACGCAATTAAATATTCATGTACGCTGCTCATGTTAAGTGGCTCACTAACACCATTGTTTTTGTATGAATACACTGGTGAAAAAAATAGTTTTATCATGAGAGGATATATTCCTTTAAACCTTGGGTACTAGAGATGAATAATTTCCTTAAGGGGACAATATGCATTCAGTGGGCTTAATTTTTTCCTTTCTCTTTCATTCTATTGTTATAGATCCTGGTATGTTTTTAACAATTATTAATTTATGCTTATGTTATTAAGTGTAGTTTATGAGTACATTCTTTAAACTTTATTGTTTATGTTTTTGCAAAGTTATTTTTATAAGTATTTTTTTAGTACCAAATTAAATAACACATGTTAATTGAGTTTCAACTCAAGTTTTATCTACTGATATTGTTTGAGGTACAATAAAAAAAAATTCATAAAGATCTATACTACAACCTTTTGAACACAAAATTCAAATTTGGTATGCCATTGAAAGGACATAAAGACCTTAAAAAATTTACCGCACCTTGATGTGCAGAGTGAACCAGGAATAGAAGACAGGAATTAATAAACTTTTCACATAGCTTCAAGGATGTTGTGCCGGATAACTTATAGAGGAATATTACTAGACTGGAGCTTCTTTTATTCTCAAAGACATAGATAAGTATACAATAAATTAATTGCTCATATTAAATATGAAGTTTGGATAGATTCTCAAGTTTATTACAAGTTGTAAATACTTTTCTTGAAGTAATAGAGGTGTTTCTCAACACTGCAATTGGAATAGAAGTATAGTTTTAAATTGAACTTCATCAGTCTAGTCTGCTGATTTTTTAAAAAGCACCCAAATAAGCTGAATAGTTTTGTGTAATATTTATCGCTTTCAAGTATATATAATAAGTTATATTGTTGTCCAATATGATACATTCTCCCCTTAATTTTTATTTTTAATAAGAAGTAATGATACATTTAATGGGAACATTTAAATGATTTATGCAAAACAAAAAGTAGGGCTAAACTTTCTACACATTAAAATTCGAATATTTTTTCACTTTTTGTAGGTTTTTAAAATTTATTTATCTCTTTACGAATAATTATTTATTTATTAGAAAAATTAATATCTCAGGTTGATGTTCATTTGGTTCCCCAAAAATATCAAATGGTAACGGTTTTTAGAAGGAAAATGATAAATTATAAAATCAAATCAAAGATGATTGATTAAAGGATAAATGATAACATGTTACAATTATCATTTTGCTTTACATTATCAAAGTTCGTTACTATGTAATCTTGTATGTAAGATAATATAGTGTTTTAGTTTAATCACTAATAGGTTTTAAGTATTATTTTATGAATTCTATGATATTAAATTCTGGCACAAGGCGCGGGTAATTTTACTAGTTGGATTATTATTAAAAGGAATTCATGAAGATTGAATAATACCCTAACTTTGAATTAAGAATTTAACTTGTAAAATTGAAAAATTTAGGAACCCTATGGAGGAAAGAACTCCATAAGTGAATAGTAACATACCTTAGTGATCAATGCCCACAATCTATGCTAAATTGAAAATTTTGATGTGAAACTCTAGCTTTTTATACCATAGTTCATAAGAGGATTTTGCGGGTGATCTTGGAGGGAAATTTAGGAATTAAGTGAATGACTTAGAATGGATAGTTTTAGGACCTAATTCACTTATATAGGTCTTGAAATAGGGTTAAAACGATATAGTTTATATACCAAACATTTAGGGGAAAGACTAAAATAACGCTAGCTTAAAAACGAATGGAGTCACCAAAAAGGAAGGCTGGACGGTCAATAGAAGGTCTCACTGCCGTATAGGGAATCGTCCAGGAGACCCCCCCCCCCCATTCCAAAAAACTTTAAACTGTTTGGCTAGTGGCCCTAAATGGGTTATAAACGTCTTGATGGAGTCGTCCAGGTCATTTCGAATCCTGGACGCCCTGCACGGTAAGTATGCTAGGCTTAAACAACCATTGTGCCCTAAATGGACGATTTTGGGTCTCGTGAAGGGTCCCTGGCCTGCTTTTGACTTGTGGATTTGCCCGTTAACTCCCTTTTACCTTATTAAATCCTGAGGTGTTACAACCCGGATCAAATAAAGCATAAATATCAAGATGAAAGACTTTCAACATATCGGTCACAATATCCGGAGAACACTTGTGATTACATCGAGTTAGACAAGCATAAAATCTATTTTTCTTTGGAGTACCCAAACCGGAACTACTAGTTTGAACTTAGCCTACCATCCCTTCCCTTTGTAGCAAGCAATAGGCAATCTCTCATGTTGTGACCTTTCTTTCAACAATTACAACAACCAGCCTTTTCAGCCAAACATTTTCCATCATATTTTTTACCACACCCTAAGAAAGCATGAATAGAGGATACAACCACCTCCTTGAGGTTTGGGGTTAGACACCCAATTCCTGTTGAACTTAGGGATCGGTGCATTAGAAGAACCTTTACCAGAACATCTTTACAAAAAAATTTAACGACCTTGTCCACCTAACCTAGAATGAGAAAGGTCACCATCACTGGTTCTTGCCCTCTTGGACTCTCTTTCCCTTTCCTTGAGCTTTTCCTCTTCAATTTGTTGGACATGTATCATTAAACGAGAGATATACTTCTCCTTACTCAACATGGAGGTACGAAACCCTTTGACAACCAAGTCTGAAACACTCGACACAAAGATACGCATCCTTTCCCTTGAATCGGCAAACATAGTTGCAGAATAATTAGCCAATTGAGTAAACTTCAAAACATACTCCTTCACACTCATATTGCCTTGTCGAAGATTAATAAACTCAAGCACTTTCACTTCTATGATCTCAAGAGGAAAGAAACTATCAAGAAATGCTCCTTGAAGTTTCTCCCTATCAAGTGGACATGCATCAATAGCACTCTCACGTTTCCATTGTTCAAACAAAATTTTGAGCAAGACCCTTGAGTTGATAAGCGACCAACTTCACCTTCTATATCGTATAGACTCCCATAATTCCCACTATCTTTTACACCTCACCAATAAACTCTTGAAGATCTTCATGGACTTTGGAACCATGAAACTTTGGCGGATTCATCATTGTGAAGTCTCTTATCCTTGTCGCCACCATACCCACATTTGGGTTCACAGGAGCAAAGGCTTCTATATTTGGTTAGCCAATCATAGCTTGAGCCAAAACTTGAAAATGTGGCTCGAAATTCAGCATGAGTCACTTGCTCGACAAAAGGGTCAACCAGAACTTGAGGAAACTCGGTCTTCACATTGTCACTTAAATTTCTTCTCACGTAAGATCTTTGAGGGGTCATATCTTAAAAAGCATAGGACAAGATTTACGAGAAGGATCTTTATATAGATAAACTCTATGGCACTACTTTAAAATAATGAAAGAAGCCTTCATCATCTCTATAAAAAGAAAGAGGTTGCTGAAGATCAATATACTTGATGACTGAACCTTGTTAGGATTCTCATATACTTTTAGCAAATTGTTTCTGAATGAGTTACTATGTAACCAAAAACGAGAAGAGAGAAAATTAGTTTGGTGCGGCCTTTTATCAAAATATTGAAAAGAAATAAAAAGTAAGAGTTAAGTGTAGATTTAGAATCTATACTTCTAACCAAGTCAATATCACAAAGCTAGAAGAGAACAACTCTGCAACCCAAGGGGGCTGGAGTATGATCAATTATGGATCCCAACTAATATAAAAACATCAATCAGATGTTGAATTTCCTTACCAAACTTTACCTATTATTTTAATTTTTAATTACGATCTAGTCGACATCAAATAGTTAGTTAACTAAGAAAAGTAAAACGGATTAATTTACCCCCACGCCGATCTTGCACTCTCACCTTTAACATCAAAATGAAAAAAATTAGCTTAAGAAATTGGCAGAAGTACACGAAAAAATATATATGGTCAAGACTTATATAGAATTTACTGATACTTTTGGTTAAAAAAAATAGAGAGACATAAGACGATGAGTGCTCCCATGTTAAAACTTCACATATCCTTGTTTACGGTTTCATATCTTTCTAGACAACTATGCCTCAGTCTTCGTCAAATTAATAACATTTTACAAACTCTCACCAATCAATTTAAAAACACCTTATTCATTATTGTTATTTATATTGGGATGAAAAATATATTGAACTAGGGATGGATGTAGGCTATAATATATGGCTATATTCTTTGCCAAAGGTATTGTCATTGCAGGTATTATTTTTGAATGATAGTTTTCCTCTGACATTCTTAATTAAAAGGGTAGTTTCTTGACAAAAACTAGTAGCTCTAAAGCAAAGGAAGGATCTTTAATAAATAAAACAGTTGAAAGCAGATTATATCTTGAGAGGAATAAATGTGGAGAAAATGAAAAAAAATTGTGGAATTTTCTTCTAATCTTAGTTGCGGATTGAGCAATGAAGTGGAGGGTTGCATCTAGTGTCTTCTATGATGTAAAGGTATCAATGAAATTTAAAAGTGATCTTTATAGAGTCGTGTTTAAGATGTCATTATTGTATGTGGTGAAGTGTTAGCTAGTGATGAGTCTGGGATTTTGACTCGTTTAGGCCTTAATAATCACAGTTTTACTGTCCTCATTGCCTATCTTATGTTCTAAACTGATGCTTAGATGTTAATTTGTAGCTATAAAGGCAAGGATATTATCGGGCAAAATGGAGTGGAAAAGCTAATGCAACTGAAGAAAAGCAAGGCTGGGGATCGCCAAGATCGCTCAGCAACTAAAATTATAGTGTGCCAGCCCTTGGACAAAGGCAACTCAGCGGTGGAACGTACCCTTCGGCAATGCGCTGATTGGACCGGCGAAGGAGCCTCAACCCGCCTAAAGATACAAAGTAATTATTGAAGATGCAAGCAAAAATGGTGCTAAGAAGGGACAATTGGCGCATCGCCAACTAAGTCGGTGAGCCTGACATCGATTACATAAAATCACAACACAAAAACGTGACGACTCAAGACAAAAATGTGATGGACAGGAGCGTTTGGTGCATCGTCGACCTGATCGATGACGCTCGACTTATTCCGCCGAATGACCTCGAAGGCAAAAATCTGGGAACCTATAAATTGAATTTTGAAAAAAGAAAGGGGTGTTCCTAAAAAAGATAATTCTGGGTTTTTCTTACTTAAACACACTTCTTAGTAGTTTTTGAAGAGTATTTAAAGTTGGGTTTTGATTTTAAGTTGATATTAAGCATTGTGAAGACTCAAATTTTGTTACCCAACTGATGGAGAATATAGTTGGTAATGATTTCTTGCCTTTTATAATATGTGGCTAAAATCCCCATTCTTGGGGGTGTCATTACGTGATTAAATGTTCTAATTAGCTAATGGGTGCTATTATTTACTGATTTAAATGTTGATTTGAAGTGGGTTTTATTGGTATTTGTGTTCTAATCCATGAATTGTAGTTATAAATGCAATTCTAGCTTAGTATTCTAGTCTTGCTTGAGAAATTGGTTTTACAATTAATTCTATCAATTGATGATTTTAGTGATTGGGTTGTTGTTGGTTCAACTTGAGAAAATGAATATGAACTCAATCCTACAAATCTAGCTCGAGATACTAGATTAATTGAGGTCTTGGGTTGTTCTTATTGTTAATCTTGTCGATTTTCGAGAAAACTGTCTTGAATCGTAGTAGTTGATCGAGAGATCTCTATTGCATCTAGAGCCTAGCCTACCCACTAAGATTCATTGTCTTTTAGTAAATTATAACCACCCATATAGCGAAATTAACATTTAATCGATCACATCCCCGAGAATTCCTCCCTATTTGATTACTCCCCTATTTTCGTATTTGTTAATTGACAATCCTATTCCCCCCATTTGACACTTGTTGTCAACCCCTGCAATTCACATTAATTGTTTCGATAAATTCTATTCCTACAACAGATTAGAACACGTCGTTCACTTCATAATTGAATTCTCTATCGTATCATTCCCTGTGGGATCGACCCCAACTCTTTATTGGGTTTATAATAAATGTGATCGCCTACACTTAGAATTGGATAAAGTGTAGTTGAGCGTTATAAAAAATGGTGCTGTTGTCGGGGAGTGGTGTTTAGAATTCTTTTAGTGAAGTGTATCTTTGATCTAATCTTGTTTGTAGTTATTTGGTCTTACTTTATTTTGTGTTTGTTGTTGGCTGCTCTTGAACATGTGACGAGGTGAGTGTGAACAGGAGCAACGCTAGCCAACTTGGACATCATGATGACATCGGTAACTTGAATGATTTCAATGAAGCCTAATTGGGCAACATAGGTGCTATTCGGTCATGCGGTATCCCATGTGACTAGCATGATGTTGAAGCTATTGCAAATGAAAGGCTTGTTTGGAGGACTGGCTCCTGAGAATCTCCATGACCATATCCTGAATTTTGTCGACGTGTGTGGTCCATTTTCATTCAAGAAAATCTCATAGGAGTCAGTTCAATTTTGGTGGTTCCCTTTTTCTTTGATGGGGGATACGATAAAGTGGCTAGCTTACCTACTAAGGTACTCAATTACCTCTTGGGATGAGCTTACCGAGGCGTTCTACATAAGATTTTTCCCTTATTAGAGGATGATGGCATTGAGAGATAATATCCAGGGTTTCAAACGATTGGATAGGGAACCAATTCACGAGACTTGGTTGCGGTTCCATAAGTTGTTGCTCCAATGTCCAACTCATGGACTCCAAAATAACGTCTTGTGACAAAATTTCTATTGGTTTCTAGATACAGTCAACAATGGGGTGGCTGACCAACTCGTTCAAGGAGGAATCATGCAACAACCATTTAAAATCGCATCTACTCTCCTTGATGGGATGACCAAAATTAACCGTGCTTGGAACACGAGAGAACATCAAATGTCTCCTTTGAACTTCAAGATGACAAAGAAACAAATTGAAAAGGATCCAGAGTGGGATGGAAATATTAGCAAGATTATGAGCCAAGTGGAATTGTTGAGAAAACAGGTGTTGGAGAGTGCTGATGTAGACTCGAGCAGGATTCTTACCTTGGCTCTTTAAATCTGGGAGAGAATCAAGGTTGGAACACACTTGTTGAGGATGGAAGGAGAAGTTACAATCAAGATTGGGCTGGTTGAAATGATCTTTGGAGAGGAAAGGTCAACTATGATGCATGTTACATGCAAATGGGTAACCGCTTAAAATCTAGGAGCAGTTCGGAAAGCCTTCGTGTAGATGAATTGTTATCGCGCATGTTAGAAAAAGTCGAAGCATCTGATGACATGCTTAAGGAAATGAAGACTAATTTCTCATCTTTGAACAATAAATTAAATTCTCTTTCGAAATCTATCAAGTTACTAGAATGTCAAATGAATCAACTTTAAGCTCAGCTAGACTCCAAGCCACTAGAAAGATGTGCAATTGATGATATAGCAAATTCAAAGGCTGATCATTACAGATACTTATCGATTTTGACCCTGAATTGGAAAGTAGCAGGTGGTGATGTGAGGGTGAATGATGATGCAAACACTAGGAGGGAAAAGAAGGATATCACTAATGTAGAGGGGTCCGACCAAGCACCGGATAATAACATGCCCGACGAGGCAGAAGGAAGTCCAAGTTAAAGCACCACCGAAAAGCTATAGACATCTAAGGACATGGATACGTCTTCTTCAAAGTCAATGAAACCGTTGCCCAAAATCAACCCACCTTTTCCTCAAAGGATAAAAAAGTGGGATGAAGATGCAAAGTTCAAGATATTTTTTGCCTTGTTTGAGACGCTATCAATAAATCTTCCTTTAGTGGAATCATTGTTGGAGATTCTCGGATATGCAAAGTTCATGAAATAATTGGTCACCAAGAAGAGGAGTATGGATTTTGAAACGGTTGATCTGTCTCATAGTGGTAGTTCCATCATGACAAACAATGTGGTTACTAAGAAAGCTGATCCTGGGGTGTTAACTATTCCATGCACTATTGGGATGCTCCAATTCTCCAAAGCATTATCTGATTTGAGAGCTAGTATAAAATTGATGCCATATGCAATTTATAAACAACTTTGATTGGGTGTGCGTAAGTCTACAACAATGTGACTCCTCATGGCTGATCGATATATTAAGCACCCCATTGGCGTACTTTAAGATATTTTGGTAAAAGTTGATAGGTTCATATTTCTGGCCGATTTTGTTATTTTGGTATGTGAGATTAATTCCGAAGTACCTATTATTTTAGGTAGACCATTTTTGGCAGCCAAAAAAACTCTTGTGGATGTTGATAGTGGTGAGTAGAAGTTTTGGGTAAATGATGAGGAGGTTACGTTAAATGCATGCAAATCGATGAAGCAACATAGAAACATTCATGTGGTCTCAATAATGGATGTGATTGATGAAGCAGTGGCAAGTTTGAGTGAAATGATGTGTATGAATGAACCCATCGCTGCTGTCATTTCAAATTATGATGAAAACGAAGTTCAAGGGTATGATGAAGTTGTGGCTTCTCTATCGGGATTAGGTGCTCATTCTAAAAACCCATTGAAGCTTGATATTAATCTAAAAAATCGAGAGAATCCTCCCGCTAAACCATCCATAGAAAAACCTCGAAAGCTTTAGTTGAAAGTGCTTCCATCTCATCTTCGGTATGTATTTTTGGGAGCAAATAATACTTTGCTCATTATAATTGTAGTAGACTTGTTGAGTGGCAAGTGAAATTGCTTGTTAAGGTGTTGAAATGATACATTAGGCAATAGGATGGATAATCGCTGATATTATAGGTATTCCCCGAGGATTTGCACTCATAAAATCCAATTGGATAGTGAATGCAAACCAAGTGTTGAGCATCAAAGAAGACTAAGCCCACCTATGCAAAAAGTGGTGAAGAAAGAGATCATCAAGTGGCTAGATCCAGGCGTGATGTATCCCTATTGCGGATAGTAAATGGGTAAGTCTCGTACAATGTGTACCAGAAAAATGAGGCATCACGGTGGTTCCAAATGAAAAAGGGGAACTCGTACCTATGAGGCTGGTCACCGGTTAGAGAGTATGCATGGACTACCAGAAGCTAATTGCTTGGATCGAGAAAGATCATTTTCCAATGCCATTTATGAACCAAATGCTTAATAGGCTTGCGGGGCGTGGATGGTACTGTTTCTTAGATGGCTATTTTGGGTACAACCAAAATTCCATTGCAGCGGAAGATCAAGAGAAAACCACTTTTGAATGTCCCTGTGGGACTTTTTCTTTGAGGAGGGTACCTTTTGGGTTGTACAGTGCTCCGGCGACAGTCCAATGTTGTATGCTTTTAATTTTCACAGATATGGTGGAAGACTCAATGGAGGTCTTCATAGATAATTTTTCAGTCGTTTGTTATTCACTTGAAACATGTTTGGAACACTATGGACAGGTCCTTAAAAGTTGCGTGGAAACCAACGTAGTTCTAAATTGGGAGAAGTGTCATTTCATGGTAAAGGATGGAAGTGTTTTGGGGAACAAAATTTCAGGGGAAGGAGTGCAAGTGGATCAAGCGAAGGTCGAGGTCATTGCCAAGCTCCCTTTCCCTATTTCGGTAAAAGATGACTGAAGTTTTCTAGGACATGCGAGTTTCTACAAGAGGTTTATCAAAGACTTTTCCAATAGAACTCACCCTCTTTGTAAATTGCTAGAGAAGGAATCTACCTTAAATTTTGATGATGTTTACCTCAAAGCGTTTTTGTGCTTGAAAGAAAATTTGGTATCAGCCCCGATCATTATTTCCCCCGATTGGAGTACCCCATTTAAACTTATGTGTGATGCTAGTGTTGTGGCTTTCTCGGATGTTCTCGGTCAAAGAAAAGGGAAACTATTCCATCTGGTTTATTATGCAAGTAAAACAATGAATGTGGCTCAAAAAAATTATACGGTCACAGAGCAGGAATTGTTAGCGGTGGTGGATGCATTTGAGAATTTCAGAGCATATTTGTTGGGAACCAAAGTGGTGCATATTTTTTGGGAACCAAAGTGGTGGGGCACACATATCATGCTGTCATTAGATATTTAAAGGCTAAGAAAGATGCAAAGCCAAGATTGATTTGGTGGGTGTTGTTGTTAGAAGAAATGGATTTTGAAGTGAAGGATCGGAAGATATGTGAAAACCAAGTGGCGGATAATTTGTCTCGGTTAGAGACCAACCTGGTTGATTGCAATGAGAGGGACATTGTGGCTGAATTTCCTGATGAAATAGTGACGAGGGTAACCCAAGGCAACTCACCTTGGTATTCTGAATTCGCTAACTTTGTAGTGTGTGGAATAATACCCGAGGGCCTAAACTTCTACCAAAAAAAGAGATTCTTGTTCGAAGTAAAGATGTATTTTTGGGTTGAACCATATCTATTTAGAGAATACGCAGATCATATCATTCGAAGATATGTACCAGAAAGAAGGCAATGTAATTCTCAATGCCTACCATGCTTCGCCTATCGGTGGACATCATAGCGGGATTCAAACAATCGCTAAACTGCTTCAAAGTTGACATTATTTGCCATCAATGTACCAAGATGCACATAGCTTTGTTAAACAATGCATACAATGCCAAAAGCAAGGAGGGGTATCAAGAAAGCATGAGCTACCTCTTAATCCCATCCTAGAGGTTGAATTATTTGATGTTTGGGGAATAGATTTCATGGGTCCGTTTGTGAGATCTTTCAGAAATAAGTACATTCTGGTGGCAGTTGATTACGTTTCAAAATGGGTGAAAGTTGTAGCCTTGCCCAACAATGAGGGCAAGAGTGTTGTACATTTAATAAAGCACTACATTTTTGCAAGGTTTGGTACCCCGCGTGTTATTGTCAGTGATGAAGGGTCTCATTTCTGCAGCCGATTATTTGATTCGTTGTTGAACAAATACGGAGTCAAGCATAAAGTTGCAACACCCTATCATCCACAAACAAGGGGCCATGTTGAGGTTTCAAATCAAGAGATTAAGGGCATTCTGGCAAAAATAGTGAACGCAAATCAGACGGATTGGTCTCAGAAGCTGGATGATGCTCTTTGTGCGTATCGCACTGCTATCAAAACACCAATTGGCATGTCACCATATCAGTTGGTACCTGTCAAATCTTGTCACCTTCTAGTCGAGCTTGAACATAAGGCACTATGGGTTTTGAAGGCATTAAATCTGAACTGGGAGAATGCTTCGAAAGGGAGAGTAAATAAACTTCATGAATTGGAGGAATTTCTATTGAGAGCATATGAAAGTTTAGTCCTTTATAAGGAGAAAATGAATAAGTGGCATGCCGCTAAAATCGTTTAGTGAGAGTTCCGAGTAGGCGATTTTGTTTTGCTCTATAACTCTCGTTTGAGACTTCTCTCGGGTAAACTCAAATTGAAGTGTTCTTGCCCATTCAAAGTAACTCAACTATTCACAAATGGCTCAATTGAAGTTGAAGGTAAAGACGGACAAACATTCAAACTAAATGGGGAGCGTCTGAAGCTCTATTTTGGAGAATTTTAGGAGATACTGGTAACTGAAGTGGTGCATTTAGAAGATGCATGAGAGCATTTCCACGTCATGCCACGACGTTAAATAAGGCGCTTCTAGGGAGTCAACCCAAGCTTTAGTTGTTTTCAAATAATGTTTACTGATTGTGCAGGAACTATCAATTATAGTTGGTAATGATTTCTTGCCTTTTTATAATGTGTGGCTAAAACCCACATTCTTGGAGGTGTGATTAAATATTCTAATTAGCTTATGGGTGCTATTATTTACTTATTTAAATGTAGGTTTGAACTGGGTTTGATTGGTAGTTGTGTTTTAATCCATGAATTGTAGTTATAAATCCAATTCTAGCTTAGAATTCTAGGCTTGCTTGAGAAAGAGGTTCTAAAATTAATCCTCTCAATTAATGATTGTGGTGATTGTGTTATTGTTGGTTCAGATTTGAGAAGGTGAATCTGAACTCAAGCCTACCAATCTAGCTCGAGAGAGTAGATTAATTGAGGTTTTGGGTTGTTCTTATTGTAATGCTTGTCGAGGTTCGAGAGGACTCGCTTGAATCGTATTAGTTGATCGATAGATGGCTATTGCATCTAAATCCTAGTTTACTCGCTACGATTCAATATCTTTTAGTAAATTATAATCATCCATATAGTGAAATTAGCATTTTCGATCACATCCCCGAGAATCCTTCTCCATTTGATTCCTCCACTATTTTCGTAGTTGTTAGTTGAAAATCCTATTCCCCCCATTTGACCTTTGCAGTCAACCCCTACAATTTACTTTAATTGTTTCAATAAATTGTATCCCTAAAATCAATTAGCACACATGTTTCACTTTGTAATTGAATAGTCTACAATATCACTCCCTGTGGGATCTACCCCAACTTTTCTTTGCCTTTATACTAGATTTTGATCAGCTATACTTAGAATTGGATGAAATGTAGATGAGCCTTATCAAGTCAAGAACTCCAATGTTTTGAAGATGCATGTTGTAGTAATGAGGATGTTGAGATGGATGTGTGGGTAGATAAAAAGTGATAAAATTAGCAATGAGGATATTTGGGATAAGGTAAGAGAGACCTCTATGGTAGACAAGATGAGGGAAATAAGGTAGAGAGAAATTGGACATGTGAAAAGGAAATGCACAAATGCCTCAATTAGGAGGTGTGAGAGGTTGGTGATATTAGATATTTTGAGAGGTAAAGATAGATCGAAAAATTATTGGTGTGAGATATTGCAAGTTCACGAAGTATTCATTGCATGGAAGGATTTCTATTTTAACATCAAGAGCGTAGAGTTTTTAAATAGAGTATGAAAATCAAACAACCAATATATGAAAAGATAAATATTATGTTTTAGGATTTTTTTAATTATAGTATGACATGCATGTATTTAAGGGTATTTATGTATTTTCTTAATTTAGTTAACCCTAGTAGTATAAATGGAATATGATTAATATTATTGGGGTAGGCAATATTTTTTGGTGAACACTCCTAGTGAGTTTTGTGGGTTGTATCTTCGCCTCTCTATTGGATGTTTCTTGAATATATTTTGGTAAGCTTATTTATGTATGAGTTGAATTTCATCATGTTATTACTTGTCCAAATTAGGAAGTAGTTTTTTACTTACTTCAAATGAGGCATTGTTTTCTTTCTTATTTTATCTTTAATATGCATTATATTTTTTCATTCTTCTTTAATTACTTCAAAATATCTAGAACTTCTAAGGGATTTCAAATATGATATTTGGGTTCATTTGGTATAGTTTTGAACTAGTTTTGAGTGAAAATTCAAACCTATTTCAAGGAAGAAGATGCAAATTACAGAAATAGCCAGATTTGTGATAATTATGAAGTGGGTGTATTAAATTCTTATTCTTATCACTAAAATTTTGAGAAGATTTCGTCGATTTTTCGGGTGACTTTCAACTGGATTTTGTTTAATAAATTGAGAACCTTGAAGACCAATGCTTAAATTCTATAAATTTAAAACATAACCACTTTAGTGTTTTTGACTACTTTGTTGTCTAGTTTTAAAATTTAGTCTTTTGGTTCTTGTTGTCCTTTTTATTCTCTTGAATTTTATAATTAAATTACATTTAAAATTATTTCATACTAGAGTTATCTAGTTTTGTTTTTGTATATCATTTCAGTGCAATTTGTTTCGTATTTTTCTCTTTAAGTTGTGTTGTGTGTTTATTTTATTCCTTGTTCGTTAGTGTGTTTTATCCTTTGTTAGTGACACAAACTCCATTCTGAACCAATATTCAAAAGCTTACTTAGAGTTTGTTTGAGATTTTAGAACTATGAAGAGATGAACGAATACCCTTGAGTGGTGAAATCATTTGAGTCTGGGTCTAATGCCTGTGACCTTTGACTACATCCTCGAGTGGAAATAAAACTGAGTGCAATAATTTTAGTGATATAGGTGAGGGAGTGAGCTGTGAGCTTTATTACTTTTACTACCAACTTTTTGGTGTTAATTATATCTTATATAGGTTCAAGAAGTTACAAGGGAGGTTTCGATGACAACGAAGTAGCAGAATTTCATCTTATATCTCTACTTCTTGTAGAGGTTATTGTGAATAATTCTATAATAATTATAGTAGTGCTTTTGCAAGAAAGAGAAATCATGAGCCTAATAAAAATTTGACTAAATTTGAAGTTATTGTTGAGCGGTACAAGAGTGGTTGCACTTTTAATTGCATTGTAGGTGTAATATATTGTGTTATATCAACTTCCTGGATCTATCCTTGCTTAAGTGGTTGGAGATATATTGTCATACAAGATTGAGAATACCGTAAAACAGAAGAGTCACAAATAGAACAAGAAGGCGAAGATCATACATATCAAGAGGATAAATTTAGATGGGTAGAAGGTCAAAACCAATCAAAAACCCGAATTCCTACAAATATTCACTATATATGTGAATTTTGTGGTTTATATTGCACTTATAGGGTTTTCAATTTGGTTACATTTCATAGATAACCCTACTCTCTATTTCAATGTGTTCAAGAAGCCTTCCCAGTGTGATTGAAGGCTTCTCCAACACTTTGAAACAGAGAGTAGGGCTGAAATGTAAACCAAATTGAAAACCCTATGACTACAAGAGAAACCACTAGGTTCTCATATAAAGTGAACATTTTTAGGAATTTGGTTTTTGGTTTGGTTGTGACCTCCTACCGACTCAAATTTATCCTCAAGATATGTATGATCTTTGTCTTCTTCCTCTATTTGGGACTCTTCTATTTTACGGTGTTCTCAATTTTGGTACAGAGTTAATCCAACAATTTAGGCAGAGTCTTTTAAACTTTAGTGATGTCAAGCTAAAAGTTGAAGTGAACTATCATCTCATTGATTCAAAGGGAATCCTCAGAGCCTATTGCACTCCAATGAAATGAATAAGAGGGTACAAAAAGAGATCCTATTGATATTCATGCAATGTGATATCTGAATTATGTTTTAGTTTAAAATTAGTGTTTGCACTATACTAATCAAGAATTATAGGGTATATCAGATGATGAGACCACTGTATTTATGTCGTATGAATACTTACTGTTAGCTCTTATTTATTTTTTTAGCTTGAATCTTTTTCAACTGTTTAAGATTGGTATAGATGGTTTTCACTATGTATACCACTTCACACTCTGCCATGAGGGAATTCCTTTAGTTTTGGTTAATAATATGAAAGCTAACAAAAAAGATGCACAAAAAGTTTCATGTACATCATGTTCAACAAAGAAAAGTCATTTCTTTCATAGCTTTCTTAAGTATTCATTCATCTTTTAAATCAAACATTAGTAGGTTTGCTATTCAGTAGTTGTAACTTCAAATTATGTCATCCTGCGACAATAACGTTGTTTCTTTCTAATATGCTGATATAGTGATATTCTTTTATTGGCAGGTCAATTGATAAATTTCTCTTTTATGTTTTCCTATTCTTGAGTTTTTTTTTCTAATTGTCTCACGTCAATGCAGGTCAAGATTAGATTATCTTTTTGATAGATGCAATGTTTGGTTATCATTTTATTTTATTGTAGTTACTATTTAAAGTTTTGTTTTAGTTACTACAGTGGTTTTTAGCACGGGATACTATTTTCAACCTGTGTATTTTTCAACGCACAGTCTTTTCAAAATCAATTTCTAATAAAAAATAATGGCAAACAATAGTTTCTCTTTGAATGCCCCAGAAATTTCCTCAGACGAAAACTATCAAATTTTTCTGTAAAAACCATATTTTGAAACATATGTGATTTGTGATGTTGTGGTGGAAGAAAGACCCTTACAACCTCTCCCTGCAAATCTGTCTAAACATCATATTAAAGAACTTTCAAATAAACTACTTCACAACACAATGTCATGGAAGGTATTTTCGAAGCAAAAAACCAAAAGAAGAAAAAGAAAAAAAAATTCAAGTTCAAACAAAATGAAAAGAATCCACCATCAACTACCAAAGAAGAAATTGAGGAGGAACATTTTTCAACCACAGTAACTAAAGTAATGCATGAGCGTTGAAGTTTGCTTTTTGTTACTGCAATAGTTTTTAGCAAAATAAGTCGTTTAGTTTAAGATAAATTTGAAATTTGAAATTTAGTTAGGTTTCTTGAGGAGTTGAGATATTTTAGGTTGTTTCAAATTTCAAATTATGCAGATTATGTTTTTTATATTGTCTATTTAAAACCCATGATTGCTTAATAAAATTATTGAAAGCTACTGAAAGTCATTTCAATCCATTGAGAGATATGTCAATCATTCTTTTTGCCGCTCCATTTCTTAAAAACGTCAACACTATTATTTTTCCCTATATGCTTTAGAATGTTTCCCCTAATATTTGTGATGTCTCATTTACTTTTGTTTTCTCATTTTAAATTTATTTTGATATGCTTACTTGAATTGAGGATCTTTTTAAAACAATATCTCTACCAAAAGTGGATCTAGGATTTCAACTAATTATGTTTTTAATGTATCTTTCAGTATTAATTATAACATCACTGAAATTTATAAGATCCAAAAATTGATTTTCCGCATATTCCTGATATGGTGGTAAGGATTAACGTACCTTATTACATATAGGGTAAGTGCCCACAAATCCCGTAATTTGAGTCGTGACAATTTAAGACACTCAAATACCTCCAAAAACTACTTCGAAATATTTTTAAAGATAATAACAAAACATTAATATTATAGTATGGATAACACTAGAGTAAATTTCATCACATAATTTAGTCTAAATAAAAGTACATTCAGGTAAAGGAGATTTATCAACATATGTAACTTACGGGCGAATAGGTGATATCGAAATGGAAAAAATTGTGAGGGAGTAGAAAAATAAGGAAATACTGATTTGGGGTGAAATTAGGGGAATATAATATTCTTCACATGAAAGGAAAAAAAGTAAAGAGGTTTTCGTAAATAAAAAACAAAGATTTGACCAAATGTGAACTTTAAAGGAATCAAAATTTGGGCATATATTGGACTAAATAAAATTCCATCAAAAATATATAAATTAACTAATAAATTACTAAGTAAATAAATATATAAATTAAATCAACACTTGTTTTTTATTATAAAAAAATCACCAGTATTTATGATAAATCTATAGTAGTATCTTTTAATATATGTTTTTATAAAATAAAAAATAAATGAAAAAAAAGTAAAGAAATGTTTTTGCGAAGTAAAGAATGAGATATTAGTTACAATAGTGATAATAATGGCAATGATAATACAAATAGTAATAATTTTTACTATACTCATAAAATGATACTAAAATAATGCGGATGTTATTTAATAGCACTAAATCTTAAAAAGGGGATAAACTAGCGTCTTTGATCAAATGAGTAAAAATTACGAAAAGTAGAGACAAAAGTGGATGTCAACACCTATATATTACGAAATAGCAAGAGTCACCTAGTTTGAAGAAATATGTTTGGCCAAATGAAAGAGATTCACTTTTCCTATCTGAAATATCATCATTTGTTTAGGTAGGAAATATATATAATTGATAGTTGAGCTGCAATTTGAAAAATAATTGGTGATAGTTCAAATAAAAAATTTACACACTTGATAATTTAGGTATGAAACTCGAAAAACCGAGATACCTTATATGGCTTTTTGACAATAATTAATTTAATAAAGAACCACAACAATATATTCATGCTTTATTTTGGATGCAGAATAGAAACAACAAGTAACGCACAGTAATTACTAATTCACTACTTCAACTTCTAACTACCACATGACTATAGAAATCTCACGTAAGTTTAGAGAAATAAAGGATTGTATTGATGATTAAAATTGTTGAGTACATGCTCCTTATAGAGAAGAGAGTTCCATAGTAAAAATTTTTAGAGTCCTACTACAATACAAAGTTATAATTTGCATGAATAGTACATGTTTAATATTACTAGTATAACTACAATACTTATCCTAGGCAATTTTTGACACGACCCAAAGTACACCCTAGTCGTAACATGTCGTGAGGACCCCGAGAGACCCTACACAAGCCAGTTAGTATACATATACACGATAATAGAATCTTAAAGTGTTAAAAAGACATTTTATATCATAAAGAGAGTCTGACAAAAGTAGGAGAATTCTAACATAAGTCTTAAATCCATCTATTACATCATAGGAGTGATTGGGATGTATCCCATACATCACTTAAAAAATCGGTAATGAAAAGACATAAGGAAATAAAAGAGTCACGGTCCTCGAAATATGAGGACTCACAAATCTCTTCAAAAACAATAAGGATTAATCTATCCATGAGTGTGGGAGGTAGGAGTGTAGGACCCTACATTAGTGAAACAATTTAGGAAAGATTATGTGTTAGTACATGGTATGTACCAAGTATGATAGCAATGCATAAGAGTCATGAAATGATGCTAAAAAGACTTTATATGACATGCAATGAATGTCATGACCCGGGCCTATACCCTGGATGTAACTGGAACTCGAGAACCATTTTTTATCCCCAAGCGAACACTTGGCCTGGCTATATGATTTACATGAAACTAAACAATACACGGAAGATTAAAATAGATGAACACTTAGACATTTAAGAAAGTCTTCAAAGTACAGTCTTGCAAAACACTTAACATGAATCAGATGCTAAATAAATCATCCTGAGAAAACCATGGAATCATCTAATTTATTCTTTCTATGAAGCCTTTAACAATTCAAGATAGGTGTCGAGACAAGACCCACACCACCTCAACCACTACTAAGATTGATATGAAACTGGGGGTCTCCCGGAAGTAAGGAGGACTCACCAACTACTGTCTGCGAAAGAATAGTGACCTCAATGAAGCGCAGGTTAATGATCATGAGCACCTGTATCTGCATCATAAAACGATGAAAGTTGAATGACATAAGTACATTCAATGTACTCGTAAGTGATAAGGTTAGAGTAGTCTACTGTCTTGAATGATTAGAAGCAACATAACTAGATCAATACATGAATATGACATGAAAACCATTTAAACATTTCAATAGAATATATGATGAAAGCAACATGAAAATAATACACTTTACTTGTGAGGGGTTTCTCTAATCGACAACCATTACCATGAGCCTAGATATGATACAACGTTTCACCTCACATTTTCAGGGCCATTGTATACTTTGTTGGGGTATAGGATGATATCGTGACTATGGATCCATTAGACTTCTCAGAGGCGGTGAGTAGTTGCATGAAGAGTTGATGATATCCTATCCTACGCTGGCTACATAGTTTTATGGGACTTCCGAATCATAAAAGACTCTAACCCAATTTAGTGCTAGATACTACTCCTAAAATAATTGATATAACTTTAAGCTCAATTTACCAATTTCAAAGAATGCACTTCTTAATGAAATGAAATACTCTTCAAAACATTAGACATGTTTACATTCTTGAAAACATGCACTTATGAACTTATCTTCCAAGTCCAATAGTCAACATAGGTACATATGTGTGTGTGTGTGTATATATATATAACATTAGAAACTATTGAGTCTTTATTACTTTATTACATAGAACCTTTAATCTTTTTCTCAAAACTCAGTTTGAAACATAATGATTAACTTTCAAAGGATCTCAAAATTTACAACTCAATTCATAGTGTTCATGCGAAATTATGGACATGAGCGACTCAACTCGAGAACCTTAATAACCATATGGAAACTCGTGAATACAACTCTTCTCAAAACTTAGTGCGAAACTAGAATCAATTTCGAAAAAATCTCAAATTTGAGTCAAAAGGATCTATTGAACTTTCGTCTTAACTTTACTTTAATTCAAAGTGTAAATGAAGACATGTGAATTTGACATGGAGAGATTCTCAAGGATTAATGAAGACTTTACGAGTTAGGATCAAAAAGAGAACATATGTGCAATATTAAAGAATGCTTACGAGACGAGGAGCGGAGAAGAAAAGGTCAAGCGACCTGGCGTATACATGGCACGACGCGGAGAGGGAATTAAATTATTGGTCGCGAAAATACTTTTGAGAAAGAAGACTATGTATCCTCTCTGCAATGTGGAGAGGGGGTGGCTAGCTGAAGACTAAAATTATAACACGCAGACCTGGGCGCAATTATTTGGCCATTCTTTTCATCCTCTCCCAAACTCGATTTAATTCATACCCAATACAATTCCATTGTCCAATTTCACAAAATTTTATAAAGCCAGAATATTTTCAATGAAACCCACACAAAATTCATGAAGAACAATCACTCATTCGCAAGACCCTCACCTCCATGACTCAACAAGACACCATTATTAAAGAATGAGGTTAAAACTCAAGGACTTCTCAAGAAACTCAATCAATCAACTTCAACACGAATCCATGGATAAAATTCCATGATTGGAATGAGGACACACAATTATATCACTATGAGAAACCTCACTTACCTGGAAACAACAATGTTCTTGAAGAAACTTGAAGGAAAGTCTTGGAAGATGAACCCTAGCCGTATTGTTTCTTGAAGTTCTTGAGCGCAGAAACTTTGGACTGAATGAGAGGGTTTGAATATGAAAAATTGATTTTTCTACACGTTTAAGGTAATTTAAATGACTTTCTAAGGATTTTTAGGACTAAAATACCCTTAATGAAATAAATAAAATGAGTTTGAAGTCGGAATATTTTTCCAGCGGACAGTGAGGTCTATATTCACTCCGTAACGCGGACCAATCACGGAGCTACTGCCAGGTTGGAGCATCTCTAGTAAATCAGTCATAACTCTTTACTCAGAACTCTGATTGAGGCAAACTTAGTGGCGTTGGAAAGACGACTTGAAAACCTTTAATTTGATAGGTCATGGACCACCTAACTTTTTATGTTCTAAAATATATGGTTGATTAAAGTTGAACCAAAACATTAAAAAACTGATGGTTGACTTGAACAAATTTCTCTTTAGTTCTTTTTGAAACTAGAGGAGTTACATCTAGTGACCTTAACACCTAAATAAATTTTAAATCACTCGGAAAAATCCCGTTAACAATGAAAAATGTTTCGAGTCTTGACTTAGAAATTTTTGGGGTGTTACAATGAACTAAATCTTAAAATAACAAGTTACAAGGCATAAGTCGAAATCATGGTCAATGCAAGCAAAATATCTTTAAAACACATTTGAAGTACTTATAGAAGTAACCTTAGTTCATTAATGTGGGAAATTTGTCAGTAACCGACATAGACTATGTGAGCTAAAAACTAGAATCCAATGTCTATCCCACACCAGGAAGAGATGTCCTAACTTGCCAAGGTAAGAACCATAAACTTTTAGCTTAAGTGGATCTACTAGCTAAGATCTATCTTTGATAATCATCCTATGGTGGCACATTGTTATGGGATAAGAAGATTGCTACTAGAAACATGGTGTCTCCTACGGGAGAGCTTCCATCTTAATATCCTCTCAGTGCTAAGCATAAATCCCACAGAATAGTCATTAGTCATATTCATTTTATTATCCGTGGAAAGACACGATCAAGTAGCCAATTCAAGCTAGAGTTCATTAGAATAACTCCTGAATCTTGATTCATCTTTTACTTGAGAAAACCTTTCAACCCTGTGAATCCTTTATATGAGAAAATCCTTTCACATTCATGTTTTTAGTAGTATATGAGAAATCCTTCCAACACAACAATAACAACATCGATGCTTCACTCTCAAATAAACCTTAAATAATTTTCATTAATTTCATAAGAGACATGCATATCTTCATAATTTTTTCTTTCATAGTTCAACAGCCTCATCATATCATCAAAGTCTAGAAATCATGGGTCATGCACGGGTTCATGGAATTTCAACTTTAAAACATTTAATTACTTCAATTAATGCATAAAAAGACATAAAACAATCAATTGGATTATTCTCAAAAGGAACCTATGAGATGGAAGAAAACCCTAACTTCAATTGGAGATTTCTAACTTGTAAAATTGGAGAATTCAAGAACCGTATGGAGGAAAGAACTCTATAGGTGAATACTATCATACCTTGATATCAAAAGCCAACAATAAATGGTGAATTGGAGACTTGACCATTCAACCCTAGACTTCCTCTTCAAGCTTTAGAGAGAGAAATATTTGGGGAAGAATTTTGATCATCTTTGAGAATTTAAGGGAATGAGTTAAATAGGGTAATTTGGGAGTTCAATTTTTTTATATAGGGCTTAGGGTAGAGGGTAAAACAACATATTATTGAGGTAGAATAATTAGGAAAAGACCCTAAAACCCTTAAAATAAAACTACCTGACCTCCACCGATGGTTGAAGCTTTGGTCTGTAGGTCCAACTACAGAGCGTCCTGCTCCATCATTGGTGGGGATTAGGGACTCATTTTTGGAACCTCAACGACATGATCCATGTCCACCGTTGGTGGGGATCAGAGACTCATTTCTAGAACCTCAACGATAGGATTCATGTCCTCCATTGATGGGGATCAGGGACTCGTTTCTGGAACCTCAACGACATGACCAATGTATGGTCTGTTGGTCTTCCTACAATCCATACAAGTTGTCTGTCGTTCCCAACTTTGACCCTCAAAATTTTACTAAGTCTGGGACTCACTTACGAGACCTACCTATGACTTGTACAATGAATGATGGACCATCCTAGTGAACCGTAAAAAGGGTACTGGAACATGACATTTGAAAATCATTTAACCCTACCACCTACATTTTCTACCGACGGCTCATAGGAGCACCTATGGTCCAAAGGTGGTTCCATAAGTGGGGACACCAACTATGAAAATCTGTAACTTTTCCTTCCTTTCAAATCTGAGGTATTACAATATCTCCCCTTCGGGAACATTCATCCTCGAATGGAACTCAAGACATCAAAAGAAGGGTAGGACCTTGATATAACAGCACAACGTGAATGCAATATCATAAATGCACATCTCCGAGGAGAAAAATCAATTATAAGCTAAAGCATATCCCAAAACATCTTCTCATAAGGTCTATACGCAACTCACACTAAAATACACATAAACATGAAAAAAACAATCTAGTTATCTCATTTTTCTCAAAATTCAAGCTTTTCATGAATATGGAGAAATGAGGAAAGATGGGAATAACTAAGGCACATGATACCTAAATAATAAACTATGAAGAAATAAATACCTCAAGCTAGAGTAGGAATGGAAGGAAATAGATCAGGATAACGGGATATCATATTGGCCTCGGCTTCCCAAGTAGCACCCTCAATTAACTGATTCCTCCAAAGAACCCTTACTGAAGAAACTTTTTTATTTCTCAACTTCCAAAGTTGCCAGTCAAAAATCTCAACCGGATCTTCTTCATAAGAACGACTATCCTTTATACCAAGACTATCACACCCCGAGCCTATACCTTGGACGTGGACGGCACTCGAGAACCATTGTTGGCCGCAAGTGAATCCTTGGCCTGGCTTACTTACTCAGCGGAAGACTTTACGCAACATAAATACTTTTAAAACAAGTAAACTGAACTGCTCAAAATATAACTTAGAATGTATTATAATAACATTCACTGCCAAAGTGGCAACTCAATTCTCAACTTAATTGAAAAGGAAAAGTAAAGACTCATGAACTAGCATCACTAACTATGTCTATGAAGCCTTTAAACAACTGAGATGGACGTCGGGACAAGACCCATGACATCCTAATGAATTAAAATACTTAAAGAAATAAAAGGATCCTCTGAAAAGCTAAGAGGCTCACCAACTGACTCTGAGTGCTCAACTGGATCAAGGAGGCGCTGGATGCTGATAATGATTACCTTCTTCTGCATCATAATAAGATGCAGGCCAACTGGCATCAATATATTGAATGTACGAGTATGCGAGTTGGAATTCTAAACATAATTTTAGCTTGAAAAGAATCTGAAAGAAACACTTACCATGGCTTTACTCAACTCCTGAATAATTCAACTCAATATAAAGCAATAAAACATATGCAATATATAGAAAGTTTGTAAAACAGTGGAAAACAACTTAGTTTGTTAAAGAAAATGCACTAACAAACTCAACTTTACTCATATAATAAAGTAATATAGTTTCTGTGGGAGTTTCTCTAACCGACAACCACCACTATGAGTCTAAGTGGTGATACAACGTCTTGCCTACGCTGCTAGAACAGTCATATACTTTGCCGTCATATAGAATGCTTAACTAAATGGATCCACTAGTCTATGGAAAAAGCATCTTAAGGAGTCATCTAAAAAGTATGATCCTTTACTACCTATTATGCCTACATGGTTTATGGAGACGTGAGTTATCTGAACTCAAGCTCTTACCTATATCGGTGTTCAATACTACTCCCAAAATATACTTTAGCTCATATGTTTGTAAAAACAAAACTCTTTCTTTGGTTTGAGATAATTACTCAAATATTTAGCTTAAAAGATCTCTTCGAAATCTCACTTTCCTTTCTTGCTCAAATGTGAAAACATTTTAACTCTTGGGAATACTTAGTTCCCGAATAATCTTGGAAGAATGAACTTTACTCTTACTCTTTACTGAAAACTAGCTCAAAGGCTGTTTTGGAAATCTCAAGTTTCTCTCTTGTTTAAATGTGAAAATATTTACTCTTTGGGATACATAGTCCCGATATACTCTTTTGAAGAAATGCACTACAAACTTTATTCTTCACTCAACTCAAAACTCAAGTCTTAACTTGACTCTTGACTTCACTCTTAACTTATCTTGACTCGACTCTTAACTTTTCTTGACTTGACTCTTAACTGCTCTTGACTTGACTCTTAACTTTCCTTGAATTGAATTATGGATTCAAGGATTATGATTTGTGATAGGAAAGATCTCATGATGTTTAGGAATGATTTTAGATAGCTAAACATGAGAAAAGATAAAAAATAATTGTTTGAGGATGGGTCTGCGACGCAGAGGTGTATTTAAATTTTGGTCGTGAGAATAACTTTTGAGGCAGAGAGGTCTGTGACCTATCCGTGACACGAAGGAAAAATTACACTTCTGAGGAACAGGTCCTTGACCTGGTACCCAGTTTCTGCCCGACTTGTTTTTTCTTCGTTTTCTAACCCCAATTCACCTAAACTCGATTCTTTTTCTCAAATTCCCTTTAGATTTAGATACCCAGTGTGTATACACAAGAATCTAACTCAAACAACTCAAGGAAACAACATTTTAACCTCAAGGAACTCCTCAATCTCAACCTAACTCAAGAACGAAGGCCAATTTCAAGAACACCATTCAAGATTCATCAACTTTCAACTCTCTAGAACAATCTTCACTGAAATAAACATGATTGGCGTGTGGGTGAACAAACCCGACGCTATGAAAGACTCACATACCTCTTTAGGGATCAACCCATGACTAATTCCACAAGATAAACCTTTAAGAATGAGATACTTTGCTCTTTCTCCTCTTTTCTCTTTTTCCATTCTTTCTCAAAACACCCTAGCGTAAATTTCCAATTGTCTAAACTGAACTAATTCAATTTAGACCCCAATTTAATTGCTAAACACGAATTAACTTAATTGGGTGGTGAAGAGACCATAATTCCCTTCTAAAATCCGGATTGGACTTTCCTTATTTGAACAACCCAACTTCCAATGGGCATAACTCACTCATACGAACTCCGAATCGTGCAAACCCGGCGGCATTGGAAAGATTATTCCAATATTTTTGGTACGATATCTGGAAACACACCTAATTCATTTTGAGTTAGGAGTTATGGTCATTTGAAGTTGACCCAAAACTCAAACTGAACTCAACCAATTTTCCAGATATTTATTATTTCAAAAAATCACTCTTTCTAATTCTGGTTCTTTCTAGTTCTTTCAATTTACGAGATGTTACAATATATCCCCTTTGGAACATTTGTCCTCGAATGAGATTATACTTACTAGGATAAGGGTATAACATTAACATTCAGTTCAAACACCCAACAAGTAATGTAATTACAACATGCTAATCTTATAAATAAAAGCCAAGAAAAGAATTACTACCTTAATTTGGAACTTTTACGTATTCGAAGAGAGTAAGATATCTCTTATTCATATCTTTCTCAGATTCCCAAGTAGCTTCCTCAACAAACTGAATCCTCTAAAGAACGTTGACTGATGCTACCTCTTTTGTGCTCAACTTGCGAACTTGGCGATCTAGAATCTAAAGTGGAATCTCCTCATAAGATAAGATATCCTTGATCCCAATATCTTTAGTTGGTATGATCAATGAAGGATCGCCCATACACTTTTCCAACATGGAGATGTGGAATACCGGATAGACTGCTGCTAATTCTTGTGGTAGCTCTAACTCATAAACTACATTGTCAATCCTATTGGATATTATGTAAGGCCAATATACCGGGGACTAAGCTTCCCCTTCTTACCAAATCACATAACGCCCTTCATGGGTGAAACCTTTAACTACTTCATACTCTAACTCCTTTCTCCTAACATCACTGTAGGATTTTTGATGACTCTGCGCCGTCTTCAACCTCTCTTGAATCACTTTCACCTTCTCCATAGCTTGATGAACTAAATCTGGTCCTATCAACCCAACTTCACCAACTTCAAACCATCCAATATGAGATCTACATCTTCTCTCATAAAGAGCCTCATATGGAGCCATTTAGATGCTAGCATGGTAACTATTGTTGTACGCAAACTCAATGAAAGGTAGGTGATCGTCCCAATTACCCTAGAAATTAATCACACAATCTACATTGATATCTCAAAACACCATCTCCTCTATGTTAAAAAGCAATCACTTTTTGCTAATGAACACTTGCCTTTAATTCAAGAAAAATAGGATCTTAGTCTTGCTTCTCTTTTACTTCTAACACTAATGATGATTCTGCCTCATTCATCACCACTATTCCTCCTTCTATGGAATCCATTAGTCGAACTCCTAACCGAGTCTATGCACCTCTTTTGCTAACTCTTTCTTATCTTCCTCAAAATGGGCGGTACTACCCATAGATAATCTACTCAAGGCATTAGCAACAACATTAGCCTTACCTAGATGATAAAGAATACTCAAGTCATAATCTTTGAGTAACTCTAACCACCTTCTCTATCTGAGATTAAGCTCTTTCTGACTTAAGACATACTGAAGACTCTATTGATCGGTAAACACATCCACATGCACACCATAAAGATGCCATATTTTCAAACCAAATACTACGGCAACCAACTTTAGATAATGGGTTCGGTAATTCTTCTCATGGAGGCATAAGCTATAACTTTGTCATTCTGCATTAACACACGACCCAAACCAACTTTAGACACATCACAATAGACAACAAAGCCTTGCCTACCTTCTGGTAAGGTCAATACTGGGCTGTAGTCAACCTCTTTTTCAATTCCCGAAAGTTTTTCTCACAATCTTCAGACCATTGAAACTTTACTGTTTTTTGAGTCAACCTGGTCAAAGGAGATGAAATAGATAAAAATCCCCCGAAAAACCTTCTATAATATCCAGCCAACCCCAAGAAACTCCTAATATCAGTTGGAGATGTGGGTCTAGGCCAATTCTGCACTACCTCTAACTTCTAAGTATCAACGTTAATTCCCTCTCCAGACATTATGTGGCCTAAGTATGCCACAGACTTCAAGACAGAACTCACACTTGCAGAACTTGGCATACAACTCTCTATCTCTTAGAGTCTGGAGAAGTTTTTTGAGATGACTAGCATGATCTTCCTCATTCCTTGAATAGATTAGTATGTCATCAATGAAGAAGATAACAAACATATCTAAATAAGGTTTGAATACTTTATTCATAAGGTCTATGAATGGTGCAGACGCATTAGTCAAACCAAAATATATGACCAAAAACTCATAATGACCAGAACTGGTCCTGAATGTTGTCTTGGGAATATCACACTCCCTTACTTTCAACTGATGGTAACCAAATCTGAGGTCTTATCATAAAAAAATAAGAGGTACCCTGAAGCTGATCGAAAAGATCATCAATTCTCAGAAGAGGATACTTGTTCTTGATGGTAACCTTGTTCAACTGACGGTAATCTATACACATCCTAAGGGAACCATCTTTCTTTATCACAATTGGGGCAGGAGCGCCCCAAGTGAGATGCTTGGTCGAATGTAACCTTTCTCTAAAATATCTTTCAGCTGCTCTTTTAACTCTTTCAACTCTGTTGGTTCCATGCTATATGGCGGAATAAAGATAGGACGAGTATCAGGAATAGTATCTATACCGAAGTCTATTTCTCTCTCAAGAGGGACTCCAGGAAGATCATCTAGAAAAACTTATTGAAACTCTCTTACTATTGAAACTGACCGAATAGGACGTATCTCAACACTAGAGTCATTAACTCTGATTAAGTGATAGACACACTCCTTGGAAACTAACTTTCTCACCTTAAGTTACAAAATAAAATGACCTTTAGGCACTGCTGAACTACTTTTCAACTCTATAACTGGTTCACTGGAAGCTGGAACTTGACTACTCGAGTTCTACAATCTATTGATGCATAACAGGCATGAAGCCTGTCCATACCTAGAATGACATAAAAATCTACCATGTCTAACTTAACTAAATCAGCCATCGTACTCTTGTGATTGACGGAAATGAAATAATCACGATAGACACTTTTTGCTAGAATAGACTCATCATTATGTGTAGAAACACTAAAGGCTCAAGAAGTTGCTCAGGAAGATATCATAATTGAGGACTTATATCATAACAGTGACAACATATGGTGAATCCTCTTGCTCTCGGTGACTAGCGATAGCATAAAAAAGGTTTCCTTCTCCACCTACCCTTGAAGTAGCTCATCTAGATGTAGCTCTATCTAGTGGAGCAACTAAAGAAGACTGGGATCTATTGCCCCCATTACCATTACTTTGTCTGCTCTTAGGAAACTCTCTTATAAAATGACCGTACTAGCCACACTTGAAGCAACTAGTGGAGCCATCACGAAACACCCCTGAGTGGATCCTACCACACTTAGCACATGTAGGAGTCTTAGTACCCCCTTGTGCCTTACTACCTTACAAATGCGCAGGTCTAGCTCTGAAGTTCTGGAATTTTGACTATTGTACTCACATTTGTTCCTTGGTGCAGGTGCACTAGCAGATGATGGAGCAGGTCCTTTCTGCTTATGTTGGAAAGAAAACCGGTTCACATTACTCTTTTTCTACCCGGATTCATTCCCTGATGTCTTAGCCCTCTTATTCTCAAACTCTTCTCTATCCTTCAGCTAGTCCTTCTCAACTTGTTGCACATGGATCATCAACCTTGCTATGCCTATGGAACCTATTAGCATGGCTGCCTTACTTTCCTTTCTTGACAGACAAGTCAATCCAACTACAAATAAACTCATCCTGCTCTTCATGTCCGCAACCATCTCTTTGTTTCTCTTAGATCACGAGGAAAAAAACGCCTCATAAAAGGATCTCTAGACCATAGGCCAACTCAAAATCAGTTATGCGTAAGCACGAGTTAGAAAAAGACTTTTATAGAGATACACTCTATCGTACGAAGTGAGTATGAAAGAAGTGAAGGAATTCCTAAATGTTGCAGCCTCCTAATTATTGATGTGGCACACTTCACACTGTTAACTAGGACTCTACAGATATTGCCTCATAGACTTCCTAGGACTCTTGAACTCTGGGCTCTGATACCAAGTTTATCAAGCCCTAAGCCTACACCCTGGACATGACCGGCACTCAAGAACCATTGCTGGCCCCAAGGGAATCCTTGGTCTGTCTTACTTACTCAGCAAAATACTTTAATCAAGATAAATACTTTTAAAACAAGTAAACTGAACTACTCAAAATATATCTTAAAATTTATTATAATAGCATTCACTGCCAAAGTGGCAACTCAAGTCTCAACTTAACTGAAAAGGAAAGGTAAAGACTGATGAACTAACATCACTAACTCTATCAATGAAGCCTCTAAACAACTGAGATGGACGTCGGGACAAGACCCACGACATCCTAATGAATTAAAATATTAAAAGCAGTAAAAGGATCCTCCGAAAAGCTAGGAGGCTCACCAACTGACTCTAATTGCTCAACTAGATCAATGAGGCGGTGGATGCTGATCTTGATTACCTGCATCTGCATCATAATAAGATGTAGGCCAACTGGCATCAGTACATTAAATGTACGAGTATGCGAGTTGGAATGCTAAACATAACTTAAGCTTGAAAAGAATTTGAAAGAAACACTTACCTTGGCTTTATTCAACTCATGAATAACTTAACTCAATATAAAGCAATAAAACACATGCAATATATAGAAAGCTTGTAAAACAGTGGAAAATAACTTAGTTCGTTAAAGAAAATGCAATAACAAATTTAACTTTAATCATATAATAAATTAATATAGTTTATGTGGGAGTTTCTTTAACCAACAACCACCACTATGAGCCTAAGTGGTGATACATCGTACGTTACCAGAACTGTCCTATACTTTGCCGTCATATTGAACACTTAACTAAGTGGATCCACTAGTCTATCCTAAAAGCACCTTAAGGATTCATCTAAAAAGTATGATTATTTACTACCCATGATGGCTACATGGTTTATAGAGACGTGAGTTATCTGAACTCAAGCTCATCCCCATATCGGTGCTCAATATTACTCCCAAAATTTACTTTAGCTGATATGTTTGTAAAACAAAACTCTTTCTTTGGTTTGAGATAATTACTCAAAAACTAAGCTTAAAATCTCTCTTGGAAATCTCAGTTTCCTTTCTTGCTCAAATGTGAAAACATTTTAACTCTTGGAAATACTTAGTTCCCGAATAATCTTTGAAGAATGAACTTTACTTTTAGTCTTTATTCAAAAATAGGTCAAAGGCTCTTTTGGAAAGCTCAGTTTCCTTTCTTGTTCAAATGTGAAAACATTTACTCTTTGGAAATACATATTCCCGATATACTCTATTGAAGAAATGTACTTCAAACATTACTTTTTACTGAATTCAAAACTCAAATCTTAAGAGGACTGTTGGAAAGACATTATGAACTTCTCTTAACTTGACTCTTGACTTCTCTTGACTTGACTCTTAACTTCTCTTGCTTGACTTTTAACTGCTCTTGACTTAACTCTTAACTTTCCTTGAATTGAATTATGGATTCATGGATTATGATTTATGATAGGAAATATCCATGATGTTTAGGAATGATTATGGATAGCTAAACATGAGAAAAGATAAAAAAAAATCACTATCTGAGGATAGGTCCATGACGCAGAGGTGTATTTAAATTTTGGTCGCGAATATAACTTTTGAGGCAGAGAGGTCCATGACCTTTTCGTGATGCGAAAGGAAAATTACACTTCTGAGGAACATGTCGGCGGCGTGGACCTGGTACCCTATTTCTGCCCGATTTGTTCCTTCTTTGTTTTCTAACCCCAATTCACCTAAACTCGGTTTTTTTTCTCAAATTCCCTTAAGATTCAAATATCTAGTATGTATACACAAGAATCTAACTCAAACAACTAAAGGAAAGAACATTTTAACCTGAAGGAACTCCTCAGTCTCAACCTAACTCAAGAACGAAGGCCAATTTCAAGAACACCATTCAAGATTCATCAACTTTCAACTTTCTAGAACAAACGTCGCTGAAAAAAACATGATTGGTGTGTGGGTGAACGAACCCAACACTATGAAAGACTCATGTACCTCTTTAGGGATCAACCCTTGTCGAAATCCACAATCTAAACCTTCAAGAACGACGATTTTTTCTCTTTCTCCTCTTTTCTTCTCTTGCGTTCTTTCTCCAAAAACCCTAGCATAAATTTCCAGTTTTCTAAACTGAACCAATTCAATTTAGACCCCAATTTAATTGCTAAAAACGAATTAACTTAATTGGGTGCTGAAAAGACCATAATGCCCTTCTAAAATCCGGATTCGACTTTCCATATTTGAAGAACCCAAGTTCCGATGGGCATAACTCACTCATATGAAATAAGAATCGCACAAACTCATCAGCGTTGGAAAGATTATTCCATGATCTTTGCTAAGATATCTGGAAATACACCTAACTCATTCTGAGCTAGGAGTTATAGTCGTTTGAAGTTGACTAAAAACTCAAACTTAACTTAACCAATTTTCTAGATTTTTATTATTTCCAAAAATCACACTTTGTAATTCCGAATCTTTCTATTTCATTTAATTTGCGAGATGTTACAAAGACTCTCGAAAGACACTATAGATATCGGATCACCAACACATTTCTTCAACAAGGAGACATGGATAACCGGATGCACTAATGCCAAGTCATTAGGTAAATTAATTTGATAAGCAACTTTACAAATACGCCTCAAAATCTGATATGGGCCTACATAATGAGGACTAAGTTTCCCTTTCTTTCCAAATTTCATCACACCCTTTGTGGGTAAAATTATCAAATAGTCCCAATCATCTACATCAAACTCAAACTCTCTTCTTCTAACATCGGCATAGGACCTTTATTGACTGTGAGTCGTTTTTAATCATTCTCTAATAAGTCAAACTTTCTTAATAGCTTAATGTACTAATTAAAGACATAGCAAAGCAACTTCACCCACTTCGAACCAGCCTAAGAAGATCTACACCTTCTACCATATAGATCCTTAAATGGAGCCATAACAATTCTTGAATGATAGTTATAATTGTATGCAAACTCAATCAAAGGGAAATGATCATCCTAGTTACCCTTGAAGTAAATTACACAAGCTCTCAACATATCTTCCAAAGTTTGGATAGTACGCTACGCTTGCACATCGGTTTGCAGATGAAAGGTTGTATTAAGCTTAACACGAGTACCAAGCCCCTTTTGATACTCAACTTTCACTTATTGACAGTGAGGACACTTAGCCGCAAATCCTGTAATATCCTTCTTCATCCCATTCCACCTATAAACCTCCCGCAAGTCACGGTACATCTTGTTCTGTAACACCTCGCCATTTGAAAGAACTACAAGGAGATAGAATTAGAAAGAGTGATTTTTGGAAATAATGTAAATCTGGAAAATTGGCTAAACCAAGTTATGTTATAGTTTTTGGTCAACTTCAAATGACCATAACTCTTAGCTCAAGATGAGTTAGATGTGATTCTAGATACCGTAGGAAATATCTTGGAATTATCTTTCCAACGCCACCAATTTTGTGCGATTCAGAGTTTATAAGAGTGAGATATACCCATTTGAAGTTGGGTTGTTCAAATAAGGAAAGTCTAAACCGGATTTTGGAAGGGTATAATGGTCTTTGAACTACCCAATTAAATTATTTCGTTTTTAGTAAGTTATGTGGGGTCTAAACTGAGTTAGTTCATTTTTACGCAATTATGAAATATGCTAGGGCTTTGATAGAAGAGAAGAGAGGAGAAAGGAGAAGAGAAGTTCAAGATTTGTCAAGTTCTTGCGAGTTTGGTTGTGGATTTCCCCAAGGATTCAATCCTACGAGGTATGTGAGACTTTCACAGCATTGAGTTTGTTCACACACGCGCCAATCATGTTTGTTTTAGTGATATTCGTTTCTAGAAAGTTGAAAGTATGATGTTCTTGAACTTTGCTTTAGTTCTTGAGATTTGATGGGATTGTGGAGTTCTTGATGAAATCATCGATTTAAGAGTTTTTTTGAGTTAGAATCTTATGTATATATATTGGTTATTTGAATCTAAAGAGGGATTGAGAAAAAGAATCGGATTTAGGAGAATTGGGGTGAGAAAACGAAGAAGGAAAAAGTCAAGCAGGTTTTGGAACGCAAGTCCGCATCGCGTACTTCCACACCCCAGTGCACACAAATCACCTCCGCATCGCGGAGAAGACGCATACTCCTCTGTTTCAAAATAAATTTTAGATCAAATATTAAAATGCATCTCAGCATCACGGACTTCTTTCCAGATAGTGATTTTTGATCGTTTCTCATGTTTAACTATCTAAAAAGACTCCTAAACATCATGAGATCTTTCCTATCACAAATCACGATCCTTGAATCCATAAATTCAATTCAAGGAAAGTTAAGAGTCAAGTCAAGAGAAGTTCATAGAGTTATTTTCAAAAGTCTTTTACAAAAGTTTTAACTTTATTTTTAAGACATAAGCTTTGAGTTGAGTAAAGAGTAAGAGCAAAGTTCATTTTTTCAAAGATTATAAGGGAACTAAGTATTCCCAAGAGTTAAAATATTTTCACATTTGAGCAATAAAGGAAACACCGATTTCCAAGAGAGCTTTTAAGCTAAGTTTTGAGTAATTATCTCAAACCAAAGAAAGAGTTTTGTTTTTAAAACATATGAGCAAAGTATATTTTCGGAGTAGTATTGAGCACCGATATGGAAATGCGAGTTCATAATAACTCAAGTCTCCATAAACCATGTAGCCATCATGGGTAGAAAAAGGATCATACTTTTTAGATGATTCCTTAGTGCTTTTAAGCATAGACTAGTGGATCCACTTAGTTAAGGCATTCTATATGATGGCAAAGTATAGGACAGTTCTGGCAGCGTGGGTAAGACGATGTATTACCACTTAGGCTCATAGTGGTGGTTGTCGGTTAGAGAATCTCCCACAGTAATTATATTACTTTATGCTATGAGTAAATTGCGTTGCTATTCCATTTCTTTAACAAATTAAATTACTACCTACTATTTTCAATGATTTGTATAACTACACGCTATTGTTGTTATGTACTTTGCATTTGAGTTGAGTTATTCATGAGTTGAGTAAACCCAAGGTAAGTTATCTTTTCAGATTCCTTTCAAGCTTTGGTTATGTTTATTTTTCCCCTCCCATACTCTTACATTCAATGTACTGATGTCATTTGGCCTGCATCATTTTATCATGCAGACACAGGTAACCAGGATCAACATCCATCATATCGTTGATCCAGTTGAGCACTCACAGTTAGTTTATGAGCCTCCTTGCTTTACGAAGGGCTCCTTTTTACATTGATTTCTAGTATTTCAGTTATTAGGATGATCGGGGTCTTTTCCCGACATCCCTCTTTGTTTTAGAGGCTTCATAGACGAGTAGTCATAGTTCTTTAGTCTTCCGTTTTCAATTGTATATGTTAAGACCTGAGTTTCCATTTTGGCTAAGATTTATATCTCTTTAACTTATTGCACGTGTTATGTTTTGAGATAATTTCTTATGTTTAAGTCTTTCGCTGAGTAAATAACCCAGACCAAGGGTTCGGTTGGGGCCAACAATGGTTCTCGAGTGCCAGTCCCACCCAGGTTGTAGCTCGTGGCGTGAAAAACTTGGTGTCAGAGCACATAGTTCAATAGTCCTAGGGAGTCTATGAAGCCATATATGTAGAGTTCTAGTTATCAGTGTGAAGCGCGCCACATCTATAAGTAGGAGGCTGCAACACTTAGGAAATTACTTCACTTCTTTCACACTCATTTCGTATGTTAGAGTTTGATCTCTAAAAAGTTTCTTCTAACTCATACTTGTGCGCATCTTTCAGTTAATCATGCCGCCACGAAGAGTTGTCAGAGGTCGTCCTGCTACGTGTAATATTGTGGAACAAGGGGTACCTAATGCACATGAAGTGCAACCTTAAGGTGAAGTTACCAATGCTGAGTTCAGGGAAGCGATTCGAATGTTGAGCCACGTTATGACTAACCAGGTTGGGCAACAAAGAGGAGCTAGACAGGAAGTGGCTGATACTTCGAGGATACGAGAGTTCTTGAGGGTGAATCCTCCAAGTTTCACTGGTTCAAGCATTATAGAGGATCCAGAGAACTTTATTGAAGACCTGCAAAATGTATTTGAAGTTATGCACGTTGTCGATGCTGAATGAATAGAACTAGCGGCATATAATATGAAGAATGTTGCTAGGACTTGGTTTGACCAGATGAAGAAGGGTATAGGTGAGGGAGCACCATCTGCGAGTTGGGCTTGTTTTGAGAAGGCCTTCTTGGGGCGATTCTTTCCCCGAGAACTGAGAGAGGCCAAGGTATGAGAGTTTCTCACTCTTAAGCATTATTCACCAAATGTTCATGAGTATGGGTTGAAGTTCACTCAACTATCCCATTATGCTCCGGAGATAGTTGCAGATATGAGTAGTAGAATGAGTTTGTTTGTTACTGGGATGTCTCCCCTGTTGAGTAAGGAAGGTAAGGCTGCAATGCTAATAGCTGACATGGATATAGTGAGGTTAATGGTCTATGTGCAGCGGGTTAAGGAAGAGAAGCAGAGGGATATGGAGGAATTCAGAAATAAGAAGGCTAAGACGTCAGGGAATGAGTCCGGGCAGCAAAAAAATAATGCAAACCGGTCTTCTTCCAAACAAAATCAAAAGGGACCTGCTCCATCATCTACTAGTGCACTTGTACCCAGAAACAAAGGTGAGTAAAATAGTAATAATTAACAGCACTGCAGGGCTAGACTTGCCTAATCTCAGGGTAGTGTGGCACAAAGAGGTAACTGGGCTCCTTGATGTTTGCGTAATCAAGGATACAATTTCCGATGCAAGTGTCTACAATTATGCAATAGTATAATAACCCAACCATGGGTTGGGATCATTCCCAAGGGAGTGATTTTGAGAATTAATAGAAAAATAAAATTTAGTTCTAACTAGTCGTAGCTAAAGATATTAACGACTAAAAACATTGTAAATTAAAAGGGGATACAAGAGTGTCAATGGGGGTTTTGTCACAAGGAAGTAAAAACAGCAAAATAAACAAGGATTTCTAAGTAATGAGAGGGGATCCTTGGGATGTGACGAGAATACGGGTTAAGCTAGATATTGGGTATATGCTCTCTACAGAAGATTCATAGAATAATTGTGACTAGGCTAGACTTTAAGGGGGAAAAGATCTCTCTCAAGCAATTTACCCCGTTTCAAATGCGTTTCTCTCGGACACCCACTTGCCGCATGAAGACCAGCCTATGCCTTAACCCACTCACTCTCTCGAGCTGAGTGTGTGGACATGGGACTAGGGTTCACTCTCTCGAGCTGAACCTCATGTCGACCCACTTACACTGGCCATCAATCTAGTGGTCTTAGTTTTACGACCTCTCTCTCAAGCAAGCCGAAAACACATAAATAAACCTGTATTTGCAACTATAAATTCATTAAATTCATCCACAACCACTAAACGAAATCACATTTAAACTACGAATAGACAATCAACAAGAAAGACACAACAATGATCTCAACCCATATTCGCTAAATCACACCCCAAGAGTTGGTGTTTTTAGCCACACATCAAGAGATAGAAATTTATACCTAAATGAACTTGCATTCAAATGGGTATGAAGATTTAAGTCTTGTTATAGGCCAAGAATGAAGAATCCAAGAGACCCAAGTCCAAATCCTTGGAGATGAAATGCTCTTCTTCTTCAAATTTTCAAAACCCTTTCAAACACAAAGAAAAAATATCAAAGAGTACTATTCTATATGAAAATTATAATAATTATTCCACACTTAAAACTACAACTCTAACTATTATTTATAGTTTCTACAGATTTGTGCTGTAGCGGATCATTCGGCTTCGCTAGTCGGAATTGCCGATCAACTCAGCGATTCGCCTTTTGGTGTAGTTCATTGCCGTCTTGCACCATCCTTTAGCATCGTCGTGCTCTGGGTCATTGGGCGACATGGTACTGCTTCATGGAACTTCTCGGAGATGTGCCGACTGCTCCATTTTTCCGCCGACTTGATCCTTTCCTTCAAGGCTCAACACACTGGAACAAAAGGCGAAGTAAGATCCTTCGGTGACTCGCCAAGTTGACTCAGCGATTCTCATGCCTTCATTTCATCGTTCTTTTCAGCCATTTCGTTCCTTTTTGCGACGTAGTGTCCATGCTTTCCATCTAACTTCAAATACTTGAAACTTAAGGGTTTTCATCAGATATTGAGATAAAATAAGCATTTGAGGACATAAGTTTTATTAAAATATAGCCCTAAATGAGTCCAATTTGTGGAGTGTCTCGTACAGTGCTACACAAGACTCAATCATGAATGCACACAACAAGACTCAATTTACTTAGAAAATGATCAAATCTGCATTCAAAGATTCAGGTTGTGATTAACCAATATCAAAGAACCTCATGTTGAGAACACTTACTTCAAATGCAAGTTTAAGCTCAACGAAAGTGTTCGAATGCCCTCACAAAAGAATGATTCCATAATCAGACAATGGTTCATAGTTTAAAGCTTCAGAATCAGATGGAACTCTCACTCTAACAAAGAAGAACACAACGCATGCTTTCACCCATAGGTTTGCCCGTATTTTCCAATCAACATTTGTTTCAGCTCACTCACGATAAAAAAATGTCTTTTCAAGGCTTGTAATGGGGCTGAGTGCAAAGGTATGGTCATTTAGGCTCAGCGATTTTCATCCTCATGAAATGTGGTGCTCACAACACTTTATTTCCTTTTTCCTTTATTATTTTCATTAGCTCATCATAGGTCATCCTATTATTCGCTTCCCATGAACTGTTTGGGAACCCCATCTCTTTGCACTTTATTCCACAACTTTATTTTTATTTATTTTTTTCTTTTTTTCTCTTTTTCTCTTTCACTTTTTTATATATGGAGGGGTTCCATTTTTCTTAGAAGCATGGGTAAGAGAAACGTTCCTGCACTTCTTGACTTGCCTTTTTCTTTTCACCACACACCCAACTTAGGCTTTTGGCCTAAGTTGGCTATTCAACTAACCACAATTTCACGTGGATTATAGGTAATGGATAAAGAAAGGTTATGCTTTCATCAAGTTTCTTCCAAAGAAGGGTAAGGCTCAAAGGGTGTTCAAGAGAGAATCACACGCTCACAAGGTAGGTCAAAAAAGAGGTATATGTCAAATTGGTTCACACTCTTCGAAGTTGCCTAAGATCATATCAAGAGAAAGTCTTACTTAGTTAACCGGACCAACAGGGCAAATTCTAGGTGTTTCATGCATGGTTCTAGGTAAGCTTATCACAAAAGGCATCGACACTTAATTCAAACAAGACTCCACACTTTTGCTAGTGTGCAATGGTCATCACAAGAAAATTGATTTGATAAATGGCTAATCACAACGAGATGCAAAGAGTTAACATATTGTCTATGTAGCATCATTTGGCCTCATTGTAGCCGTACATTCATGTTTGTTCGATTGTAAACACTATTCAAGTCATCGATATTGATCGGAACTGAGACTTAATTTTGCAAAAGAACAGCCATTTTCAACATACGAAAGGTGGCAAAAAATTCTTAATTTAAAATAAAAGAAGCCATAACCTGAAATATCCACAGAAACAGTGTTTAATATAATTCAAGCACAAAGCCCAAGTATACACGACATACGAATATCAAAAGCATACAAAGGTAGGCCACACCCCACCAAAAATAAAAGCAATTTGTCTTCAAATGGAATTAACACAGAATCCAAAAGGTGAAATAAAGAAAGACGGAGAGGGAAGTAAAGAGAGGATCCTGGCTAATTGGTCGCTCCATCTGTCTGGGCTTTAGTGCCCGGAGTGACCCCCAGAAGGACCAGCTCCAGTGGATCCAGCAATAGGTGCTAAGGAAACTTGCACAACATCATCTATCATAATTGCTTCCGTCTCGGTCAGGTCTTCATTTACAGCTCCCTCAGTCTCCTCATACATCTCTTCATTAGTCTCTGCTTCTGACTCAGGATCGGCTATATGTTTTGCTCTATCCCTTTGTGCAGTGGTGGTATGAGGCATATCAGGCACATCTGGAATCTCCACAGTTCCAAAGAACAGGGACACATCGATGGACTTCAAGTGGTCTATATCTTTCTGCAGTTCAGCAATGGCAGCTTTTAAAGCCGTCACCACTTCTGTGGGCCCTTGGTTGTGCTCACACACTGCTATATTGGCCTCTAGGGCCTTAATTGTAGTGCTTAGAGGTGTCACAACATCATTTAGGGCAATCTGGATCATGCATGGAACAGAGGCCTCTAGACTAGCAGCTCCACAATTAGTAGAAAGGGCCAGTTGTCCCATCCGGAGTAGGGAAGCCTGGGTAAGTGGAGGCCGGGGAACAACAGCAACAGCAGTGGGCCTGGGAGATCGTGCAACAGCAAAAGAACCTGGAGTATCAGTAGGAGTAGCAGTGGTAATGGATATACCTGAAGACCCATGGGCCGGAGTAGGAAGAGGTGCCTCTATAGGTGTTGATTCTGTGTTTACTAACTCCACTGATGCTGCTTTCTTCTTTTTTGCTTGTTCCTTAAGGTACTCGATTTCAATCCTTCGGATATCAGTAGAGGATATGGGCATCACTTCCACATCTTTCTTGGAATCTCGAGGCACCCGGGCTCGTTTGCATAATTTTGTGATCAAGACTGGGAATGGAAGTGAGGTTCGACTCTGCCTTGCACGCATGAGTATCTCTGAAGCAATGATTGTACCCAAGTTTATCTGAGTCTCCTCTATGCTGCATCCCAGGAAAGCTGCATTGGCAAGGTGAGTGATCGACTCATTCTAGGACGGCATAATTGTGCTGCTGATAAAACCGAACCACAATCTTGCGGCTAAGTTTAGTTCTTTCTTTTCAATCGGAACTCCTTCTGCCAACCACTTCGGAGTCTCATATGAAATTAGTAGGGTTAACCACTTTTTCATATCATCAAGCTTCTTTGTTCTAATCAAGTGCTGGCAGTGATCCCCAATATTTGTAGACATGCCCAAGACTGCGTTGATTACCTCACTATCACACGTCACCGTCCTGCCTATGACAACCACATAGTCAACTTTTTTTAAGGTTGCGGCTAGCTTTTTTTTATAGGGTATGTGTGCACTGTATGCAGTGTAGAACTCTCTTACACAGTTTGCAATATAAGGTACACGGGGTTTAGTGAAGATTTGGAACTTGTGGTACCTCAGGCGCTTCATTATCTCTGGGTGACTGTCTATAACCCCGTCTATGGACATACGCTTTTCCTCCAGAATAGTCCTCGGCCCCTCAGCCTTTACTCGATTCTTTGACTTAGGCGGGGGACCCTGTACTGGATGCGCTAATACCATTGCATGTTCTTGAACTGGAGGTGTAGTGGTGGTAGGCTGGGGAGTTTTGACTCTAGATGGATCATTCAGCTTCTTAGTTCGCCGCTCAACCCTCTGTGCTATTAACAGATCATTCTCATCATAACCCACACCTTCGTTGTCAGATTGGTTTGTGTCATTTCTATAAAATCTATCATTGTCAGTGCTTGCATCTAATAATACAAGGGTCTTGTCTTTGCCCTTGCCTTTTCCACCAGCTGTGGAAAGTTTAGCAACCTTGCTTCTGGATGTAGTTGCATCCTCGTTGATGATAATCCCTTTTGTTTTACCTTGAGATGGCCTACTTCTTCCTGCAACTTTAGATATAGCCATTTCTACAAAGAATTGGGAAGAAGTTTAAAGCGACTAAATGAAATTCGTGGGGACACAATTGTAGAAAAACTCGCCAATCAGATCGGTAAATCACAAAGTTGCTTTTGTAAGCTAGGCCGAGCTCGCCAATAGGGGTTGGCTCAAGAATGATAACAAGTCGGCGATGGGGCAAACTTTCGGCGAGTCACCGAAGGCATTTGGTATCCAAAGACTTCTCGCCAAAAGTTACAAAATACATATCATCAGTAGAATGAAGTTAAAGGTGAGATGGGATGATTAGGTGAATCATCGAGTGGTTTGGCGAGCTCGACCCATCTCGCCAAGTTACCCAACGTGCCTATTCCCAACCTATCTTCTTGACTTCAACCCCACAACCCCCGAAAACAAAATCAAAACATGCAGTAGATCAATTCAGCTTAAAGTTTTCCTGGCCTTTCCCCAACTTAAACAGTATTTAGGGGCACCTCATAAAATTTCATTCATGCTAAATCATCAGATTCGCGAATCAAAAGAGGCACTTGAATAGTCTAAATTTATCAAAGAGGCACAATACACGATATAGGTTAAAATTACTTACAATGAGAGTATAAATATCACAATTAAATGCAGGTTTGGAGAACCAAACTTTTAGGCAAGTTAAGTCAAGACTGTGATGCGAGGCAGTAGATTAGTACCGATCCAAGCACTACTAAATCAGCTAAAATACTCATGTGATGTGAAAATTTTGAAAATACTAAGTAGATGCGATTTTGCAAAAATAAAGAGTGAGAGAATATGAAAAAGGTTGAATGTGAAAACCCGTGGCTTTATAAAAACCGTCCAGATCTCAACCATTCGGCGACATTAGTTCATTTTGCTCCTCTACTCAGTGATCCACCGAGTGTTTATCTACCTTGTCAAGTTTTATAGGACCTTTAGTCAAAGTGATGATCCAAACGGCGGTTTTTGTCGGGGTCGCCGATCTAGTCGGTGATTCGCCAATCGGACTTGTGTAATTCATCTTGTACCTTTCACAAACTTTTCATGCCCGATCCTACAAAATCAAAACACTTTTATTTCAAAAATAACATATTACAAACATTTAAAGGTTTTGGGTTGCTTCCCAAAAAGCGTCGTAGTGAACGTCGTGGCACGACGCAAGTCCGCACTCAAACTCCATTTTTGGGGTTAGCTGTAGTATCACTAGGCAACCCCCTATTTTGTTATGGGTGGAGATCGAGCGATGCATAACCCATGAGGTTCTCGAGCAGCTGAACAACTCGTGAATGAGACCAAATCAGCCGCATCATTCCTTCAATGTTTTCCTTCATTCCTTTCAGCTCTCTATCATGCTCTGTCACCTTGTGGAGAATGATTGAGAGCATTCCCTCAAGGCATTTAACCTCATTGTCCTTAAGACTTCTTCGCTCATGAGGAGGGTTGTATTTGTCCTTCCTTTTATGCTGGACTTCGATCTTCACCATCTTTTTGGCCAACTCATCCATCTGATTCAGTAGGGCGGCCAACATGAAGTCCTTTTCTACTTTTTGGTTCGTTTCAGCCATTTGATTAAGCAGTTGAGTTGCTATCACATATGGTTGTTTCGCAATGCCTCCCGGAATGAGTTGGTCGACCAACCTTTGGTTCCAAGGGCAAAGGCTTTTGTAGAAGCAGTCAAGGAGAGCTATGTTGGGAACGTCATGATTTGGGCATTGTTTGATCGCTTGTGGATCCGTTCACCTTCCAATTGCTTGAAGGTGAGGATACGATCCTGGAACATCATTACCTCTAATGGAGGAAACTCCATTGGCTCCCGAGTATAGCTAGCCATGCTCACTTCCCCTGTTTGGATACAAAACAAACTAACAAAACAAAGCTAAAGATTAAGTGAGTAAACTACAACTAAGAAGAACAAAAATTCTACAAATCTAAGAATTCTCAAATAACACCACTCCCCAGCAGTGGTGCCATTTTGATGTTTGCATAATCAAGGACACAACTTCCAATGCAAGTGTCGACGATCGTACCATAGTACAATAACCCAACTAAGGGTTGGGATCGTTCCCAAGGGGGTGGTTTTGAGATTTAATAGAAAAATAAAATTTAGTTCTAACTAAGCGTAGCGAAAGACATTAACGACTAAAAACATTGTAAATAAAAAGGGGACACACGAATGTTAATTAACAATGGGTGTTTTGTCACAAGAAAGTAAAAACAGGAAAATAAACAAGGATTTCTTAGTAATGAGAGGGGATCCTTGGGATGTGACGGGAATATGTGTTAAGCTAGAATGTAAATGCTTTCGAAATAAGATTCATAGAATAATTGTGACTACGCTAAACTTTAAAGGGGATAAGCTCTCTCTCGAGCAACTTACCCTGTTTCAAATGCGTTCCTCTCGAACACCCACTTGTCGCATCATGACCAGCCTACACCTTAACCCACTCACTCTCTCGAGATGAGTGTGTGGACATGGGACTAGGGTTCACTCTCTCGAGCTGAACCTCATGTCGACCCACTCACACTGGCCATCAATCTAGTGGTCTTAGTTTTACGACCTCTCTCTCAAGCAAGCCGAAAACACATAAATAAACCTGTATTTGCAACTATAAATTCATTAAATTCATCCACAACCACTAAACGAAATCACATTTAAACTACGAATAGACAATCAACAAGAAAGACACAACAATGATCTCAACCCATATTCGCTAAATCACACCCCAAGAGTTGGTGTTTTTAGCCACACATCAAGAGATAGAAATTTATACTTAAATGAGCATGCATTCAAATGGGTATGAAGATTTAAGTCTTGTTACAGGCCAAGAATGAAGAATCGAAGAGACCCAAGTCCAAATCCTTGGAGATAAAACCCACTTCTTCTTCAAGTTTTCGAAACCCTCTCAAACTCAGAGCATAAATATCAAAAATTACTATTCTATATGAAAATTATAATAATTATTCCACACTTAAAACTACAACTCTAACTAGTATTTATAGTTTCAACAGATTTATGATGCATCGGATCATTCGGCTTCGTTAGTCAGAATCGTCGATCAACTCGGTGATTTGCCTTTTGGTGTAGTTCATTGTCGTCTTGCATTATCCTTTAGCATCGTCGTACTCTGGGTCATTGGGTGACATGGTACTGCTTCATGAAACTTCTCGTTGATGCACTGATTGCACCCTTTTTTCTCCGACTTGATCCTTTCCTTCAGGCTCCGCACAATAGAACAAAATTTGAAGTAAGATCTTTCGGTGACTTGCCAATTGGACTCGGCGATCCTCAGGCCTTCAATTCTTCGTTCTTTTCTGCCTTTTTGTTTCTTTTTTGCGATGTAGTGTCCATGATTTCCTTCTAACTTTAAATACCTGAAACTTAAGGGTTTTCATCAGATATTGAGATAAAATAAGCATTAGAGGACACAATTTTTATTAAAATATAGCTCTAAATGAGTCCAATTTGTGGACTCATCACTCCTGCATGTGCTAAGTGTTGTAGAACCCACCTAGGTAAATGTCGCAATGGCTCCACAAGTTGTTTCAAGTGTGGACAAGAGGGTCACTACATGTAAGAGTGTCCTAAGAGCCGGCAAGGTAATGGAAATCAGGGTACTAGGGCCCAATCTTCATTTGTTGCTCCACCAGACATGGTTGCACCTAGAGGAGCTACTTCCGGTACTGGCGGAGGAGCAAACTAGTCGTCAAGAGCAAGAGAATTCTCTAAACTAGCCAATTAAATAAGGAAAGTCTAAATCAGATTTTGGAAGGGTATAATGGTCTTTTAACTACCCAATTAAATTATTTCATTTTTAGTAAGTTATGTGGGGTCTAAACTGAGTTAGTTCAGTTTAAGCAATAACGAAATACGCCAGGGCTTTGAGAGAAGAGAAGAGAAGTTAAAGATTCATCAAGTTCTTGTGAGTTTGGTTGTGGATTTCTCCAAGGATTCAATCCTTCGAGGTATGTGAGACTTTCATAGCGTTGGGTTCGTTCACCCACGCGCCAACCATGTTTGTTTCAGCGATATTTATTTCTAGAAAGTTGAAAGTATAAAGTTATTGAATTATGTTCTTTAAGTTTGCTTTAGTTCTTGATATTTGATGGGATTGTGCAGTTCCTGATGAAATCTTATCGATTTAAGGGTTGTTTTGAGTTAGATTCTTTTGTATATATACTGGGTATTTGAATTTAAAGAGGAATTGAGAAAAAGAATCGGATTTAGCCAAATTGGGGTGAGAAAACGAAGAAGAAAAGAGTCTTGCAGGATTTGGCACGGAGGTCTGTATTGCCAATTTGCTCCACCATTGCACAAAAATCAGCTTCGCATCGCAGAAAAGACGCGTACTCCTCTATTTCAAAAATAACTTTCGCGATCAAATATTTAAATGCATCTCCGCGTTGTGGACATGTTTCCCGACATTGATTTCTTGATCGTTTCTCAGGTTTAACTATCTAAAATCACTCCTAAACATCATGAGATCTTTCCTATCACAAATCACAATCTTGAGTGCATAAATTCAATTCAAGGAAAGTTAAGAGTCAAGTCAAGAGAAGTTTATAGATTTTTTTTTCAAAACTTTTTCACAAACATTTTAACTTTGTTTTTAAGACATAAGCTTTGAGTTGAGTAAAGACTAAGAGCAAAGTTCATTTCTTCAAAGATTATTGATATGATCAAATTACACCTCTCTAAAGAAGTATAAGCGATTATTATCTAGTAAAGAATCCAACTTGTAGGTTGGGGTCGATCCCATGAGGAATATGGTTTAGAATTAAACTTAACTCACTATTATATTCGTTTAGTCAACTTATTTTTGAGACAAGTAAGTAAAGGACGGGATCTGTGAAACAAATAACTGATTTTTGTTTAAGTAATAGGAGAGCAAGATTCAACCTTTGGTGTTATCAATGAGAGAGAGAAACTAGGGTGTATGTGTTCCCCAGAAGCTCTTAACGCGTTAATCCAAATAATAGTAATCATTTCCTAGTGTTTTCCATGCCAAGTACACGGAACCAAGGTGAACCACTTACTCCCTACGATCCCGAACTAAATAGAACCTTGTGAAGAATGAATAATCAAGGAGTTTCGGTTAACCCTATCGGGGGAGAGTTAGGTGAAGGTGTTGGATTACAACCTCCGAGGGTAATTGATGTGAATAATCAGGCTCCAGTTGAGAATAGATTGGGATATGCACTAAGTGCACAAGGACCACGTCTGCATGAAATTTTAGGGTTAACCTTAATATTGACGATTCTGATGGACCTCTTGTCCCACCACCTCTACCTCAGGGGCATACATTTGTGGTGACCAGTAGCTTAATGCAGATGCTTACAACGAGGGGCTTGTTTGCAGGGTTGCCAGCGGATGATCCACATACTAACATAGCCAAACTTTATCATGTCTGCAAAAATTGTATAGGTCGATCGTATTGGGCTATGAATACCAATGGGTTGCGTGTGTTCCACCTATCATTGACCAGAGATGCTGATGTGTGGTTCAGTGAACTCCCTTACAACTCAATCTATACATGGGAGCAGTTGACAGAAGCATTTTTAGCAAGATTCTTTCTAGTGTCCAGGAAGTTGAAAAAGAAGGATAAACTCAACAGCTTTGTAGCATTACCTGGAGAGTCTGTGAGTAGTTCTTGGGATAGGGTTCACTACTTTCATGAGGGGTGTCCCGAATCACCGTATTGATGATGATTCGCTGAAGGAATACTTCTACCGAGGAAAGGATGATAATGGTGAGGCAGTGCTCGATACTATTACGGGAGGTTCGTATGGTGAATGCACTTTTGCATAAAATACAGAGAAAATGGAGAAGATATCTTGAAATAATAAAGCTTGGAGCAACAGAAAGTCAAACACTATGAGGAGCACATTTGTCATTCAAGCTAAAAATAACCAGCCCGCAGATGAGATTCGCGAGGAGATGGCACAAATAAGAACTGAACTAGGGTTGTTGTTAAAGCACGTGACTGGAAGAGCGGAGAAGGTGAATGTTGTGAACTATTTGACTTGAACTCCACCACCGGCAGAGGAGTATTATTTTGAAGAGGATGCTTATGCGGTGAATGAGAAGACAGGGGGTTTTCGACCAAATGCCCAAAGTTCCAACACAGATAATTGGTGCCAAGGTCAAGGAAACTGAGGTGGGAACTATGGCAATTACAACCACGAGGGTCAATATGTCCAGGATGGGAACTACAATCGCGACAACAATTACAACTGAAACAACTATGGCAACATAAACGATCGGGCTGGACCTTATGTTCCTCCTCAAAATTGGGATTCTGCTCCTAGGGAAGTTAGAGGTAATATGTCATGTATTGAGGATATGATGCAGAAAATGATGAGGAGGTTTCATGCGACTGATGAGAATGTGAAGGAGATGCAAAATGACTTGTCCGGTATTGGTCAAAAAGTTGACGCCCACGTAGTGTCGATCAAACATCTTGAGCTACAGATGACTCAGTTGTCGACTACAGTAAACCCACATCAACCTGGCACACTTCCTAGTAATACTATTCAAAATCCAAAGAATGATGGACATTGCATAGCAGTCACGACTCGAGGAGGTAAGCAGACCATTGATCCACCTATGTCGTATGGGTTAGAAAGTGATGCTAGTAAAAGATAATGATATTGTTGAGGTAACTGGAGAGTCCGAGAATGCGACAGAGAAGGATGAGGAGGTAACTTAGAAAGTTGTCCCCATACCCAGACCTCCACCTCCTTTCCCACAAAGGTTAGTGAAAAAGACTGAAGAAAGCTAATACCGAAGGTTTATTAGCATGTTGAAGCAACTTTCCATCATTGTTCCGTTGATAGATGCTTTGGAGCAAATGCATGGGTATGCAAAATTTATGAAGAATATGGTGGGCAAGAAAAGGGTCGTGAGCTTCGAGGATGATGATAGATTGCAACATTGTAGCGCTATTGCTACTAGGTCCCTTGTGCAGAAGAAGGAGGATCCTGGTGCCTTTACTATTCCACGTACCATTGGGTTGTTGCATTTTGCTGAGGCATTGTGTGATCTTGGGGCTAGCATTAATCTGATGCCATTGTCGATTTACAAAAAATTAGGTTTGGGAGATCCAAAATCGACTGCGATGTGATTGCTCATGGCCGACAGAACTGTGAAGAGGCCCATAGGTGTGCTCCATGATGTACTAGTGAAAGTGAAGTCGTTCATCTTTTCAACAGATTTTGTGATTCTTAACTGCGAGGTTGATTTTAAGGTTCCCATCATTCTTGGGAGATCTTTTTTAGCTACAGGACACTCTTTGGTTGATATGGAAAAGGGGCAGATAAAATTTAGACTGAACAATGATGAGGTGACTTTCAATATTTGTAGGTCTATGAAGCAAAGTAGTGAGCTCCAATCGGTATCGGTGATAACCTATAGAATTGAGAGTGTTTCTGAGGTGCAGGTTGAGGAGAGACTAGGTGTTGAGGTATTATAAGCGGTTGTGATGCACTTCGACAGTGATGGTATTAAAGAGTATGATGAGCTAGTCGTCGTACTTGATAAGTGTGATATCGGTCAAAACCAAAGAAGTTGGAATTGGATATGAAAAATTGTGAGTCCCCATCGACACGACCGTCTGTTGAGGAGGCACTGAAATTAGAGCTTAAGGCTCTACCACCGCATTTGAGGTACGTGTTCTTGGGAAAAGATGATACTTTACTGGTCATTATTGAGGCTGATTTGAATGGGCAACAAATAGAGTGTTTGGTTGCCGTATTAAAGAGGTTCAAGCAAGCCATTAGGTGGACTATTGCAGATATTATTGGGATACCTCCCGGTATTTGTTCTCATAAAATCCAACTCATGCTGGATCACAAGCCTAGTATTGAGCACCAAAGCAGATTAAATATGCCTATGCAAGAGGTAGTTAAAAAGGAGATTATCAAGTGGTTGGATGCCGGAGTTATTTATCCCATTGCCGATAGTAGTTGGGGGTGTCCAGTTCTGTGTGTGCCCAAGAAAGATGGCATTACTGTGGTTCCTAAGGAGAGAAACGAGTTTGTTCTGATGCAGCCCGAGACTGGATGGAGAGTCTACATGAACTACCAGAAGTTAAATACTTGAACAGAAAAAGACCATTTCCCTATGCCATTTATGGATCAGATGATGGATAGACTGGCGGGTAAAGGTTGGTATTGTTTTCTTAACGGTTATTCGAGCTATAATCAGATTTCTATAGCTCCAGAAGACCAAGAGAAGATCACCTTCACTTGCCCTTATGGGACATTCACCTTCAAACGGATGCCATTTCGATTGTGCAATGCTCCAGCAACCTTCCAGTGTTGTATGATGTCAATATTCTCTGATATGGTGGAGGACACTAGTGAGGTGTTCATGGATGATTTCTCGGTGGTGGGTGACTCTTCTGATCGTTGTCTTGATCATTTGGTCGAGGGGCTTAGGAGGTGTGAAGATTGCAATCTAGTGCTCAATTGGGAGAAATACCATTTTATGGTGAAGAAGGTGTAGTGCTAGTTCATCGAATTTCTGATAAGGTCATTGAGGTAGATAAAGCGAAAGTTGAGGTAATAGAAAAACTTCCTCCATTTATCACTGTAAAAGGTGTTAGGAGTTTTCTTGGGCATGCAGGTTTTTATAGGATGTTCATCAAAGATTTCTCAAAAATTGAACATCAGTTGTGCAAACTGCTCGAGAAGGAGTGTAAGTTCTATTTTGATGATGCTTGTCTAAGAGCATTTGGAGAGTTGAAGGAGAAGTTAGTTACTGCACCTATCATTATTTCACCCTATTGGGGACAACAATTTGAGGTAATATGTGATGCCAGTGGAGTGGCGCTTGGTGTGGTATTGGGACAGAGGTGAGAGAAAACTCTCCATCCTATTTACTATGCTAGCAAAGCTCTAAATGTGGCCCAAAAGAATTATACGGTAATTGAACAAGAGCTTCTTGCGGTGGTTTTCATATTCGAAAAATTTTGATCCTACCTCCTTGGTACTAAGGTCATAGAGCATATTGACCATTCTGCATTGAGGTATTTGATGGCGAAGAAGGATATGAAACCAAGGTTGATTAGATAGGTATTATTGCTACAAGAGTTTGACTTTGTGGGGAAGGATAGAAACTGAACTGAAAATCAAGTTGCCGATCACTTGTCCAGATAAGAGAAAGAGGCAATGCTAAAGCTTGTTGATATGGCTGAAATCAATGATGATTTTCCGGATGAACAAGTATTGGTTGTATCTCATGATTTGATTCCTTGGTTCACAGAATTTGATAAGTATTTGGCAAGTGATTTGGTGCCTCCGGATTTGTCTTCTCACCAAAGTAAAAAGTTTATGCATGATGTGAAGAAGTTCTTTTGGGATGAGCCTCATTTGTATCGTAGTTGTGCCGATGGGATTATTCGTCGCTATATGCCAGAGGTCGAGATGATGGGTATACTAGAGGCGTGTCATTCATCGCTTGTTGGTGGGCATCATAGTGGTGTTCGGACTGCGCATAAAATTTTGCAGTGTGGGTACTACTGGCCCACCATCCACCAAGATGCTCATGATTTCGCCAAGTCTTGTGACCGTTGCCAAAGAGAAAAAGGAATTTCAAAGAGGGAAGAGCTTCATATGAATCTGATATTGGTGATTGAGTTGTTTGATGTATGGGGCATTGATTTCATGGGTCCTTTGGTGAGCTCACATGAGATGAAGTATATTCTTGTTGCGGTTGATTATGTGTCAAAATGGATGAAAGCAGTTGCGCTCCCCAACAATGAAGGTAAAAGTGTCACTACATTCTTGAAAAAGAATATCTTCTCCAAATTTGGTACACCTAGGGCAATTATCAGCGATGGAGGTTCCCATTTTTGTAATAAGTTGTTCAAAGCGCTACTTGAAAAATATGGAGTCCACCACAATGTAGCCACTCCTTACCATCCGTAGACTAGTGGGCAAGTTGAAGTGTCTAATGGAGAGATCAAACAGATTTTGGCAAAGACTGTGAATGCCAATAGAACGGATTGGTCAAGGAAGCTTGATGATGCTCTATGGGCCTATCATACCGCATTCAAGACTGCTATAGGTATGTCTCCCTACCAACTTGTATATGGAAAGTCTTGTCACTTACCGGTAGAGTTAGAGCATAAGGCAATGTGGGCGATGAAGAAACTTAATTTGGATTGGGGAGCTGCATCAAATCAAAGGTTAAATGACTTAAATATGCTTGATGAGTTTCACCTAAAAGCATATGAAAGTTCAGCCTTGTACAAAGAGAAGATGAAGAGGTATCATGATCAACGAATTGAAAAGCACGAATTTGTTATGGGTGATCTTGTGCTTCTATGCAACTCTAGGTTACACTTATTTCTAGGTAAACTCAAGTCCAAATGGACCGGGCCATTTTCACTCACGAAGGTGTTGCCCAATGGTGAGGTCGAGCTTGAGAATAGTGAAGGAACAAGGTACATGGTAAATGGACAAAGGATCAAGTTCTATCTGGGAAACATAGAGAGTGTGCAAGAGGTTGTTGAGACCTACTATCTTGATAAAGTCTAACTAATCAAAAGGCACGCGTCGTGCTGTGACATTAAATCAAGCATTGGTTGGGGGCAACCCAAGATGTACAATCTAACCAACAATAGGTTTTGTTTTGCATCTAGTAGTTTCTTTGGTTAATTATGTCTTTGTACTCAGGTGTTTTAATTTCTTGGTTAGTGTTGGCTAGATATAGCATAGGGTCCGTATCTAAAAAGTGTCCAAAAAATGTAAAAAGAATAGCCTAATGGTTGCTACACGTACAGGTGCGCAAGGCAAAATCTACAGAAAATGGTCTGGTGCAGAGGTCTACGGACCCCATCGACGGTCTGTAGTTCATTCTACTGACCGTAAATGGCATCTGTAGATCCCAGGTAAGTGTCTGAAATTATACAAAGTGTGAAGGTGATCTACGGTCCCCATCTACGGACCGTAGATCGACCTAAGCGTGGTCTCATAGGTCCAACCCTAGCTTAACCAGACCCATCCGCTTGTTGATGATTCTTCGGCGCTAAGCACCACAGGTTTGCTTCACCCAAATCCATTAACTTTTACTGCTTTTTGTGTGCATTAGGAAAAATTGCACCTATTTTTGTTGGGGTGGGGTAAATGGATTGTGAGTGATAGGATGAAGTCTGAGTAACCCAACTCATAATCCTCTCTTGGGGTTTTCTTGCATGTGTTCTTTTCCCCCAAGAGACTGCTTAATTTTTTTTGAACCGGTATGTTTAGGACTATATGTGTAGAAGCATAATAAAGAATGATAGCATAAGTATGATAGCATGAGCTTGTTGAAAAAATTATACCCATCCAAAGATATTGAAATTTGTGCTAAAAGTTGTAGACTAGAATAAGTTGAATGTGTTGGCTCTGAGTATGACATGATAATGACAAATTTGATTTCATGACTTAAGCTAATAACTTGAACTAGGTAATCTGATAATCTGATAATGGAACTGTGTGCCAAGAGTGTGCAAGAATCATTGGTTGTTCAAACAAGTGGTGCCAATCTAGAACTTGTCCGGTTAGTCCTGCGAAGATAATCTACTCTAGAGGCTAGGAAGTGATCATAAGCAATTGTTCTGAATAGTCAACTAAATGCCTAAAAGAATCCGACCAAATGAAAATGAATGTTCCCGTTGATCCAAATGCTTTGAGCCTAAAAGAGACCATTTCTTTCTAAACTCGTAACTCACCTTCCCATAATCTATTGTTTTGGCCCCGGTCCCTCCTTGGAAATGTGCACCTCAACTTAGGTCAAAAGCCTAAGTTGAGGGTGGCTAATGCAAAGAGTGACCTCAATCTTGGCCTTGATCCGACATCGGGTATTGTGCACCTCAACTAAAAAATTTCTTAAGTTGAGGGTGGTTATGAAAGGGGAAATATAAAGAAAAATGGGTATGAAAAGAATTTGGTGTTGTAAAATAAAAAATAGAGGGGGATTTGATTTTGTGCGAAAGAAAGTGAGCAAAACTAAAGAAAAGAAGAAAAAGTAAGAAAAAGAAGAAAAGTGAAAAAATAGAAGAGCTACAAAGTTGAAAGTCACATCAATGATGGAAAAGAATCAAGGGAAAGAGAAGAAAAAGGTAGGATGTCAAAAATAGGGCAAAAAGAGGTAGAAAAGCGTAATGTAATGTCAAGGAGGACAAAAAGTTACTAAAAGTACCCAAATGTACCACACTTGACCCTGAGCCTACGTTACAAGTCAAGAAAGTCCTATAGTGATCCTAGAACCTAATTGGAGAGTCTAAGCAGTGAAAATAAGGGCAAGCCTATGGAAATTGAGCACTACTTGTAATTGAAGTTACTTCTGAGCGTGAGTGTTGAATGAATCCTTGTACTTAAAATCATATTTATTGTGTGAAAAAAGAGATTTCGTTTGAAGTAAGGGCACTGGTGACATTGTTGGAAAGTTGGTACCTTGGCGATAGTAGAACAGTGTATGTGGTGAGTTGATTGGTGGATCTGTGTCATATTTTGATCCGTACAAATTAGCTTGTTGAGTCTAAGAGAACAATTTTTGCACCCGAAAAGAGAGTTGGGATAGAGATCCATGTGATTGCTTGTGCTTAAATTGCTTACTTCTACACAAGTGTCGTTTAGAGTCTTAGTGTGTCGCTTGAGGACAAACAACAATTTTAAGTTGAGTTTGTTGATGTACCATGAGTTTACGGTATTTTTGATACATTTCAATTGAGAGTTATGTGTGTCTGGGGCTATTTTGTATTAGTTTATATGTATTTTTCTCATGTTTGCAGGGAATAGGTTCAAGCGCGGAAACTTGAAGACACAACTGAAAGAAGTGCAGAAAAGGGCATCTACGGAGGCAACTTACGGACCGTAGGTCCAGTTACGCCCCGTAGATGATAGTCGTAGACGGGCAGGAAAGGCATTGCTGAAGATCAGGGAATTATTGACCAAGTGTGGAACCACCGTTGTGACTTACGGACTGTAGATTGATCTACGGACTGTACTGTTGCTCCATCAAATCATTTAGAGATTCGTTCGAGTACCTGATGGTGAAAAAAATCCAACTGTGGAGTTATGGAGAAGAGTTACGGACCATAGATCGACTTACGGTCCGTACTGTTAAATTGTCGATTGCGACAGAGATTTTGCAGATTTTGAAGAAAGAAAAATTGCCTAAGCCCTGAGCCACGGAAGGGACCTACGGACCGTAGATCGACTTACGGACCGTGGGTCAGTCTCGTAGAATGAAGACGCGTCCTGCAGCTTTACTTTCTTATTTCGTTTCCTGTTTAGTTAGGACTTATTTTTCTATATACATGGTATGTAAACATCGTTTTTGAAGATTAGACATTATTATTTTTGTTCTAGTTTTTTGACTTGGGAGATTAACTTGCAACTTTAGCAATTCTTAATTTCCTAAGCACGTTTTGGTGATTTATACTTTGAAATTTAAGTTGAAATTCTGGGATTATTCTACTGTACTACGTAAGTTCATGATTTTTTCTTCGAACATTATGAATTGTTTTCTTGCTAATATGGGTAAATAAATCCACAACTAGAGTTGTGGGAACCATGAGCGATTAACGAGGTATGAATAGTAACTAAGTAATTCTCGAATAGTGTTTTGCATGCATTGATAATTCTTTCGTCTAGAAATCTTTTTAACGGTGCGCAACATTAGAACTGGCCTTGTTGCTACTTGCCGGACCAAGGAGGTACTTAATAAGAAAAGAATTATCAACATAGATTTATTGTGATACTATCTAATAGAATTAATGTTGATTGGTGCTAGGGTGAAAGCTAAGCCATACATCGATGTGACGTCTAATATGAGGTAATGGTAAGGGTTAGTAAATTATACACACGTAGCCGAAGAAAGGTGCGGGGTGAAATTCTTTAGATGCCGTACATAACGTATGCCTTCGCATCTAATACACTAGGAAGGAATTGTTATTACCAGGATTACAGAGTTACGAGCTTATGGGGAACACGTATGCCCTAGTTTCTTTCCCAATTTGATAACAACAAAAGTTTGAATCTTGCTTTTCAATTACCTTCATAATTTCCAAAATTTGTTACACAAACGCCCCCCCCCCCCCCCCGTTTTACTTATTTGTCTCAGAAATACGTTGGCTAAACGAATATAATCGTTATTGAACTTAAGTCTAAACCATATTCCTCGTGGGATCGACCCCAACCTACAAGTTGGGTTCTTTACGTGATAACGATCGCTTATGCTTCTAAAAAGAGGTGTAATTTGAGTGTATCAAAATGCAATTTTAAAAAGGAAAAAGAGAGTTCCCACATTGTCCAATTCTGATTTTTGATCTTCAACATTCTAAACATTCTTGTGACACTTTTTCAGTAGAGATTTAGGGTTTGTTTGATTTTTAGCTTCAATTTGAGCATTTGGAGACATGTGGATTGTTGCCCAATTTGATGGAAAACATAGTTGGTAACAATTTGTTGTTCTTTATTATGTTTGGCTTAAACCCCCATTCTTGGGGTTGTGATTATGTAGTTGAATGTTTCGATTAGCTATTGTTGATTTGCAGTGGGTTCAATTAGTAGTTTGTGTTTTAATTGAGGAATTGTAGTTGCAAATGCAATTCTAGTTCAAGTATTCTAAGCTTGCTTGAGGAAGAAGTATTAGAGTTAAAACTATTAGTTGATGATTGTAGTGATTGTGTTGTTGCGGATTTAGCTTGAGAAAGTGGTTCTTAATGCAATTCAATAAATCTAGCTTGAAAAAGTAGATTGATTAAGGTATTGGGCTGCTAATTTGTGTTGCTTGTCGAGGTTCGAAAGAACTCGCTCGATTCGTGATAGTTGATTGAGAAATGTCTATGGAACCTAAAGCCTAACCTACCTACGTAGTTTCAAAGATACTCTCTCTACTTGTTTACTTCAAGTTATTTGTAGTTATTAATTCTTCACCCAAATTCTCCCATCTGACGTTAATTGTCAAAGGCTTTTCATTTACTTTATTGTTGCGAAAATATCTACATCTACAAACTTTTAGAACACCATTCTACTTCGTAATCGAATTCGTTACAATATCACTCCCTGTGGAATCGACCCCAACTCATAGTTGGTCTTATACTGAGCGTTATCAGTTATTCTCATTTCTTTTTCTGTGTCCCTACTCTAGCTTGAGGTATTTAGTTCCTCATGGTTTACTCCTTTTATGGCATCTGTCTTAGATATTCCCATACTTTCCTCATTTATGCATGTACACAAAAAAGTTTGTTTTTGAGGAAATGAGTTAGTTTATTGATTTCTTCATGTTTATGTGCATTGGAGTATGAGTTGCATAATAGATGATATGAAATGATGTTTTGAACATGCTTTAGCTTGGACTTGATGTTTCCTTCTCGTATATGTGCATTTATAGGATTGCATGCATGTTGGACTGTTAGGTTTGAGTTCCTACCTTCCTTATGATGTTTATAATCACACACGAGGATGAATGTTGCCAAGGGGGAGATATTGTAACACCTCAAAATAGAGAAGGCTAGAAAAGAGGAAAAGAAGCAAGTCAGCAGCCCAAAACTAGGCCATGGGACCCTCTATGGATCCCTTGAAGGGCCATGAAGGGGACCACGGCTCATGATGGGGTTCGTGAAGACTTGCCAGAACTGCGAGGGCCAGCGTCCCTCCGACGGAGGCCTAGACAACACGTAGGGAGGTTGACGGGTCGTGGTGGTGGTCGTCAAGTGGTCCCTCCCTTTGCCACTGGTCAAGGACCACGATGGTTGTCACGGCTCATGGAATCCTTGATAGGCCATATAGGCCATCGTGAGGTAGGGTACGTCAGCTTTAAGACATGGGTTTTTGGGTATTTTCCAAGTTATTTTAATTTAATACCATGTCGTTTTACACTTTACCCAACGCCATGTATAATGGTCGCCCAATTTAATTCAGTCTTTCAATTTCCCATAAGAAGAACAAATTCATCCTCCCCAAATATTTGTCTATCTAGAAGAAGAAGGAGGGGAGGTGGAGGAGGAGGAGGAGGAGTAGGAGAAGGAGAAGAAGAAGGAGAAGGAGAAGGAGGAGAAGAAGAAGAAGAAGAAGAAGAAGAAGAAGAAGTGGAAGAAGAAGAAGTGGAAGAAGAACAAGAGGAAGAAAAATAAGAGAAAGATGAATAAGAAG
>NW_026020351.1:1643013-1713013 GCF_900185275.1 Solanum verrucosum | reverse complement strand
CTTGTTGCTTTTGAATTATGATTGTGGCCATGAAGGGCATTACAGGAGTATTGTTGTATTGTTGTGTTATTATATATAAATGAAGCTATATGTAAAGTTCTATATGAGGCTATATGTAAAGTCCTATATGAAGCTATATGTAAAGTTTGTGTGATGCTATAATGTGAAGATGTTCTAATGATGTATATATGATGTTGGATTATGAAGTGTCCTCAAATGATAATCTTGTGACTTGATTAGTAGACTAAAGTGTCTCTTCTTGTTACTTAAATTCTTGAATGCATGAATGTGTGAAGTGGGCTAGAACTAAGAGATGGTGCCCTTTCTATAAATGCTAAAAGAGAAATTTTAGGCCAAGACTTGAATCGGCAGAACTAAGAAATGGTGCCCTTTCATAAGTCTAGCTTTCCTAAGTAAATGTATAACCTTGAAGGATGGGCCTTAGGGCAATGTTCCCTTCTTGAGTGAAATGATAGACTTAGAGATTGATGGAGCCGGAACAGCATGATAATCCTTATCTAAGAAAGTTAAATGAGCTATCCTTATTAACCTTGATTGGCTATGACTAAGAAATGGGGCCTTTCTTGGGAAGAGGTACTATGCATTGGGTTGAACTAGAGAAGGAACCCTCTCTAGTACATATGTGATTCAATATTCTATGGGAAACAAGGCTAGCACCGAGTGGATGTGGTTGGGAAGGTGGCCTAGTTGAGTATGAGATTAGGCACAATGAACTTCCTTGGACATCCCGCAAACCATGTGCCTACATAGGTTGCTTACTAGTTCTACCCTTGGCAAGTACAACAACATCCATGGAGTAGGATAGACTCCGGATTCCATGCTTAGCTACTATGATCTATGTCGGTTATGCCTATTCCCATCATGTAGGATGTGCACTATAGTTATTGGATAGGTTCTACAACATGTAGGTAGTAGTATGGGATGCTATTTACACATGGCACGAGTAGGCTTTGAAGATATTAAAGTGAGTTCCCTAAGTCTAACGACTATTATGTGAAAGTCCCCTTATGTGCTTGAAGGTCTCCTAAGTGGTTTCTTAAAGAATGTTGGTCTATTGATGTTATGTTGTAAAGGAAAAGTCCTTATCTAAGGTAATCTTTAGGAACATTTAAGTGTGCTTGAAAAGGTTGTATGGGCGGTCACTTCTTGTCTCACTCAAGCGTTCTTAAGGTTATATTAGGTAGAGGTCCTATGGTAATGAAATGGCATGTGTTCTTCTAAAGTTAAGCATGGGTTGGATATGGATATGTTGAGTTTGTGTATGGTTGGCTATGGTCTTATATGCGAATGTTGACTTGTATTATATCTCTTATACTTGTGAAGTGAAGGTTTTATCAAAAATGTTATGAAAGCATATATTCCTTGTAAATGTCTGTTGAAGCATGTTTTTGCATGGTCTCCATACTTAGTACTTAATTGTCCTAACCCCTTTCTTTCCCTTTTTGACTAAAGTGTAGGGATTGGAGATGGTGACATGTCATGGCTACTTGATAGGTTTCTAAGTGTTGACGATGAAGACTTGGTGAGTACTCAAAGATTCGAGGACAACACCATACATGTTCTTTTTGATGTATTTCTAGTATTGTCTTTAAGTCTTTTATGGGCTTAGTCCCATTGTTGTATTCAAATATTAGATGATTTTGAGACATCATGTATAAAGTCTAGAAAGTCTTCCGCTTGCTATTTTAATGAAATGTCTTCTTTGTAAGGAAAGTTTTTAAATTCTTAGTGACTTTTATGATCTATGCGATGAATGAATTCCAAGGCTTGTATGAGACCTCTGAGAGGTCGAATACACATGTAACGGCTAGGGGGTGCTCTCGGGTCGTTACAACAAAGAAGAAGAAGAAGAAGACGAAGAAGAAGAGGAAGAGAAAGAAGAAGAGGAAGAGGAGGAATAGAAAGAAGAGGAAGACGAAGATGAAAAGGAAGAAGAAGAGAAAGAGGTAGAAGAAGAAGAGGAAGAGGTAGAAGAGGAAGAAGAAGAAGAGGAAGAAGAGGAAGAAGAGGAAGAAGAGGAGGAAGAGAAGGAAGAGGAGGAAGAGGATGAAGAGGACTAACAGGATGAAGAGGAAGAAGATGAAGAACTTGAAGAAGAGGAAGAAGAAGAAGAAGAAAAAGAAGAAGAGGATGAGGAAGAAGAGGAAGGCGAGGAAGAAGAGGAAGAAGAAGAGGAAGAGGTGGATGAGGAGGAAGAGGAGGATGAGGAGGAAAAGAAGGAAGAGGAGGACGAGGAGCAAGAGGTAGAAGAAAAAGTGGAATAAAAAGAAGAATAAGGAGGAGAAGGAGGAAGAGAAGAAGCAGAAGGAGAAGAAGTAAAAGTAAAAGAAATATACAGAGCAGAAGAAAAAGGAGCAGAAGCAGAAGGAGGTGGAGAAGAAGAAGAAGAGGAAGAGGAAGAGGAACAGGAACAGGAAGAGGAGGAGGAGGAGGAGGAGGAGGAAGAGGAACAAAAGGAAGAAGAAGACTAGGAGGAAGAAGAGGAGGAAGAAGAAGAGGAGGAAGAGGAAGAAGAATAGGAAGACGAAGAGGAAGAGGAAGAAGAAGTAGAGGACGAGAAACAAGTAGTAGAAGAAGAAAAAGAAGAAGAAGAAGAAGAAGAAGAAGAGGAAGAGGAAGAAGAAGAGGGAGAGGAGGAGAAGAAAGAGGATGAGAATGAGGAGAGAGAGGGGGAGGAGGAGGAGGAGAAGCAGAAGTAGCATAAGAAGAAGGAGAAGAAGCAAAAGGAGAAGAAGCAGAAGGAGCAGAAGAAGAAGGAGGAGGAGGAGGAGAAGGAGAAGAAGAAGAAGAAGAAGAAGAAGAAGAGAAAGAGGAAGAGGAAGAGGAAGAGGAGGAAGAAGAGGAACAGGAAGAAGAAGAGATACGAAGAAGAGAAAGAAGACGAAGAAGAAGAAGAAGAGGAGGAGGAAAGGGAGCACGAGGAGGACGAGGAGGAGGAGAAAGAAGAAGAAGAAGGAGGAGGAGGAGGAGGAGGAGGAGGTGAAAAAGATGGAAGAGAAGCGGAAGGAGAAGAAGAAGAAGCAGAAGGAGCAAAATAAGAAGGAGCTGAAGTTTAATTTATGAATTTATGATTGTTTTTAAAAAAATGATTGTTTTTCTTTTTTTGGTAATACTTTAATTTTAATTAGTGAATTTATATGTGCTTCGCATGATTAAAAAAACTGATAAAATGTCAATAGTTTAATTAAAATATCATATGAGAAATATTTATAATATGTGCATATATATTATATATATCCAAATGTATAAGTGATTTCATAAATAAAAAGGTTTTGTTAGTAGTTATATGCCTCCCAACAAAGTCATAAGTTGTTATATTGGATAACAAATTTATAAACATACGATAACAAAAAAATCGTATAATAATATAAAACAACAAAAATTATGGGGAGAACAGAAATAAATAAATAAGTAAATATGGCAACATCATTCTTATGATCCTAATCATTAAAACAATAGAAGACAAAATACAAAATTAATGCACAATTTTTCAAACTCTTGTCTAAATTCATTCCCACAAGCCGATCATCATTCAATATCCTTCACTTTATTATTCAAGTCAAATTTAAACATGAATATAAGAAGTATGTAAGAAAAATATAATAAATCTAATGTGATCATTTCTATAAAGTCTTACAATGTCTTTGTTTGTAGGAATACAATACAACTACCGAAATAATATCATGACTATAAATTATATTAATGGAACTCCATATGCTACTTTTATTCATATGAAACTTGACATAGACTTATGGTATAGGTGAGGGACCATATTTCTTAGATAAGTAGTGTTGGTTTAAAATAGATTGGAAGGTGATGTTTGCCTTGCATGTTTCAGCATGTATACTCCAAGTCAACTCCGACGAAAGCATTTAAACTTGAGATAGTAAGGTTGTATTTGAACTTAAAGTTTAAGGCGAAGTGCTTATTTAAAGCAAAAGGAAGTAAGATTTAGAAAATGAAATAAAATAAATGAGTTGCTTGCTTGACTTAACTAAGCTAGGAGACAATTAGGTGCATCACCTACCTTGACTTATTGACCAACCCAAAGGACCAAGTAGGTGCATCACCTACTAAGAGTTAACTAAGCTAGTAGGTGACAAGTAGGTGCATCACCTACTTTGACTTATTGACCAGCCCAAAAATAGGTGAATCACCTACTAAGACTCTTTTGACGATGTAATTGGACCAAGTACACTACCACCTACTTGCATTAATCTGGCTCAAGAGTAGAAGAATAACTGGAAAATGGACAACCTAGGCCCAATATTCTTAAGTCCAAAATGGCCCAAGTTAAACGTCCAAGTAGGTGGATCAGCTACTTGCATAAATTATGGTCCAAATTGACAAGAATATAGGGATAATTGGCAGCAAGATCCAACAAGTGTTGAAGTCCTTAAAGGTCCAACAAGTGTTAACTCTCAAATGATTTTTTAATGAACAAAATTGTCATCCTTGTATGTGAAGGAATGACGTTGATGATGAAGAAATTAGAGATTTGTAAGATATTTTTTTATTGTACCTTCAACACTTTCAGTAGAGAAAACTTGTCTGAATACTTAATTAATGTTTGTTAATCTGCACTAACAAATACTTATAACAATAACATTGCAGAAACAAAAACAACAAATTTTAAAGTAAATACTCAAAAATAACAATTAATAATATAAGCATAAATTAATCACTGTAAAAAGCATACCAGTGTATTGATACAAAAATAATGATGTCAGTGAGCCACTCAATAGGAGCAAAGTACACAAAAATTTAACTGTTCATAAGAAGTTCAAAATTTTTGTTAATCTAAAATAAGAGAAAATTATTCTATTTATAGACAACAAAGGGTAGTGTGAACAAATGTTTATCGTGCCTTATCGGAAAGGTCACAACTATTTGGGAAAAATTACAACCCTTCGGAAAAGTTACAACCATTTGGAAAGGTCACAACCTTTTATAAAAGTCACAACTTTTCATAACACTTCGGAAAGGTCATAACCTTTCATAAAAGTCACAACTTTTCATAAATGTCGCAACTTTTCGTAAAAGTCACAACTTTTCATGAAAGAGGAAGGCTAGTTTTGGAAATAAAATAAATTAAAAGGGATCCTGATTTGTGGTGGCGCCACATAGGCGGGCCAAGGGTTCTCTTTTATATAAATATATGATATTTAGGGGTTATGAATATGAAAACTTAAAAGTCATGGAATTAATGATATTATTAAAAGTAGAAGTTGGGATAAGGCACAAGTAGCCCCTAGACTATGACCGAAATCCTAAAGACACATAAAGTTAACTAGGGTCTAATTACCTCCCCCCCCACCCCCCCAAAAAAAAAAAAACTAATTTAAAATGAAATAAATACACCACAAACGCTGACATGGCATATAGAGTATGCACACTCTCTTAAGGCAAGTGATGAGTGCATAAATTGTGTCCTTTTTTATTTGGTAACTTTATAATTAGTTAGTACACATATTTATTGATATTAAAACTTATATATATTTAATTGTTTTTGTTTCTTTCTTTGTAAAATATTTATTTTCATTTCTTTCTCACTATAAACTTTTTAATTAATTTATTATCTTTTCACTTTTAATTATTTTTATAAAACTATGTGTATTTTTTTTTGAAAAAATAATTAGAAAGTGTCATTTAATTTTAACGTTTTAATTTTTTTATGTTTTATTTTATTTTCTTCACTTATTTGATATTCATTCAAAATTAACTTAATTTAAATACAAAACTTTTGGAATTAAATTTGAAATCAAATTAATACGAAAGACAAAAAGAATAAAAACATTAGAAAAATAAATGAGAAAAAACAATGAATGAAGATAAGAAAAACAAAAGTTTCGATACAAGGTAAAAAAAATGTGTATTAACTTAATTTAAATACAAGATAAAGAAAATAAGATAATTTTTTTTTAAAACCTTTAAAAATATTTTTTAAAAATTAAACAAAATTTACACATGTGGCAGACGAGTGTGTACAAACACAACCAACTTGGGTGGTTGAAGGTTCCACATCATTAGCACAAAAAGTGCACAAAAATATGAAAAAATGAGTTCAAGAGGGTAATAAGACCCTAGTTAAGTTTAGGTGTGTCTCTAAGATTTCAGTTATAGTCTAGGGGTACTTGCACCTTATATTGTAGAAGTTCAATAAATATAAGTTATGGAGGTGAAACTCTAAAAATAAATAAAGAAGGAAAAACACAAATAAAGAAGATAAAAGAAATACCTTTATATTAAATAGAGATATAAATTTCATGAATTTAATAAATAAAAAATAATAATAAAAAAGGAATAAACAATGGAAGAGAAGTGATTTAAGGAAATGTTTAATGTCATAAATGATCGTAAAAAAAGTTTTTTTGTTAAAAAAAGCACTTTATTCTCTTTTTTATTATACTAGAAGGGCAAGTGAGCACGGGCCCAACAGTGATCCGCTTGTGTTCTAATATGAGGATAAATAAATAAGGAGAAAATAACATCAATTTTAATCCCAAGAAAATGAAGATGGAAAAATAATTCCTGTCAAGGTACTTATCAGATATATCAATTCAACTGTTACACAAATTTCGATAGGCATATTTTTTATATACGGAGTAGGGATAGGTAACTTTCCAGAAAGTTGGTCCGCAAATAGGTCACAGATAGTGCCTCTGACTTCTTGCAGCTTACCGTATAGATGAGAGTCTTGAAGAACACCTATGAAAAAGGGAATACAATAAACGACTACTTAGCTATTTTAAGTAAGAACACTGTGCGTGAACGAATGGAAGACATGTTAGCAACCTAGCTATTTAAAGCAAGAGCACTAAAAATTCTCAATTTTTGCACCATAACTTTCTGAAAGATCTTTCACTGAAGGAGATTAGGACAGAAGATGAGAATGAAAAAAAAGGAGTGAAGAAGAGAAGGTTGTGAACTCACCTGAAGAGAAAAGACGACAAATTGTTTGTTGATTTTTTATTTTTTTAGTAATACAAAGACCCAAATGACATGGCTTGGTGTATAGGATGATATACATGTGATTTGCTAAAAAAAAGAAGTAGATATATGTGTTCAGTATCAATGAAAGACCCTTTGGAATTAGTTTGTACAGATGTTCTTGCCCTATAGAAAAGACAACAACATGAGAAAGTTATGGTAGCCAAACTGGTTTTTGTGAACCATATAAACATTCCAAAACAGTTAATACAAAAAGTTTGGAGTAATGGAATATTTTACTACAAGTTGTATCTACTTTTATTTATCATATTCAGTTGTGCTTAAAACCACCTCATCAAAAAGAGAATAATATTGCTAGCATCACACTTGTCCTTTCTATAGATATTAATATCTTTTATTGAACTAATGCATAATCTTTAAATATCTATCAGCTCTTTAGGAGTAGTGCCAGAAGCGTAGACGTCACTCTTCTCATTTAAATTTTTCCTAAAATTCAGTAAAGAATGGTCAGTAATGTTGTAGGCAAATGAGAATAAAACACATTGACAAATGAGTTTGAAGGCAAATGAAAATCCAAAGAAAAGAACCTTTATTTCAATCAAACTGCTCGTCCCGGTACTCTAACAAGCTACTTCTTTATGGAGATCAAATCCTTGGTGAAGCAAACAAAGCTTCTATATGTATGGAGTAGTACAGGTAATCCTTCAAAAAGCTGGCCCGCAAATAAGTAACAGATAGTAGCTCTGACTTTTTGTACACTGGAAGGCCTTTTAGTAGCATAATAAAAAGGCATAATACATAAACATGACCCTTAACTTGGCGTCAACTAACAACTATGACATTTAATTTTGGGTGTGCACAAGTAGACACTTAAACTTGTATAAAATTGAACAAATAGACACAGTCAGCCTACATGGCATCCTACATGAAAATTTTGTGTCCTACGTGGCGTCCTACATGTATTATGTCATGTAGGACATGTGTGTCAACTTATTCAATTTTATACAAATTTAAGTGTCTACTTGTGTACACTCAAAAAGTTGGAGGGCATAGTTGTCCGTTGACGCCAAGTTAAGGGCCATGTTTATGTATTATGCCTAATTAAAAATTTGACATTGCATTTGCAAGTGTACCTGAATTATATCTACAGAAGTGAAGCAATACAATGACACTCCAATTAAAGATTATAGTCTTTATTAACTTATTCACATGAAATGATTATTGATAGATCAATCAGTACAACTTCAATTCCAAATAAAAGAATCAAAAGCAAAAATCAGCAATTTTTAGCATCCCATGTTTGTCAATCAACAAAGTAGATCCCTTAATTCTCAGTGCAAAATACCCCTTTCATGGCAATGTTGCAACCATATAAGCAACTGCTAAGTAATACATAAGCAACTGCTAAGTAATACATAATCTCCTGCATACTTTTACAATCTAAAATTATTGCATCTATCAAAACTAAGTTAGATTCAAGAGAAGTTATAGTTCCCAATTTCGAAATGGATAAAATGATAGTCACTCCAATAGGTTTAGGAGACTCTCATTGAACTTAAGAAAATGGATGAAAGTTTATTGCATGATCTTCTCAAAAACTATTTTTTATCACATTTAGAAGTAACTTGAGTAGATAAAATAGAAGACAAATTAAATCACCATTTAAATCATGAGGTGAGTAGAAATATAGAAATAAATAGGATGACATTTAAGTAATTAATCAGCCTAAGCACATACCCAAAAGGAAACGCACTTTCTTGAGAGCATCTTCTGAAATCGATCTGTTAGTGAGTGATATGTATTTGATTTTTGGGCAAAAGAATCTGGCATGCCATGGCTGTAAGTCAGCCGTTCTGGTTACCTCGCCAAGATACACGTGCATGAGTGTTTTTTTTGCCTTACCACTATTTAGATACTTTGTCATCACCTTTTGTCAAGTGGCCCAAACCGAGGGATATTTCAAAGGAGCATGGCCTCAAATTGAATTTCAACGGCCAATAGTATCTGTTTGAATCAATAAAATATTTAAAGCGCAATAGATGAAAATATTTAGGTGACGCAGATGTTTCAAACAGCCTTAAAGTAACAATTTTTTCACACAAAATGCAGAGCAATAATGAACCCCAACCAACACAAAATTGGCCAAAAGTATAGCAAATAGCTTAGTCCAAAATTCAGCAGTAGTAAAACAAAAAATACAACAGCCCATGGCTCAGAATACATCACAAAATGGAGAAGAAAAAGGCCACAATGCAGCAGTGATTCAATCTCAAAATGAGGTGTACGTCAAACTGTAGCAGCCAAACACATCAAAGGCAATAGTTAATTCTCATCAAAGACACGAGGTAACAATAAACATGCCAAACAGAAATTAATCTAGCAAAGTTGTTTCACTGTTAGCCTCAACAGATTGTAGCAGAAAAATGGTCAAAGTGCTGAAATTGTTCATCAAGGGAAGCAACTATTATCAACAACATCAAGCCACAAATTCTCCCAAAACACAGCAGCTATATTTTTCTTTTAAGTAAGGTATCTATCGATACCAACATAAGTGTAGCTGCTTGAAGTTTCAAGTTTGTTACTGCTACTTTGCTACTTCCCTTTCATGTGCAATTGTAGTTAAAGAGGTCATTTTCCTTTTGTAGTTCGGTACACTTATACTCCATTGCTTAATGATGTTACAGAAGTTGACAAAATATATACTAAGAACCAATGGATCTTTCTTTAACAGTTTGAACATAATTTTCATCAAACATGTTATGTGCAAAGAAATGAAGACCTTTGTCCTTGAAAGAAAATAACAGACCATACTATAGAAAAATCAGGACACCAAAAATACTATTACATTCTAATAAGCATGCTCTAATTAATGGGTTAGAGAAAACATCAATAGTTGTTGGAATGTACGCGTCCACCAGTGTTCACAGGACCACGTTCTCGACAGAATGAAAGTGCAGAAAATAAATAGCACAACGTAAAAAAAGCACAAGAGTTTTACGTGGAAACCTCCTTGCTCAAGGGGGTAAAACCATGACCTATCACACAGGATTTTCCAACTGTTTTAACTTATCTTCTCAAGAAAAAGTGAAACATAGATTACAACCACAACAGTGAGATTAATACCCTAATCTCACACTAAGTAATACTACAATTACGTAAATGAGGCAAAGCAATGCATCCACTTCCCATTAGACTAACCCTCACTGATTAATATAGACTTTAACCGTAAGACGCAAAGTTAACTCTAACAATGTTCTTACAAAGACTCAAACAAAGATTTGAAATGTTTCTAACAAGAGTGAAACTAATCCTACAAGTTTAGCTCAATACAAACATTCAAGAACAGCAACAGGTACAGAAAACACTTCTTCAGTTGATCAGGTTCTTGCTGTATGTGTTCTTGTGCATGAGTTCTTCCTTGAAGATGACCTTCTCTTTTTAAGCTTGTGAGTTTTTGTTTGCCAAACCTTGAGTTTGTGTTTTGTGTTAAGAGATTATATCAAATGAACACAAACGACCTTATTGGATGAGAGTTTGCTTCCCTAATAGGATGTGCACCTACTCTTCCTATTGGTGCAGTACAATGTATTTTTAACCTACCACCTGACATGACAGCTTTACAGTTGTACCCAATTTTGAATATGGACGAGAGCACCTTGTAGTACCCCATTTTGAATTTGGACGAGAGCACTCTGCAAGGACCGGGTCCCTGCATTTGTGAGGATTATCAAAACACCTAGAATATAACATTTTCCCCCTTTTTGATGATGACACACAAATATTCTTCACACTGAGTTTATTCATTCATTTCACTTTCGTCAGTCCCAATAACAAGGATCTGGTTTCTTCTTAGATCTCTAAGTTTGGTAAATCATCAAAACTTAACATCAGCTTCAAAATAACATTTTCCCCTTTTTTTATGATAACAAACTTATTTACCTTCTTCCCCCTTTCACAAGTTCCCCCTATCAACATGACTCTTCAGGTAAATGGATTGATCCCCTTATTTTCATCATCCCCGAAGTTTGTCAAAATATCATTTCCCCCCTAATGCTAAACTTGTTCAACTTCTTCCCCCTATCGTCATGATCATGTCCTCTTCATGTAGCTAGCATTTATTCCCCCTATCGTCATGACCATGTCTTCTTCAAGTAGCTATCATCATTGATCTCATACCTTAACAATTTACCCCCTTTTGACATCATAAAAAAGGGTTAAAGCAGTAAACTAAGTTGATAGAAATGCAGTTCAAGCAAATTCATGGCCGCTTGGGCAACACTGTGCATGAGTAAAAATGCATAAAGTAATGAGACAAGTCAGTAGAAACAAGGCATTTTTCATTCGTAAATGAAAAGATCAGCAATCAAAGCATTGCACATATTATTACGAATGAGAACCAAGACAATGCCTACTAAGTTTCGATAGAAAACGAAGATGACTGACATGGGAGTTTAGGAAGAGAGGGGATGGCTTGGGAGCAAGGTATTGTCAGAATAGAATTAGTAGAGAATATCCCTTAGCGTCTCTTGGATTTCACATTCTTTCCTGCCGAGGCTTCATGTTGAACATAGTCAGAATAGAATTAGTAGAGAATATCCCGTAGCCTCTCTTGGATTTCACATTCTTTCCTACCCAGGCTTCATGTTGAACCTTCAGGGTTGCCATTTTTTTTAACCTGGTCCCCTGGTTGTGCTATTTCAGAAGCTGAGCCTTTAGGTAAACCATTTCAGTATCCCTGTTAGCAAGAGCAACTGCCATAGCTTCCAACGCTAGCTTGAGTTTCTCATGATAGAAAGATTAGTAGAATCAAACTTACTCAAGGCCTCCGAGATGAATAGATCAATAACTAAGGAACCATTTCATTTTTTATTTAATATTTTTTTATTTCAAGGTTAGACACCCTCATATTCTAAAAACTTTGAGTTCTCAGAGTATCAACCTCTTCCTTTTGAACATCATCTGTTCCACCTTCTTCTTTTTAATTGTTGGACTTGGTCCATCTTCACACTTAAAAATATCTTCATCAGAAAATTCTCCAGTAAGAACTAAAGGTTTAACCATTTGAAGTGTTTTTAAGAGAGGAAAAAAGAGGGTTTTAAAATTTTCTAATTTTTGATGGGGATTTGAAAAGAAATATGGAGCATAAAGAAAGTGAAAGGGTGTATTATGTGAAAGAAAGTGTCATTTTGCTATTCAAAATATAGGATAACGGTCAGATACCTGAATGACAGACATGTGGCAGTTGCAACGGTTCTCATGCATAATTCAAACTGCAATGTTAAGAGTGCTAACCTTCGAGAACGGATCAGGTCCCTCTTTGTAGTTTGAATGTGATTTCCCAGATCTGTCCTAACCCCCTATTCCTTCAGCCCTTTTGCCATGTGTGTAAACCTACAAAAGGTATGAGACTAAATTTGCTAAAACATACATAACTGAAAAAGCAAGGATACCTGCTCCATTTGCATAGTCATGAGAGATTTTATTGCTTCAGGCATTATCCATTCAAGAAGGTTTCAACATTCCCACATCAGTTTGATTACCTCAGTCAAATCTCCTAAGAGCTTCAACATACTGCTTGATCCACAAGAGTTAAGCACATCAAGCTGCACTTGCTACATTCTCTGCCTCAGTTGTTGAAAGACCAACTGAATCTTGCCTTTTAGTTCCCCATGAGTGAGAGATCAGCCTATAACATAAGCCACTCCTGAGGTACTCTTTCTATCAACTTGATACCCAGCATAATCAACATCATCAAGTACTCCAAATCAAAAAGTCTCCTGATGGACAAAATAGAACCGGGTCCCTTATCTTCTTCAAATGTCTCAAGATTTTCTTATCAGCCTTCAAATGTGATTCCTTTGTACAAGAATAGAATCTCTGAACCAGGTTCATCAGCATCCATCTTCAAGTTAGTGCCCATGGAAGTATGAATTGTCCAGGCATCCATAATATGAAACCTTTTCAGCAACTTCTCTGAGCCGGTACCAGGTCCCTATCTTTGCAAAACTTTATATTACATTACCCCTTTTTAACATCGTCCTGACTTCAAGTACTTTAATCCTTTTGAGCAGCTCCTTGATGAACTTTCCTTGACAAACAAGGGTACCTTTGGAAATTTGCTTGATCAACAGCTCCAAGAAGAAATTTAATTTTTCCATTATGCTCACTTCAAAACTCACTATTCATGAGTGCAATAAACTCTTTACACAACACCTCAAAGGTTGCTTCAACGATGATATCATCAATATGTACTTGAATAATCAACAAATCCCTTCCTTGTGATTTTAAAAAAAGAGGATTTTGTCAATTTTACCTGTTTTGAAACCATTGTTGAGAGGAACTTGGACAACCTATAAGCTGGTCGGGAAACCGAGTGTCATACTTTGCTTCTTTCAAACTGATCTTGATCAACTTCTTTATTTTCACCTCCAAAATTCACATTGTCAGTGTGAACTTCATCATCTTTGTTCAGCAATGTCTATCAGACTGGGTCCCTCATCAAGTTCATCATCTACATCAGCTTCTTTGGGACTGCTGGATTCATGAAGAGAATATTCATCAGCAAGCTCACTGTTTAGCACATCTCTCTGAATCTGAAATAAGTGTTCCATCACATAAACTTCTTTGTTCCAGACTCATCAAAAATCACATGAACACTTTCTTCAATGCACAATTATTGTATTTATGCACCTGATAAGCCTTGTTAGAGGAAGAATATCCCACAACTATTCTTTCATCACCATTGAGATCAAACTTCTCAATATCATCATTTTGTTCACAAAACATGTAGTATTCACCACTTCAGCCCGAAAGTTCTTTGAAATATTAAAAGTCTACTTATTCGACCTGAAGGATGGTCTGATTTACTTCTATTTAACATAAGCATTACAAACTTTGTCATCTGCAAATTTTATTTTGGGCAGACAACGGATCAGGTCCCTTGACACAAGTTTGTGCAGTAGAGAAGCACTGACATGAGCACGTCTCTTGTGTCATACCTCACCATTCTCACTTTGAGCACTAAGGCAAGTGAGGTTGTCTCTACGAGCAGTATTCGGATCAGTAACATACATGTTCTTGTATCTCTATTCTATCAAGATCTTCACCCGAGAGAGCAAGTTTGTGACAACACATTTATCTGATAAGACCTTAACTTCATTTCATTCATCGCAAATCTATGAAACACTTGAAAGACTGTACTTCAACCACTGACATAGTACACATCTTCAATGGTGTTTTCCATAGAATTCCCAAACATGCCTACCCCCAAGAATATACCCTTTCTTGCAATCTCCAAATGAGACACCTCCACCTTGAAGTGCAATGAGAGAAAGGAAGTTCCCAGTTTCCCAGTCACATGCTTTGAGCATCCGCTATTCATGAGCCAACGCTGACTACTACTTCCTCTCACTTGAATACCATATCACTTATTAGTCTTGGGAACCCATTTGAGATGTAGTTCAAAGTTAGCAGATAAAGGGGTGATAAGAGAATTCTTTGTTCAGTGAGGCAAACTGATTATCTTTAACTTAGGAACAAAAGAAAGACTAGGTCCCTTCTTATGTTTATTCCTCTGTTTGGAGTAGTTTTATGAACTTCCTGTATATTTTTTCAAATAGGACAATCCCCGTGGTTAGCTTTGTGCACAGGGTAGTCTCTAATAGAGTGACCTGGTTGATCATACTTGTAACACACGCTACTTGAACTTGTAGCCCTATCATGATTTTCTTTCTTCATGAAACCTCCATGTTCTCTCACGATATTTTTAAATCGTTGAGTGAAATAGCCCAAGTTCTCATTTATTTAAGGGGTTTCACTTTGTGACACCTTGGAAGCAAGTGATTCGAATCCTTTTGCATCTTTCTTCAGATCAGCCTCATCAATCAGCTATGTCCTCTTGTCTTTGCCCTTGTGAGTGAGAACCTCTTTTTTATGTGCATCTCATGAACTTGAAGATGTTCAAATAGTGCATTTAGAATCGTCACTTCAGGATCCCTTGTCTCATTGACAAACACAAATTCATTTGTCCAAGATCTGGGAAGAATTTCCATTATCTTAGAGACTTGCTTGCACACACGGATAGGTTCTTCAAGGATCATGAGCTCATTGGTGATGGTAGAAAATCTGGTACGCATTTAATGAATAGATTCACCTTCTTTTATTGTGAAACTTTCAAACTGAGTAGTAAAAAGATCTAGCTTAGATTTTTTTTGTTTCCTCAGTATCCTCATATGTTGTTTTCCACCGATCCCAGATTTCCTTTGCTGATTCACACGAGGATATCAGATCATATTAATTCATACTGATGCCACACATCAATAGCTTCCTAGCTTTGTAGTTTTTCCCGACTAATCTTTTGTCAGAGTCATTATATTGTTGTCGAGTTTTGCGAATGACTCTTGTGACCTCTCTATCTGTAACCTCCATAGTTGGCACATAAGGACCTTCTCAAATAATGTTCCATACCTCAATGTCCTCAGCCATGAGAGAGTCTTTCATTCGCATATTCCATCATTTATAAAATTGACCATCAAAAAAAAGTGGCCTTGTAGGGGACTGACTTCTTTAGAGGTTCGGTGGTGTCTCCATTCCTCGCAGGAACCTCTCTCTTGGTATTAACCAGATAGAGAGTCCAAGCTCTGATACCAATTGTTGGAATGTACGCATCTATCGGTGTTCACAGGACCAGGTCCCCAATAGAATAAAATTGTAAAAAATAAATAGCACAACGTAAAAACAGGCACAAGAGTTTTACGTGGAAACCTCATTGATCAAGAGAGTAAAACCATGACTTGTCACACATGATTTTCCAACTGTTTTCACTAATCTTTTCAAGAAAAAGTGAAACACAGATTACAGCCACAATAGTGAGATTAACACCCTAATCCCACACTAAGTAATACTCCTATTTCTTAAATGAGCCAAAGTAATGCATCCATTACCCACTATACTAACCCTCACTGATCAATATAGACTTTAATCATAAGACAAAAAGTTAACTCTAACAATATTCTTACAAATACTCAAACAAAGATTTGAAACGTTTCTAACAAGAGTGAAATGAATCCTACAAGTTTAGCTCAATATAAACATAAAAGAACAACAACAGGTTATCAGGTCCTTGTTGTATGTGTTCTTGTGCTTGAGATCTTCCTTGAAGATGGCCTTCTCTTTTTAAGCTTGTGAGTTTTTGTTTTCCAAATCTTAGGTTTGTATTTTGTGTGAAGAGATTATATCAAATGAACAAAAACTCCTTGAGACGACCTCATTGGTTGAGAGTCTGCTTGCCTAAAAGGATGTGCACCTACCACATAAGAGGTGGCAGCTTTTCTGACAGCTGTCTTGTCATCATTTTCACATTCGCAGTCTTGCAGGGACCAAGTCCTTTGCAATGTTCTTTGTGATTTCTTGAGAAGACTTGCTAACTCTCTTCCTATTTTGAATGAATGAATCTTCTTGTTGTTTGTCACTTTGATTATATCAACCAAAAAGAATTATTTTCCATTGGACAAATAACTTCGTCTGTTTCTGTTGGTGAAGTACGTTGATGACTTCACCAACCACTGACAGGACAGCTTTACAGTTGTACACCATTATACATCTGATGGAGAAAACTCTGCTAGGGACTGGGTCCCTATATTTCTAAGTCACTGAAACAGACAATCTCATCCACTCTTCATATTGGTGCAATACACTGCACTTTTCACCTACCACCTGACATGACAACTTTACAGTTGTAGCCCATTTTGAATTTGGATGAGAGCACCCTACAGTACCCCCTTTTTAATCTGGACGAGAGCACTCTGTAGGGACCATGTCCCTGCATTTGTGAGGATCATCTAAACACCTAGAATATAACATTTTCTCTTTTTTGGATGATGACACACAAATATTCCTCACACTGAGTTTATTCATTCATTTCTGTTGTCAATCCCAATAATAAGGATATGGTTCCTTGTTAGATCTCTAAGTTTTTTAAATCATCAAAACTTAACATAAACTTCAAAAATAACATTTTCCCCGTTTTTAATGATAACAAACTTATATACCTTCTTCCCTCTTTCAACAGTTTCCCCTATCAACATGACTCTTAGGTAACTAGTTTGATCCCCTTATTTTCATCATCGCCGAAGTTTGTCAAATCATCAAAACATCAAAATAGCAATAGCGATTAGACAAAACAAATAGGAGATATGTAAGGAAAATTCATAATATTTACTGAACATTTCTGAATTTTGTCATAAGAAGAGTATTCTGACAAAAATTAAAAAGGAGAACACTCAACATCAACATTGAAGAAGAATTAGCAGTACTTTTTCTAGTCAAAATCGATTAAATGATGCAAGAAACATGAAGATATTATAAATTAAAATACCATATAGAATCGAGAGAAATAGAGTAGTGATGACGTAAAAAATAAAGACACAAAAGGGGAAGAAATTCTTGCTTTTCTCATCAAATTATGGAAGTTCCAATCCAGCTTTACTTTTGATACCAAAATTTACTATGATTCAGCAGCATGGCCTTAAATTAGCAAAGAAGATGGATGAATTTTTGGGGCAAAGATTCAACGCCAAAAGGGGAAAAAAAGAGAAGAAAGGTCAAACATGTGAGGGCTGGGACAATTAAGCAGTGACATGGTTGCGGCAAAGGAAAGTAAAGACAATCTTTAGCCCAATATCCATTGTTGTAAAGAGGTAGAAAGAGAAATTCAAGAGCAATAAAAGTATATGTACTTAGCTATTGTAGAACTTTAGGTTCAGAGGGCCAACAATAAATGAGTAGGGTACAATGCTTCAAGAAAGACAAAGTATTTCTTTCCAATATTACCCATGTTCGTCCTATGCTTGTTGGTTTATATAATAATAAAATAAAAAATATAGAATAAGAGGTAGTTGGAGCTTACCAAGAAGCACTCCGTCGACATATGTGCTTGTTCATAAGGCTAATCTTGCCATTTCACTTTTTAGCGTAACATGTATTTCTCCAATTTTACACAAAAACCACTAATTTCATCTTCCTCCACTTTTTAGCTTAACACGCATCCCTCCAATTTTATCTGACAGAAAACCACAACTTCCATCTTTCTCCACCTCGGTTGCTTTCGGTTCTGTTTGCTGAAGTTTATCGCCTTGCTTCTGCTCGCTGGAATAAAAGAACCCAAGTTCTGGAAAACACCTAACCTAACATTTTTGCCTGTTAACTTAAAAAAAATGGATGTTAAAATTTGGCTTCTTTATACCTTTACTCAGTCACGATTTCTGATTGTCCTTCATTTTCGGAGTTTCGTATGTACACGGTTGGCGATTTTTCCTTCTCGGGAGAACCCAGCTACTTCAAAAAATCTAACCCACCATTTTTGAGCATTGATATAGTAAAAAATAGAATGGCCAAATTTCACTTCTTTATGCCTCTACTTAGCTGAAATTTACTGATTGTTCTTGGTTTGCTAAATTTTTTGTATTTTCGTTGCTTCTGGCTTCGGTGTTTTTTTTTGTCCCTAATCCTACACTTAGTAGTTATTTGAAAAAAAAATCATATTTCTCCTTCACTCCTTCTCCTTTGCTTAAAAAACTTTGCTCTTGAAATATCATCCTCAGTCTAGTGTTGTAATGATAGTTTTTCCTTTACAATTTAATTCTGCCTTATAAGAATTAAGTAAGTCAAAATATTTAATATTGTTATCTTCAAAGGCTTACTACCTCTTTAATTAGTCTTTGACTACAAGTTACATTAAAGGGTGTCAAATAGATTGGTTGAGCTGAAATTATGTCAATTGAATAAGCTAAATCAACAAATGAGCGTGTTGTAACCCGAAAAGTTCATCTTAGCAGATTAGTACTAGCTAACATCAGATAGGCACAATACAACACCCAATGAACACAAAACATAAAGGATATTTCCAGTAAAACATGACAATATGCAGTACCACAGTATAACCAAATTAGGCCACATTACACTAGCTTTCAATTGAGAATTTTCATTCATGCATACATGTCTTGCCTGCGGTGTGTGCAATTTATTTGATGTCTGTATGCAGATGACACGTTCAGAGCAAAAGAACAAACATATTGTTTGTTGAATAAAAACACTGAAATGAAATTCCATCGGCGCAAAAGATATAAAGAAATGTTGACAGCTCAAAAAGAGACATTATTATTACAAAGGCACACAAGAGAGCTCGAGTCAACAAGACATCTTCTACAAGTTTCTGCCTTCAATAAAATTGTCAAGCCAATATCTTCCAAATCTAATCCGCTGTTTTAGTAGAACAATCCTCTCATAATAAGAGACCGTTATGTTACGTCAATAGAAGGTTAGTAAGTTAAATTTACGCTCTTTACGTACCTGTATGTCTCTGAATGCATATGTTTTTTATATACATACATGATCTACTTTGACGCATTTCACGAGCCTTTGAAACAGGCGAGTTATAACAATCATATTATTTTTGTTAGCTTCTAGATCCCATAAGTCATTTGCTTCTCTAATTCATAACTACTTCTATAATTAGGAACCACATCTCCTGACCATTGTACACTTACCTCGGCCAATGTATCAAATAGAGGTTTGTCTTAATCGCTATTTTCCTTACATAGAATAGTATTCACTATTTTCCTTTCAACTCTAGCCAATTCTGTGACATTTAGGAATAAGGCCCAACAGAGGTAGTCACATAAATGTTAATGAATGTCAATCTGAGTATACACCTCTCAAAGTTCACCCAAATTGTAAATTTTGTGGTGCAAAAAGATTTCAGTATGAATCTCCTGGATTTTGTTGCGATAATGGCTCAATTAAGCTTACATCACACAAAATGCCTACAGAACTACGAGATTTATTTTTAAATTCTTCCGAAGAGTCTCAACAATTTCGAACATATGTTCTGTTTTACTTGGCTTGGGGTAAACTATGACAAAGATTTGGCTTAGAGATATCATGGTATTTATACCTTTAGATTTCAAGGAAAAATATACCAATTCATTGATAATTTGTACCCTACAACTGGAAAGACAAAAAAACATACAACTATACTTCCAGGACAATGAAAATGAGGTGGCAAATAGAATTGCTTGTTCCGCTAGAATTCAGAAACTATGATAATAAAATTGATGAATAAACTGCAAGTTAATGCATACTCTTTCTTCCTGAAATCTCTAAATGATGTACCAGAACTATCACATTTTTACATTGCACTCAAATGTGATTCAGGTTTAGATCAACGAGTATATAACCTACCTACTACATCAGAAATTTAAGCAATATGGTTTGATGAAGGAGTACATACTATATTTAAACCTCATATTCGAATTTATCCTCACAGTAATATAAGTCAATTAGTTAATTACTACTATGGATGTTATGATCCCTTACAATATCCACTGTTATTTCCAAATGGTCAAGTGGAGTGGCATTGTAGTACTAAGAAAATACTACAGCCAAAGAATGCCAGTTTTCATGTCTACTGTGAACGAGAATACTTACCCAGTGTTAAAAACATGTGTACAATAGATAACTTCCTCGATGTGGAAGATGAAGTGCTCGAACAACAAAAGATAAAAAGAAATAATGTCTCTTGCCGTGAATATTATTGTTACAAAATTCAAACGAAAGATGATGAAAATGATGACCTCTTACATTATATCGTTGATGTATTCATAAATCTTGAAACACAAAGGATAGATTTCTTTTCCTTCAATCCAGACATATTTTGAATGGAAGTTTTCCAAGGTCTTCTGGATGTCTTAATACATGGTGAAAGAGATGCTACTACAATTGGAAAACAAACATTCCTTCCTGTCACATTTACCGAAGGACCAAGAGATATGCGTCAGTGATATCTTGACGCTATCACTTTGGTACAACATTTCGAAAAACCTGATTTATTTCTAACAATGATTTATAATCCAATGTGGCCTGAAATTAAAGAACATTTGTTACCTACTGATGAGACACAAAACAAACCAGATTGATTAGTAGAATATTTCGAGGGAATGTCGAAGAACTAAAAACTAATATATTAAAAAGAAATGTCTTCGGAAAGGTTGTTGCATTTATGTACAGTATAAAATTCCAGAAACGTGGTCTCCTACATGCACATTTCCTTATTATTCTTTGTAATGAATATAAATTATTGACACCTGAGTCATACGACAGAATTATTCGCGCTAAATTAACCTGATTCTAACAAAGAAGCTTACTTACATTCAGTTGTTGTACATTATATGATACATGGTCCTTGTGGTCATTTGAATCCTACAAATCCGTGTATGAAAAGTAAAGGCTACTATAAATTTAAATATCCTAAATATTAAAAGGAAAAAACTCATATCCCATTTACAAAAGACAACACACAAGAGAACTTATAAAAGTTGGAGGGCAATATCTTGATAACTCATGGGTCGTACTATGCAATCCATTTTTACTTGCCAAGTTTAATTGTCAAATGAATGTCGAAATATGTTCTGACATTAAAGTTGTGAAGTACCTTTAAGAATATATTTACAAAGACACGATAAAATTGTTTTTGTGCATGAGAACGATAAACAAATCGAGGTTGATGAAATAAAGGAATATCAATCTGCTCGGTGGGTCTCTCTGCCTAAAGCCACATGGCACTTATTTGGTTATCCTATCAGCGAGGTGACGCCGAGTGTTTACTATCTTCAGTTACATCTTGAAGGACAACAATACGTTTCTTTCAAAAGCACTAAAAAACATAAATACAATTATGAGAAATCCAATGATTAGAAAAACAATGTTAACTGAATTATTTGTTATGAACCAAACAAATGAGGAAGCTTAACAACTTAATTTATTATACAAAGAGTTTCATCAATGCTTTGTATGGTCAACTTCATATAAAATGTGGACACGTCAAAAACAACGTACAGTTATTGGACGTGTTGTGACATGCCATCCAATAGAAGGAGAGAGATATTATCTTAGATTATTAATTATGAATGCGAGGGGTCCAAAATCATAAGAAGATCTTCATATGGTCAATGGAACATATTGTACTACATTTAGGAATCTGTAGAAAAGAGGGAATTACTACATTTTGATAACAACTTAGTTGACTGTACAATTGAAGTTGTAAGTTATAAATTACCATATAGTTTAAACTGATTATTCACTACATTATTAGTTTACTTTAATCCTACTAACCCTTTGGGTTATGGGAACAATTTTGAAGACTCTACGTCTGAAGATTTTAAAAACTCAAAAAGTGTTGAACTGAGAAGTGTTCGACACAGAGTTTTGAACCATATTAATGATGAGCTACACTCAATGGGACACAATATAAATGAATATCATCTTGTTCCAAATAGTATTCAGCCTTCTGCAATTGAAAAAAGAGGCAAAAGATGTTCAGTTTGAAAGAAGTAAAAGAGTTTTCGAAGAGAATTTTTTATTGGAGAAAAAAACTAAATAGAGAACAATGAAAAGCTTATACTGTAATTATTAATAGAATATTTTCTAATAAAGCATGAGCATTTTTATTTGAGGGTCAAGGAGGAAATGGCAAAAGTTTCTTATACTAAAGTTTATTAGCAACAATAAGATCTAAAAGATTTGTAGCATTACCAACTTCAAGTTCTGGTGTCGCTGCTTCTATTCTTCCTGGAGGACGAACTGCTCACTCACACTTTAAGATACCTATTAATGTTGATAAAAATATAAGTTGCAATGTCAGAAAACAAAGATCACTTGCATGTTTGATTGGACATGCAAAACTAATTGTCTAGGATGAAGCATCAATGGCTAAAGCAAAAACCATTGAAGCTTTTGATTTACTATTAAAATATATGATGGATACGAGAATGCTTTTTGGTGGATAAGTGGTCCTTTTCGGACATGATTTTACACAAACCCTTCCCGTTGTTTGAAATGGGAAAAAAGAAGACTTCATTTCTCAAAGTTTATTTTACTCAGAAATCTTGAACCAACTTAAAAAATTACACCTATCACGGAATATGCGCGCAAAAATAGATCTTTCTTTTTCAGAGTACTTGATGAGAATTGGTGACGGAAAAGAAAAACTTAACTCCCATGATAAAGTTTAAATTCTCAGTTCTTTACACATTCATTTTACTACTGAAGAACAATCCTTACAAGAGTTATTTAACGTAACATACCCTAATATAGACTCATTGTTTCATGATTCTTCCTCCTTAGCTTCCCGTGTGATTTTCACAACCAAAAATGATTATGTTCATGTAATAAATGATATGCTAATATCTAAATTTCCAAATACTGCAAGATCATATTTTGCAATCAATGAAACTGTTGAACCAAATGATCAAATTCAGTTTGAAGATTATCTCCATACTTTAAATCCTGCTAATTATCCACCTTACAAATGGTCTTTAAAACAAAATTGCCCAGTGATGTTACTACGAAGTTTAAATCCTTTTGAAGGTTTGTGTAATGGTACACGATTAACATGTTGTAATTGTGGGAGTAAAATCTTGGCAGCAACATTTGTGGAAGTTGGTAGTCAAAGATTGGTAGAGTTTTGGTTGAGTTTGGCAGCCAAACTTTGTGAAAATTGGCTACCACATTTATGTCACTAATGATGTAATCAAGCGGTTCAAAACACTATAAATAAAGTAGTAATTTAAAACTTGAATACACACCAAAAATAGAAAAGCAATAGAGAGTAGAAAGAGTAATCCACAAACTATTTCTTAGTTTGTGAGAAAATAGTGTAGAAGTAATATTGTTGTTAGTTGTAAGAAATAAAAGAGTGTTAAGTATTAGTCTTTTGACACTACCAAGTTTTTCATCAATATTATTGTATTACTTATTCGGGTATCATAATTATCTCATTTTAGTATTTGGTGTCGTTGTTACTCTCTTCCTATTGCTATTTAGTTTGGACATTATCCTGCGTGTGATTATCACTTTATCCAACAATGTAGTATCATAACCATGACAAATAATAGTCCGTTGTTCTTTCAGTACCCCTGCCTGTCGCACAAGAGAAAATTATGTAAAATGGTGTCTACGAATGGAAGCCATTCTTGGCTCTCAAGATGTTTCGGACATTGTAGACAAAGGGTATACAAAGCCCGTTAATGAGGAAACTTTTCCTTCAAATGAAAATGAGGTCTTGTTAAAGACAAGAAAGAAAGATAAACAGGACCTCACTCTTGTCCATCAATGTTTGGATGATAGAATGTTTGAGAAGGTGGCTGATGCAACCACCTCAAAAGAAGCGTGGGAGATTTTACAAAATTCTCTCCAAGGAGTTGATAAAGTAAAGAAGATAAAACTTCAAACTCTGAGGGCTGACTTTGAAGTTTTAAAAATGAAAGAATCCGAATCCATTTTGGATTTCTGTTCAAGATTGATGGTTGTTGTAAATCAACTAAGAAGATACGTGGAGGAAGTAGATGATGTGCATGCGGTAGAAAAGTTCCTTTAACACCTAAATTTGACTATGTGGTGTGTCCTATTGTGGAGTCTAAAGATTTATACTCTATGACGGTAGAACAATTGGAAGGTTCTTTACTAGCCCACGAAGAGAAAATGAAAAGGAGAAAAGAAGAGTCACTAGAGCAACTTTTTGAAACTCAGGCATCCTTCAAGGGATTTGAAGGTGACAAAAGTTACAAATGAAATGGACAATGGCGAGGCCATGGAGGTTGTGGAGGCCGAGGAAGAGGAAGAAGTTATACCAATTATTTTAACAATGAAGATAAAGGTCACTAGTCATTCAGTGGTCGTGGCGTGGTAAACGAGGAGGTAGAGGATGTGGAGCTTATCAAGGTAGAAATGAATTGAGGTATGGCAATCTAAAATTCAGTGTTATAACTGTCATATATTGGACATTACTCTTGGGAATGTCATAGAAATGTTGAAGAGAAAGTTAATCTTGTTGACAACAACAAAGATGGAGATGAGTCAACGTTGTTATTAACTCTCAAAGAAGAAGATACAGATTATTGCAGTTTTAACTTGACAATGGAGCAAGCAATCATATGTGTGGCCACAAAGATAAGTTTGTGGAGATAAAGAAGATGGTGAAAGGTAATATATCTTTTGGAGATACCTCAATCTTCCAAATTGAAGGGATATGTATGATTTTGATATCTTGTAAAGATGATGGCCATAAATTGATTAACAATGTTTATTATGTGCAAAAATTGAAAAGTAATATTTTGAGTTTGGGTCAACTTCTTGAAAAAGGATATGATATTCATATGAAAAATATGCATCTTTGGCTTAGAGATTCAAGTAACAACTTAATTGCTAAAGTTCATATGGCAAAGAATAGGTTGTTCCCTTTGAATCTTAAAACCATCGATGCAAAGTGTTTGAAGGCTAATGTGGAGGATGACTCATGGTGTTGGCATATGAGATTTGGGCACTTGAACATTGAAGCACTCAAATCAATGGGAGACAAGAACATGGTTGATGGAATTCCGTCAATCAACCATCCAAATCAATTGTGTGAAGCTTGTCTTCTTGGAAAACATACAAGGAGGAGTTTTCCAAAGGAGACTACATCAAGAACATGTAAGTCACTCCAACTTGTACACACCGTTGTGTGTGGTCCAATCGATCCACCTTCTTTTTGTAAAAGAAAATATTTCTTGCTCTTTATTGATGATTTTAGTATAAAGACTTGGGTTTACTTCTAAAGCAAAAATCTGGAGTTTTTGTTGCCTTTAAAAATTTCAAAGCACTTGTAGAAAAAGAAAGTGGTTATGAAATAAAAGCATTAAGGTCCGATAGAGGAGGCAAATTTACTTCAAAAGAATTTAATGATTTTTATCAATCTCATGGAATTCATCACCCTCTAATGGTACCTTATTATCCCCAACAAAATGGAGTTGTAGAAAGAAAGAATAGAACAATTCTTAGTATGGCTAGATGTATGTTGAAAACTAAACATCTACCAAAAGAATTTTGGGCCGAGGCTGTTTCTTTGCAGTTTATATGAGCAACAGGTCTCCAACAAAAAATGTACAAGATCAAATGCCTCAAGAAACATGGAGCAGAAGAAATCCAAGTGTAAAGCACTTGAGAATCTTTGGGAGCATAGCCTATGCTCATGTTCCACATTAAGGGAGAGCTAAACTTGACGATCATAGTGTCAAGTATGTGTTTGTTGGCTATGAAGAAAGTTCAAAAGGCTACAAATTATGCAATCCAAGCAATAACAAGGTGGTGGTGACTCATGATGTTGCATTTGATGAAAAAGCATTATGGAACTGAGAGGCTCCGGAAGAAAAACATATGATTTACTTCCATACTTTGGAGATGAAGAAGAACATGAGAGCATGGCACCTGCACAGGATGCAACTCCACCCCCTTCACCATCAAATGTTGCATCTCCATCTTCTCAAGAGAGTTCAAGTGAAAGACCACATAGGATGAGGAGCATCCAAGAAATCTATATCTCAAGAAAGTTATACAAAGGAGATTTTGAAGAAGTTCAATATGTTCGATTGCAACCCTGTGAACACCCCAATGGAAAGTGGAAAAAAATTGTCAAAATTTGATGATGGAGAAAAGGTGGACTCAACTCAATCCAAAAGTCTCATAGGAAGTCTGAGGTACTTAACATGTACGAGACCAGATATACTCTTTGCAGTTGGAGTAGTAAGTCGCTTCATGGAAGCTCCTACCTCCACTCATTTGAAGGTCGCTAAAAGAATTCTACGTTACCTAAAAGGTACGATCGACCTTGGACTATTTTATTCTTCTTCTGATGATTTTAATCTTGTGGGATATTGTGATAATGATTATGCTGGAGATGTTGATGATAGAAAAAACACATCCGGTTTTGTGTTTTTCTTGGGTGATTGTGTTATTTCTTGGAGTTCAAAGAAACAATCAATTGTTACTCTCTTGACTTGTGAAGCTAAATACGTGGCAGCGACATCATGTACGTGTCATGCTATTTGGTTGAGAAGATTATTGAAGGAACTCAATTTGCCACAAATTGAAGCCACAACGATTTGTGTTGATAACAAATCTGCGCAAGCACTTGCCAAGAATCCAGTGTATCATGATCGAAGCAAGTACATAGACACTAGGTATCACTTTATCCGAGAATGCATTGCCAAGAAAGAGGTAGAGCTCAAGTATGTGAAATCTCATGATCAAATTGCGGATATCTTTATAAAGACTCTCTAGTTTGAAGAATTTCAGAGGTTGAGATAAGGGCTTGGAATAAAGAAGAAAAATCAAAATTAAGGGAGATATTTGTGGGAATAAAATCTTGGCAGCAACTAATTTGGCAGCCACATTTGTTGAAATTACTTACCACAAATGTGAAAGTTGACAAGCCACAAATGTGAAAGTTGGTAGCCACATTTGTGGAAGTTGGTAGTCAAAGTTTGGTAGAGTTTTGGTTGAGTTTGGCAACCAAACTTTGTGGAAATTGGCTACCACATTTATGTCACTAATGATGTAATCAATCGGTTCAAAACACTATAAATAGAGTAGTAATTGAACATTTGAATACACACCAAAAATAGAGAAGCAATAGAGAGTAGAGAGAGTAATCCACAAATTATTTCTTAGTATGTGAGAAAATAGTGTGGAAGTAATATTGTTGTGAGTTGTAAGAAATAAAAGAGTGTTGAGTAGTAGTCTTTTGACACTACCAACTTTATCATCAATATTATTGTATTACTTATTTGGGTATCATTTTTATCCCATTTTAGTATTTTGTGTCGTTGTTACTCTCTTCCTATTACTATTTAGTTTGGACATTATCCTGAGTGTGATTATCATTTTGTCCAACAATAATTTCGAAACACATGTTATAAATGCAAAAATTGCTAGCGCTGACATTTAGAACAAACATATTTTTATTCCAAGAATACCTTTATTAGCTTCAGAAGATGAAAATTTGTCAATTCCATTCAAAAGAACAAAATTTCCAATATGATTAAGTTTTTCTATGACTACAAATAAAGCTCAAGGTCAAACTTTGGATTTTATTGGAATTTATTTGCCCGAGCCTGTATATTCCCATGGCCTTCTTTATGTTGCTTTATCGAGAGTTAAACTTCAAAAGGTGTGAAGCTGCTAATTCGACCATTGACCTTTGAAAGCAACGATGATCACTAAACATACAACATAGTCTATGATGAAATTATTCAAAAAGCGTTCACTTAGCTAAGAACAGGTAAGAATTTTAATGCTTAACTTCTTATAGAAAATAGTTGATTTACTCTTCTATAGTTCTATTTTAAAATGTCACCTGAAGTTTTCCTATATAGTACCAATCAGATTCTACAATTTGGTCTATGAATCAACAAATGTTCCTAACATTCACTTCACAGAAACATCAACAAAACAAGTAAGAACTTCCATATTCAGGTAACTTTGTTGCATTAACAAGTAAATTACATTAGTTGACTGATACAACTATGTTTCTGATCAATTCTAAATCGTTCAGACATATTCAACCTACATTTTGAACGGGAATCCTTTTAATTCATATATGTGAGGATGCTTACGTTGATCATGCTGCCAAGCTAGCACATTTTGCTCTCTTCTTTAATCAGGTCAGGCAGATTCTTCAAAAAAATAAGTACTCATAATTGACCACATAATTATAGTTCTATCTGTAGAGAAGGCAAAGGCACATGCAATGAGACGTGTAGTTGGCGATCCCTTCAAGAATGGTGTTGAAAAAAGTGTTGGGTTTTAAAAGGTGAGAATGGAAACTGAAGAGTTGTGATTTTATGAAAAGTTGCGACTTTTATGAAGAGTTGTGACATTTATGAAAAGTTGTGGCTTTTATGAAAAGTAGTGACTTTTATGAAAGGTTGTGACATTTTCGAAAGATTGTGACTTTCCAAAGGTTTGTGACATTTCTGGTAAGGCACAATAAGAACCTTTTCACACTACCCTTTGTTTTCTATAAATTGAGGGATTTTCTCTCATTTTAGTTGAACTAATTTTTTCGGACTTCTTTACTACTACTAAATCTAGAATTCTAAGTATACTTTACTGTTGTTAAGTGGTTCGTTGACACAGTGGTTTTAGGTACCAATACACCGGTGAATAAGATAGTTCTATCCTGAGAGGATATATTCCATTAATCTCGGATACTTGAGGGGAATAATTTTCTTAAGGGGACACTGTGCATTCAGTAGGCTCGATTTTCTTTCTTTGAGAAAATATTTTTATATTGTTTCTAATCTATTTTCTCTACTAGTTTTAATTTTCTAGTTTTGAAAATACTTTTTAAACTTTGTTGTTTCTTACCAAGTTCTTTAAAGTTTTGTTTTAAGTATCTTAGGAATACAAGATGACCAATAATCTTAAGGAAATTATTATTCTATTGGTATTTCTTGTATTCTATTGATTGAGGGAAACAGATCATGGAAGTAAAAGATGAATGCACTACTTCTTCAGTTTGGTGCCTTGTTTAGCAAGGTCGAAGCGATAATGTACCAGGAAAAATGGTGGTATTCCGGTTAAAGAATACACCAGGTAACCTTCTTATTATTTATCTAAAGAGAAAAATAGTTTCAAAAAGTTAACTATTTTGATATTTATCATGTGTGTTTTTTGGAAAAAGATCTGCAAACCATATGTGTTTGAATGAATTTGCTTGTATGTCAAAATTTTATAGGTGGAAGGATATTTGAAAAGAAAAGTATTTCTATGTGATAATCTAAGAATATGTTTTATCCTATTTGGAGAAAAAAAACTTTTGTAGTTTTGTACTCCGTGTGAAATTTGATCGTGTCTGATTGTTGTAGACTAAAAACTTTTGTAGTTTTGTACTCTGGATAAATTGGACTATGCAATTGGTTTGAAGAATACGAAAACTTCACATAATAAGTCAGTGTTGTACTTTTGATTTTCTATAAACTTCACTGTTATATAGAAACAAATTGTACAAATTATTTTTGTTAGTATTCTAAATACTAAGTGGTATGTCTATTTGTGATAGAGGAAAAATACCAGTGACTTAGAGTTTGTGATTTTGTGCCTCTTTGAAATGAACTTTGGCATTAAGATTGTCAAAGAGAATTGAATCACTATAATTCTTTCGTAGAATAATTTTTCCAAAAGAGGTTTCATATTGCCAATGACATTTTGATAGTATGGAAAAAAAATATGTGGAAAAACTACTTTCAAATAATTGAAAAATATATTTGAGATCATATTTAAAATGTGGGGGTCCTTTGGCTTAGGATAAAGATAAAATTAGACTTGGTGTCTAATTTAATTTTGGAACAAAAGATATGAAATTCAATGATACTTTTGTATTATGTTAGACCCACAAAATTCTTGTAGTTTATTTGATATTGTGGTTGTTGAGTTTCTCTTTTATTAGTATATGGTATGACTAGTATGAAACTACCAAATTATATATTTACTTGTTCGAAATAGTTGAGTTCTTTTATGAAAGAGTATCACTTACATGTGATTTTTCATGAAAAGATACGTCTATTAAATATGACTATTTGTATAGACATAAATATTGGTGAACAGTCATTTGTCATGTTTTGTAAAAGAAGCATTTGAATTATATTGCCTTTATTGGACCTGATGAAACTATGTTCATGGGTAGCTCTATAACAATAAAATTGAAAGTTATGGAAAGGTCCTTCTGAAAAGGGCATTTGACAAGGTGCTGACCCTAAACAATGTTTGTATCACACAAAATTGTAAGAAGTAGGAACAAAATATTTGTGAGAAAAAGCTACCTCACTGAGAGCTGTTCAAACTCAATATTTTTATTTGTTCTTACTTGCTTCAGTCAAATTGTTTGTGACATGAACATTTGGGACATGGCAACTACAAAACCTTGTAAGGAAAACTAATCAACTTTGAAGTATTGTCTAACTTTGAGTGCAATAATAAAAATGTCAAGATGTGTTGAATCTAAGTATGCTAAGCATTCTTATAAATCTGTTGAAAGGAATTCTAATCCTTTGGACTTGATTTACACTGATATTTTTAATATGAAGTCAACACAATCTCATGGTGGGAAAAAGTATATCATAACTTTTATTGACAATTGCATTTAATACGGTTATGTCTATTTATTGAATGGTAAGGATGAGCAATAGAAACGTCTAGACAATATAAAATTGAAGTTGAAATCAGTTGGGAAAAAGATAAGAAGTGATAGGGATGGAGAATATAACTATCATTTTGCAGATTTATGTTTGGAAAGTGGATTTATCCATCAAACTATTGCCCAATTCACCTCAATCTAATGGAATTGCAGAATGAAAAAAAAATGAACTTTGAAGAAAATGATGGCTACATTACTTATAAGTTCAAGTTTACCACAAAACTTGTGTGAAGAAGCTATCCTTACAGCAAAAGGGAACAATAAAAAGTTGTCTTTTCAGAAAGAAAGCAATAAAAAGTTTTGTTTGTTCAGGACACAATTTATTCCATATGTGAAATGGAATAGATTGTGATAGGGATGGAGAATATAAATATCATTTTGCAGATTTATGTTTGGAAAGTGGATTTATCCATCAAACTACTGCCCAATTCACCTCAATTTAATGGAATTGCAGAATGAAAAAAAAACGGACATTGAAGGAAATGATGGCTACATTACTTATAAGTTCAAGTTTACCACAAAACTTGTCTGGAGAGGCTATCCTTACAGCAAAAGGGAAAAACAAAAAGGTTTGTCTTTACAGAAAGAAAGCAATAAAAAGTTTTGTTTGTTCAAGACACAATCTATTCCATATGAGAAATGGAAAGGAAGGAAATCCAACTTGAAATATTTTAAAGTGTGGGGGTGTCTAGACAAAGTCCAAGTTCATAATCCTAAAAAGATTAAAATAGGACCTAAGAATGTGGACTATATAATTAGACTTGAGTAGTCTTGTGAAGGGTCTAAAAGACCTTGGAAAAATCAAAGGGAGAATGTACTTAATAAAGAGCTTCAGAGGTGTAGTAAATGTCAAAAGACATCTACTTTCTTCGGATATGATTTTGTAACATTTCCTATGTCTTATGTGGACTCATCTTTTTGGAAACATGGTGTCAATAGTTAGATTGGTTCAATCTTGAGCAATCCTACTGGAAGTTGGTTGATCTTCCTCCAAGAAATAAACATTTGGGTTCAAAGTGAATCCTCAAAAGGAAAATGAAAGTCGATGGAACTGTTGACAAATATAAAGCAAGACTTTTTGTCAAAGGCTTTAGACCAAAAAAAGGTCTTTATCTTATCGAGACATACTCATTAGTAACTAGAATTACATTCATTCGGATGTTAATGTTATTAGTTGCGGTATATGACCTCCAAATTCATCAAATGAATGTGAAAACATCTCTCTTAAATGGAGAATTAGAGGAAGAAATTTACATGGAACAACCTGAGGGTTTTTGTGGTTCCTAGTAAAGAAAAGAAAGTGTGCGAACTTGTTAAGTCACTTTATGGACTAAAACAAGCACCCAAACAATGACATAAGTATTTGACGAAACCATGTTGGCAAATGGATTTAAGAATGATGGAAGTGATAAATGTGTTTACATTAAAATCACACGGTCATTGTTTGTTTGTATATTGATGACATGTTGATCATCAGTAGAGACACTAATGACATAAATGCTACTACACGTATGCTAGAAAGCAAGTTTGATATGAAAGATCTTGGAGTTGCTGATGTGATCTTAGGTATAAGAATCCTTAGAACTCCATAATGTTTAGCATTGTCACAGTCTCATTGCATCGAAAAGGTACTTGACTGGTTCAAATATTTGGATTTCAATATTGTCAAGACTCCAATAAATGTGAGATTTGCATTTCAAATGAATGAAGGCGATAGTGACTCACAAATGGATTGTGCTAGTGTATTGGGAGGTATGATGTGTATCAAGAAGTGTAAGCGATCAAATATAGTATATACTATTAGTAAATTGAGTTGGTTCACGAGTGATCCCAATCAAACTCATTGGATGACAATGAAAAGTGTTTTGGGGTATTTAAAACATACTCAAAACTATGTTTTGCATTATCACAATATCCAGGAAATATTGAAAGGATATATTGATGCAAATTGATCACCGGGATCAAATGAAGTAAAATTCACAAGTGGATATGTATTTACTCTTTGTGGAGGAACAGTCTCTTGGAAATCTTCCAAAAAGACATGTATCGCTAGCTCTACAATGATCTCTGAGCTAGGTTCTCTAGATAAGGCCGTTGAATAAGTTGAAAGACTCCGAAATTTCTTGATAGATATTTATTTTGGTCCAAACCTTTGGCATCAGTATGCATACACTTTGATAGTCAAGATGCAATAGGTAGGACATGGAGCATTATGTATAATAGAAAGTCTCATCAATAAGAGATAGACATAATACCGTTAGAAAACAACTACTCTCTAGTGGAATTATCACAATTGACTATGAAAAGTCAAAGGATAATGTGTCGGATCCACTTATAAAAAGGCCTAACTAGAGAGAAAGGTGAAAGATCATCTAAGGGAATGTGTTTACAGATTAGGACAAGTCATCATGGCGGTAACGCTATCTAGCAGACTGGAGATCCCAAGAGCTAGATTCAAGGAGAAAAACAAAGTTGTGACTAACGGTTCCACATTGTCAAACAACTCAATCCATTCTCATGATGAAGACAATGTTTAGGAATGAGGTTAAAACATTAAGGCTTGTTAATGAGTTAATAAAGCTTAAAGTTTTTAATGATTTTCTAAGTTTAGCAGACTTGACCAAATAGTGTATCTACGCGATGACATGGTTAGAAATCACCTCTATGAGTGTGAAGTGTAAGCCGCTTCAAAGAGAATTATTGTCAAAAGCCTATTCTCTATACACTCATGAAACTAGGAGGTGTTCATGGCTGAAACAAACACAACCATAAGAACCATAAATGGTAAAGGGTTAATTATGTGACATATGGTTGTCTAGGTATACACCAAAGCTCGAAGGTTCAAAGATATCGCATCTATCGATTGACCGAGTATATTGGACATATGTTCACTACGAAAAGTCCAAGTGGAAACCTAGTTATCCAGATGCAATTAATTCTTGCTTGTAAAGTACACATACTTGTCCATTTCTTTGTCTTGGAGTTATTCCCCATTCATGTAGGGAATTATTGGGTTTTAAAAGGTGTAAATGGAAAATGAAGAGTTGCGACTTTTATGAAAGTTGCGACTTTTATGAAAAGTTGTGACTTTTATGAAAGATTGTGACCTTTCCGAAAGATTGTGACTTTTCCAAAGGTTTGTGACCTTTCCGGTAAGGCACAATAAGAACGTTTTCACACTACCCTTTATTTTCTATAAATTGAGGGATTTCCTCTCATTTTAGTTGAACTAATTTTTCTGGACTACTTCTACTACTACTAAATCTAGTATTCTAAGTGTACTTTATTGTCGTTGAATGGTTCACTGACAGCATGGTTTTAGGTACCGATACACTGGTGAGTAAAATCATTCTATCCTGGGAGGATATATTTCATTAACCTCGGGTACTTGAGGGGAATAATTTTCTTAAGGGGACACTGTGCATTCAGTGGGCTCGATTTTCATTCTTTGAGAAAAATATATTTATATTGTTTCTAATAAGTTTCTGATTCTATTTTCTCTACTAGTTTTAATTTTCTAGTTTTGAAAATACTTTTTAAACTTTGTTGTTTCTTACCAAGTTCTTTAAAGTTTTGTTCTAAGTATCTTAGGAATACAAGATGAACAACACAAAGTCCTCATATACTCCCTCTCGTTTTCTCTCTCTTCTTGTCCCATCATGTTTATGTTCTGCTTTCACAACTATAAACTTTCATATTTCACATTTCTCTGCATTTTCCAACCTAAACTTCTGCCCTTTTGTTCAGTTCCCAATTTCATCGCATTACCGTGTTGTGTTTGTCTCTCCTCGATCATTAAGTGAAAATAGTCCTCCAAAGAGGCTCTTCTTCCATTTCATCACATGGAAACTCTACTTCCATGAAAGATTTTCTAAAGTATCTACCTCCTCAAGTTTCAGTTAAGAAACAAAAAGGGAAAAAGTAGTGCCCATTTTTGCTCCTTGATAAATGTTAGTGGGAAGAGGGAAAAAACATACGTGAGTTGTTACTGTGTGAATTGATTATCTTGTAACACATTGATATTTATGCTTTATTTAAGCCGAGAGTGTATCAAAAACAACCTCTCTATCTCTACGAGGTAGGGGTAAGGTTTGCATACACTCTGCCCTCTCCGAACTCCATTTATTGGATAACATTGGGTATGTTGTTGATAATCTTTTCTCCAATTTCAACACCTCATGATCTACACTAGTAACTTATTTCAGATGTACTCGAGCAGTTGCGTTATACCAATTACTTGAGCAGGTTCGGATTTTCTTGTTCTGTTTCCAAGCATTTTTCGAATGATAAGATCTTCAGGCCCCTTTTTGATTGTTTCCATATCAGGCTTAAACATTCTTCTCGTGATGAGGGTAAACTTTCTACCTCCTCATAATGCACACATACAACTCTCAAATGCATAACGTCAATCTTTGCCGATATTTTCAGACCAACATCTTCTTACTTTCATCCGTACGAGAAGGAAGAAAAGGGATCCTTATCCTCATTGTGTAAGTGAACTTGAAGTTGATAATTTAGCAAAGCCTTTAAAAAGCTTTTGATGATGACAACATGAACATGAACCACGTTCACATACACTTATCAAGTTAGAACAAGAAAAGAGGCAGTTACACATTCCACTCAGAAATAGGAAAACATGTCTCAAGAAGCATATCACGGCAGAAAAAGAAAAGAGTCAGTTTCCTAGGCAAATACAGAAAGAGGCAAACAAGTTCTATTTGAAAAGAAATTAGTTTTCTAGAAGAAATAATTTCCTTCCTTATTGAAGTCGGCTAAAGGCAAACACATTATATTTGGAAAAGGAATTAGTTTTTTAGGAAAAATAATTTATTTCCTTATAGAAGTCGGCTTAATCAAAATTCTATACAAGGAAAATGCACGATACAAAAGAAGCCTTCTTTATCAAATCACAATCAAAAGAGTTGTTATATGCAAAGGTCAACCTATTCGAGAGTTCATAAAAGCGGAAGAAAAGAAGTTCTAGACTAAGGATTTCTTTTGTGTTTAGAGTTGCATTGATTCATCTTGAATCACTGTTTAGAGTTGTGTGAGAGTTGTAACAAGAAGTGGGTTTGACTTCTTGAGTAGTAGAGTTTTGTGAGAGTTGTAACAAGAAGTGGGTTTGACTACTTGGAGAGTAGAGTGTTTCAATTATAGTTAATTGATAGAGATGTTTGAGTTAGTTCATTGATTATTGAGTTGTAATCGTGAATCAAGTGTTGAAGAATAATAAAACTGTGTTTTTCCCTTCCTTGAGTGAGGAAGGTTTCACGAGAAATTATTGTGTTCTTAATAGTACTCTTTCTTAGGAAAACATACTAGAACCTGGTTCTTGTCCTAGGGGTAACGTTTCTTTAGAAGTCATACTCAGTCGAACAAGCACTGGTGTTATAATCACAATCTGAATGAATTTCGTGAGTAAACTCTTATAAGCACAACACCGACTCTGCCATCTGACCATCTTTTTCTATTCCCCTTCCGAAAGTGCTTCAGTGATCATTATCCGAGTGAGATGGATTGGAAAAGTTAAGGGATTGTGAAACTTTGGTTATATTTAGCAAGGAAATCTTTCACTACTTCTCCTATCCCGGTGTTCAGGTTCGGCAATCACCTAATCCCAAAATTCGTTTCTATCTTCCATGACTTCATTAAGCTCATTTCCCATCTAAAATGAGTGTTGAATATGTTATCATTGTTTTATTTTAATTTCCAGATATATTAAATTTTAAGACCAAGCTAATCAATTTTCCAACTACAGACAAGTAATTTTCTCCTTCATTTTGGACTGCTGCAATACCTTTTAATTTTTATTTTATTTCATGTTATGTAGACTCTACATTGTTATTCATGTATAAATAGAGGCTTTTGACTGGCTGAATATATAAGTTCATTCTGCATACTTTTTTCATAAGTAGGTAATTTGCCTTTGCATTAGTTGTTTGGTTTACTTAATAGGCCAATAGCTTTTATATGCCTTTACTTTACAATAACCCTCAGTTTATCTTATGTCACTAGCTAATGGTTGCTTCCTATACATATTGAGATTTACAAGTGTTAAGTTATTGATAGAAGATATGACAACGGAAGCATACACAGGATCACAGAACCTACAATTAATCTAGATGATATATAACAATTGTAAATAGGATTCACTAAACTGTTGAAGATTTCACAAAGATTGTCAAGAACCGTAGTTTCCAGGACTGAGGTCTTCTACTAAAACCAGATTCTGCTTCAATGGGCGCAGTATATTTTGTGATGTGTAAAACGGATGAAAACAATTTGTGAGTGCCTTCTCCTTTTATCCATGTTTCTCCAACTAATAGTTGGAAACGTGAGGGACTCTATCTCTCACCAAAAAGATTCTGCACGTTTCAAATTTTGAAACGTGTCAAGAAGCACAGTAAAAAAATAGTTTTAATTGCTTCTAGAATCCTCTATTTTATATTCTCAATATATATATATATATATATATATATATATATAATCTAGTATAGTAGGGACCACGGATTTAATAGTAGAGGCTTCCAATTATGGTATCAATTCAAAAATAAGTGAATTAATCCTACCATAATAAATTACATATTATTCCACCAAAAAATTGTAATTGCACTCCTCAGTTTAATTTCAAAATTAAACATCAAATCTTATTTAACTCCCCATGTTAGACATACCGATACCAATCAATTAAATTAAGTCTCTGATAATTTAATTCATTGATTAATTTAATCCTTTATTACTATGCTTAATTTATTAAATGTGATGAATTTATATATGTATATATAAAATCCACTTGCAGGGTTTTCACATGAAAACTTATAAGCAATCAGAAAGGGGTATCATCAATCTCTAGGTCGAGTCATTGATTCTATCAACTAATTATTATTTTACAAATATAATTTATTATTGTCCAATTTATTAGGAATATATTGACCCATGGTAGGGTCTCACTTTTTGCCAGATCAAGATGACATGTGCAGCCCTTTAATTTTGACATTTTGTACAAGATGGTTGGGGTTCCGTCGCTTGGATAAGCTTATGTTTAATTGCAATTTGGCCAAAAGAAGTGGACAATTAATCTTCTCCCGTAACTTTGATCGGAGTTTGAAGTAGAGAGAATCAAGCAACTTCTCCGAGGTAGAAAATGTACACGATCTCAACTTTACAGAGATTTCGACTGATAGTTAGTATAAACATAAATCTGCACTTGCATCATTCCTTCTTGCTTTCTGTTTTCCGTCTGTTAAGATTAAATGGCGTGTGCAAGTTATGCCAAAAATAAGAGAAATATGACTAACCTTATACGATTATGCTTAGCGAAATTTTAGTACATAGAAATCACTGTATTTCAAGTAGACATAATTAGTGAAGAAAATGCACTCAAACGCATTTACCGATCAATTTGAGAATTTTACACTAAAATGAAAATTGTACCTTCTCTATGAATCTAACAGTCTTTTTATTAGCAGAGACATGACACTTTGCACACCATGCTGCGCACTCTCTATTTTAACATATTTTATCAACTTTTAAAAATTTATCACACTTCGTTCATGTTGGGCCATTTTTTACCAAAAAAAAAAAAAAGTTCATGTTGGGCCCGGACATCCTTACTAGTATTATATAGAAATACAAGTTTCTTGAATTAAATGAATCCTAAAAATAAGTAAAAAGGAACACAAAAAGGGAAAAAATGATTTAAGGAAATGATATAAATATCATTAATGGTGAGATTTAGGGAAGAAATTAAAATATTAAAAGAAGAAATTGAGAAATATTAAGGAAAAGAGAATAATAACAATAATGATAAAATAAATTAAATATGGCTATTAATGAAGACAAAATGAAATGTGACTATCTTTATTATTTAGCTTATTTTTTTTGTATTTAAATTTTTTTTAAATGGCCAAAAAAAATTACAAAATAAATAAATAGGTTTCTAGCCCTTAGAGGCATGCCACATCAGAAAGTCTAACATTCTCCTATATATATATAATAGAGAGAGAGAGAGATTATCCACATGGTATATTTAGGTCAAAAGATTAAAGAGCATTTTGGTACATTTGACATACCTTTATTTTTCCACGTGGTATATTTCTTTTTGATTTTCTTAAACTTTGTATCAAGTAAAACTAGATCATTTCTTTTCAAACTGATGAGAGGGAGTACATTGATTAAAGTGTTTAAGATTTGTCCAATAAATATGTAAAAAGAACTATATAATTAGACATACATTCACACCACATATATCAATCTTACCTATACTTTCGAATAATTACTTACAATTCCACTATTTAAAAATTTTGTACCTTATTTGAAGTGAGATACACCACAACCTAACAAATAGCTAGAATAGAGCAATTGTGTATAATATGTGTTAATTCACGTCTTCAATACCAATTGACACATTCTCTATCCTCAATTTCTCTATCACAACTCAACCCACCGGGTCGTACAAACACCTACTCTAACACCTAGATAGGAGATTTAGAAAAACTAATGCATAACTTAATAAGACATAAGGAACCTCTTTAATATGTTAAAAGAAACATAAAATTCAGATGTAGGAATCATGTTTTTACAATTAACTGAAAACCCTCACAATGAACTAGTGTAAACATGTACAAGAGCTAATAAGAGTGTGCAACGTATAAAAGAAAATAAGACACTACTCTCACCATAAGGAAATAGAAGTTGAAGCGATCGGAGATCATCATCACCTTCACCTAAGAAACATCATTTAATCATACAACCATACTATGTCAGGTGCAATAACAAGAATAGTCTCAGTATAAACAACATGTACTAGTAGGCATCATTGGTCGACCCGAATCCACCACATAATATCATGAAAATAATCAAGAATAATAACTTTAAAATGTCATTAAGACCCACACACTTCACCTCAAGTCACCCACCTTCTTCTGCTGCCGACTCTACCATCAAAGTCACTTACATCCTCATATCAAATCACAACCTAACCCATGTCTATCACATAGAGAATCCCCCCCCCCCGAGCTCTCATGCCAACACCTTGCCTTAATCATGCCCTAGCTATATAATATATATAAATAGGTAACACAATCTAGCACGACCCGAACTTCCAATCTTCACCAAAACTTAGCACTCATAACCAATCACACCTACTTCATCACACCATTCCAGTAACACGACAATAAACCTAGTTCTCTCATGGAACTCATACATAAATTGTTAGTGTACCGATGCGGTAACCATTCTTAATGTTAGTGTACCGACATGGTTACGATTAATAATAATATATACTAGCATGATATATGATATAAATAAATATCTGTAACGGTGTGGTACCCGATTCTATAATATATATGAACCGATGTGGTATTCGATCCAATCGATATACATGTACCAGCATGGTACCCTATCCAATAAAGATATATGTACCAGTGTGGTATCCGTTCTCGGTCATCAATATACAACAAAACCATTATCACATTGAATAGCAACCACACTTGTACCTTCAAGTAAACACATCTAGAGTCATCTTATAACTTGTCAGAGTATAGGATGAACTAACTAATAGATCCAATATTTGAGCCCATACCAAGGGCTTAATGAGTAGTTGCCTCAATCAACGACAAAAGCATATCCTACGGGTGGAACAATTATGATGTTTGGATGATCTGAATCCTTACATGATTCGTTGTTGAATACTACTCCCAAACTAATCTAATAATGCTCAATAAGTTTATGATGTCTCATTTAGGGAAAAGGTCCCACTTTAGTGGAAAAATGATAGTCTTTGTGTTGAGTTAGTACTAAAAATGCTTTTTTATAACTGGACTAAACTTGCTTTCAAAGACTATGCTTTATGAAAAAATGATTGTATTTTCTCAAAACTAAGATATATTTCTTTAAACTAACAATGCTTGTCATTCTCAAAATAATGTTATGGAAGAAATTCATGTTTTCCTAAATCTCTATCTAAGATATAACTTTAATACTTGGAATTTACTTTACTTATGAAAATCATGCATATGAGATGGTATATGTAACACCTCAGAATCTAGTAGGCTACACAAGGAACCAATTGAGAGGTCACAAGCCAAAGACTGAGCCTAGGTACCCTTCACGAAGGCCCAGACGAGCCGTGAAATGCACCACGAGGCATGGTGTGGATCGTGAAGGCTCAGTGTGACTAGCCAAAGAAGGCTCCCCCTACCTCGAGAACTTAGACGACTCATGGTGAGCACCATGACACGTGGTGAAGCTTGTGAAAGGGGAGGCAGTATCTACCTTAAGGGTGACCCTTTACACGAGCCACTTGATTGTTCATGGAGTGGGTCGTGAAGGAAAGGGGGTCTTGGGGTGTTTTCCAAGCCACTAGTCAAGGACCACGGCTGCCAGCATGGCTCGTGTGATCCTTGACAGCTCGTGAGAGGTGGCGTGTGGGGGTTTAGTCCGCTGTAAGTTCAGAGGCAGTTGGGTCTTTTCCTAATTATTTTATATTGATACTATTTCATTTTATCTATGCCTAGGACCCCTATATAAGTGATTTTAACCCCAAATTAAACTCATTCATGTCATTCTTCTAAAAAGTCCAAAAGAAGAAAAAGTTCTTCCTCTCCCAAATATTTCTCTTTCTAGAAACTTGAAGAAGAAGAAGAAGAAGAAGGGTTCAAGCTAGGATTTCAAGGCAAGCCTCCATTTCCATCATTGAAGGCAAGCCTCCATTTCCACCATTTCAATTCATAGAGTTCCCAAATTCTCCTATTTTCAAAGTTAGAATTCCTCAATTGATTTAGGGTTTTCTTCAATTGACATAGGTTCTCTTCAATGTTTATTTAAATGATTGAATTTTGATCTCTCATGGATGAATTGATGAAATACTATGGTTTTTATGATGATCCCACATGAACCCGTGTAAATTCCATGTTTTCCAATTATGATGATATAATGTGGATTTGGATTATGAAAGAAGATTTTTATGAAATCAAGCATGAATTTATAGAATTATATGATTTTAGGATGAATTTCTATGTGCCCATAACTAACCCATGATTTCTAGATGTTGATGTATGAAAATGGATTTGGAACCATCAAAGGTGAATTATGAAAGTTACCATGTTCTTATGAAATTATGTATATGTTTTAGGGAATGGTTTGAGAGTGAAGTACCAATGATGATGTTGTTGTTGTGTTGTTGAAAGGATTTTTTTCATATACACATCTACACATGATTGTGAAACGTATTCTCACATAATAAAGGTTCCTAAGGTTGAAAGGCTATTCTCACCAAAAATGAACCAATGATTAAGGAATTATGTTAATATTGATGCAAGAGGCGACTACCCATGCTCTCCATTGAATGACAAAAGGCGATTACCCACATCATGTAATGTAAGGACAAGAGGTGATTACCCATGTTCCTTTAAGGATAAGAGGCGATTACCCATGTTCCATTATGAGAAATGATTAATAGGATTAAGAACTATTCTGTGAGATTTAAGCTTAGGACCGAGTGGACAAGTAGCGATTACCCAAGTCCCGTGCCTATGTGCCCTCATAGAATTGTCTAGAAATGCATTAGCTAGTAGATCCATAATAGCTAGAAGTTCATGGTCCTTTTATTGGCAAGTAGAACACCCCTTTTCGGTGTGGGGTAGACACCATATTCCATGTTGATAGCTCGCATGGTCTTTTATGTCGGTTAAGGCATCTTCCCATAATTAAGAAAAGTTATGATGAATCAAGGTTACTTCAATAAAGTATCGTAAGTATGTTTTAAGGTGATGTTCACTTGCATTGATCATGGTTTTTATGACTTATGGCTTCTAACCTCTTAAGATACATGTTTTAGCTTGATCATTGCTTATCATGAAAATGTTCGATTTTAGCATTTTTTAAATGTTTTCTGCATGGCTATCATACTTGGTACATTGTTTTGTACTAACACATACTTTTTCCTACATTTCCCCAAATGTAGGGTCCGACTGCCAAGGTTCTCAATTTTTTTGCTAGAGGTTGATTGGCGAGATTTCTGAGCTTTGGTGAGTCCTCATGTTTCGAGGACAAACGTTTATTTTGTTCAGTTTTCTTTATCACTTTCCATTTTTGGACATTATGAATGGCTAGACCCAATTTCATTCTTATGTACTAGATGGCTAATGAGACAAGTGTTTAGACTTCCATTTTTCTTTTATAAACCTTTTCAGACTTAAAATGTTTTCGTTATCTCTTTTGCTTCTATTTCTTATGTTATGAATTCTAAGTGGCTTGTATGGGGCCTTTCAGAGTCCTATACGCCATGTTACATCTAGGGTGTACCCCATTGATTGTGACAAACTTGGTAATTAGAGCACAAGGTTTAGAATGGTCCTAGGATGTCTCATAAGCCATATCGAGTGGAGTCTTGTTCATGAGTGTGAAACGTGCCACATTTATGAATGAGAGGCTATAAGATGATTAGGAAACTCCATTTCTTTCATTACTCTAAAGTCGTGTGATAGAATTTAACTCTATAAGATATCTCTCTTAATCCTTACCCGATGCTCTACAGTATATGGCTACTTGAAGAGCTTATGCTAGAAAGAATGCGGGAGAGAATGCAAATCAAGAAGCTCCTCCTCAAGCTCCTCAAGCTTCGGTTGACCCTTTGGCCGAGCAAGAGACTAATGCGGTGTTTAGGGCTGTGTTTCAAGTATTGCCACAAGCCGCGACAACCCAAGACAATAGGGAGGTTGTGGTTCCCGTTAACCCAAATGTGGGTACAGCGACATCTATAGTGACGGACTTCACTAGAATGAATACTACGGAGTTTCATGGTTCTAAGGTTGAGGAAAATCCTCAAGAGTTCATTGATGAGTGTTACAAGGTATTGATGATTATGGGAGTGACGACGGTAGAAAATGCGGAGTTGGTCACTTATCAACTCAAGGGTGTTGCTCAAATTTGGTTCAACCAATGGAAAGAAGGAAGACCAGAAGATGCGGGTCCTCTTGATTGGGAAAAGTTCAAAGTTGTTTTCCTTGATAGGTTCTTTCCCCTTGAGATGAGGGAGGCAAAGGTGCTTGAAATCATTAACCTTCGTTAAGGAAGCATGAGTGTGAAAGACTATGCTTTGAAGTTCACACAATTGTCTAGATATGCTCCTACAATGGTTGTCCATCATATGGCAAAGATGAGCAAGTTCATTTTGGGTGTGTCCTAAATGGTCGTTAAAGAATGTCGTACTGCCATGCTTGTTAATGACATGGACATTTCTCGTCTCATGGTCCATGCTCAACAGATCGAATGGGAGAAACTTAAAGAAAAGTCTATAAAGACAAAGAGGGCATAAATCGGTGATGGTAATTTCTCTCGTGGAAGGTCCAATGGACATGGTCATTCTAGGTTCCGATAAAGGTTTTCTGATAAAGGTTTCCTCCAATGCCCCTTTTAAGTTCAACAAAGATAGGGTGTCTAATCCTAAGCCTCAACGAGGAAATATTAGTGGGTCCTTGTTGCCTAATTGTGCTAAGTGTGGAAGGAAGCATGAGGGTAAATGTCTAACGGGTTCCAATGCTTGTTTTGGTTGTAGTAAAATAGACCAAAAGATAAGAGATTGTCCTTCAGTTGCTAAGAATGAAGAGGATAATTGTCGAAGGGCTCAACCTAATCCTTCATCCGGTCCTAGTGGTGGTCAGAAGCAAAATAGGATTTATGCACTTCAAAGTCGTGGTGAGCAAGAGGGTTCTCCTAATGTGGTTTCTGGTATATTGAAAGTCTTCCAACATGATGTTTATGCTTTACTTGATCTCGGTTCTACTTTGTCTTTTGTGACACCATATGTGGCTATGAGGTTTGATGTCCTTCTAGATGAGTTGTTAGATCCCTTTTTTGTCTCTACCCCTGTTGGTGATTCTTTTGTTGTTAAGAAGGTCTATAGAAAATGTCCCATAGAGTTACTTTTGTTGACTTGGTAGAGCTTGATATGCTAGATTTTGATGTTATCCTTGGTATGGATTGGTTGCACTTATGTTATGCTTCTATTGATTTTAGAACTTGTGTAGTCAAGTTCAGTTCCCGAATGAGCCTATCCTGAAGTTGAAAGGGGGAAATTCTATGCCTAAGGGTCATTTTGTCTCTTGTCTTAAAGATAGAAAGATGATTTCTAGGGGACCCATATTGAAATCGGCCCACGTTGTGAATGAGTTTCCAGATTTGTTCCCATATGATCTATTTGATATTCCTCCCAAAAGGGAAATAGACTTCAGTATTGACCTAAATACGCAACCTATTTATATTCTTCCTTATTGAATGTCTTCGACAAAACTAAAGGAGTTGAAGAAACAATTGAAAGATTTGTTGGATAAGGGTTTCATCCGACCGAGTATCTCTCCATGGGGTGCTTCAGTTTTGTTTGTTAGAAAGAAGGATGGTTCTTTTCATATGTGTATTGACTATTGTCAAGTGACTAAGGTGACCATTAAGAACAAATATCCCCTTCCAAGGATAGATGATTTGTTTGACCAACTTCAAGGAGCAAGTTACATCTCTAAGATTGCTCTTTGGGCAAGTTATCACCAATTGAGGGTGAAGGAAAATGATATTCCAAAAACGTCTTTTAGAACCCGATATGGTCATTTTGAGTATTTGGTGATGTCTTTTTGTTTGACTAATGCTCCAACCGCCTTTATGGATTTGATGAATAGGGTGTTTAGAAAATATCTTAATATGTTTGTGATTGTGTTCATTGATGATATATTGATCTATTCGAGAAGTGAGGATCAACATATTGATCATTTAAGAACTGTGTTGCAAATTCTCAAGGACCGACAACTCTTTACAAAGTTTAGCAAATGTGAGTTTTGGCTAAGGTCCGTGGCTTTCTTTGGTCATATTATTTCGAGCAAGAGTATTGAGGTAGATCCTAAGAAAATGGATGCGGTCAATAGTTGGCCTAGACCTATATCCCCTTCGGTGATTAGAAGTTTCTTGGGTTTAGTTGGTTACTATAGAAGGTTTGTTAAGGGGTTTTCTTCGATTGCCTATCCAATGACAGCTTTGACTCAAAAGAAGGCTAAGTTCATATGGTCCGAAGCATGTGAAAAGAGTTTTCAAAAAGTGAAAGATAGACTTACTTCCACTCCGGTGTTGACTTTACCGGAAGGGACGAATGGTTTTGTTGTTTATTGTGATGCTTCAAGAATTGGGCTAGGATGTGTGCTTATGCAAAATAGGAAAGTCATTGCCTATGCTTCAAGGCAACTTAAGATTCATGAGATGAATTATCCAACCCATGACCTTGAACTAGAGGCATTCGTATTTGCCTTAAAGATTTGGAGACATTATTTGTATGGAGTTCATGTTGATGTTTTTACCGACCACAAGAGTTTGCATTATGTGTTTAACCAAAAGGATCTAAATCTTCTCCAAAGGAGGTGGCTAGAGTTATTGAAGGATTATGACATGGGTGTTCTCTATCACCCCAGTAAGGTGAATGTGGTGGCAGATGCTCTTAGTAGGTTATCTATGGGTAGTGTTACTCACATTGAAGGTGATAAAAATGAGTTGGTTCGAGATGTTCATAGATTGGCCCGGTTGAGTGTTCAGTTAGTAGACTCTACCAAGGGTTGTGTTATGGTTCACAATGGGTCAGAATCGTCTTTTGTGGCGGATGTGAAGTCCAAGCAAGGTCTTGATCCCACTTTGGTTGAATTGAAGGAAGCGGTACTTAAAAAGTCCGTTGAGGCTTTCTCCCAAGGGGGAGATGGAGTACTTAGATATCAAGGTCGTTTCTATGTTCCTAATATTGATGAGTTTAGGGAACAGATCTTGTGAGAAGCCCATAGTTCTCGATATTCCATTCACCTGGGAGACACCAAGATGTACCGTGATTTTTGGGAGAACTATTGGTGGAATGGAATGAAGAAGGATATTGTGGAGTTTGTGGCCAAATGTCCTAATTTTCAATTCGTGAAATTTTAGCATCATTGACCAGGAGGTTTATACCAAGATATTAGCATTCCTACTTCGAAGTGGGAAGATGTGAATATGACCTTCATAGTTGGTTTTCCCCGCACCCGACAACAATATGACTCTATTTGGGTTATAGTAGATTGAATGACAAAATCGGCTCATTTCATCGCCGTCAAGATTTCTTATTCGGTGGAGGATTATGCTAAGTTGTATTTGACAGAAATGGTAAAGTTGCCTTGAGTGCCTTTATCCATTATCTCTGATCGTGGTACCCAATTCACTTCTTAGTTTTGGAAATCTTTTCAAAAGGGTCTCGATACTCGTATTAAGCTTAGTAAACCTTTCATCCCTAAACTGATGAGCAAGCGGAGCCTACTATCCAAACTTTGTAAAATATGTGTAGAGCTTGTGTTATTGACTTTAAGCGTAATTGGGATGATCATTTGCCTTTGATAAGTTTGCCTATAATAATAGTTATAATTAAAGTATTGGTATGGCTCCATTTGAGGCATTGTATGGTAGGAGGTGTATATCTCCTATATTTAGGGTTGAGGTGGGTGAGGTGGCCCTAATAACTCTGGTACATGAAGCTATGAAGAAGGTTCGACTTATTAGACAAAGGGTGAAAACAACTCAAAGTCGACAAAAGTCATATGCCAATGTTAGAAGAAGAGATCTTGAGTTTGATGTTCTTGATTGGGTTTACTTGAAAATTTCACCCATTAATGGTATAATGAGATTTAGTAAGAAAGGGAATCTTAGTCCCTGTTATGTAAGCCCATATCAGATTTTGAGGCATGCTGGTAAGGTTGCTTATGAACTAGATTTGCCTAATGAGTTGGCATCGCTGCATCCAGTTTTCCACATCTCTATGTTGAAGAAAAGTGTATGAGATCCAACATCTATAGTTCTCTTAGAAGGGTTGGGAGTTAAGGATAATCTTTCTTATGAAGAAGTTCTAGTTGAGATTTTCGACCGGCAAGTCAAGAAGTTGAGAAACAAAGAAGTTGCATTCGTGAAAGTGTTCTTGAGGAATTAGTTAGTTGAGGGTGCTACTTGGGAGGCCGAGGCCGAGGGCGATATGATGTCCCGATATCCTCATCTTTTTCCTTCTACTCGTACTCTTGCTTGAGGTATTGAGTTCCTCATGGTTTACTCTTTTGGTGTCATGTGCTTTAGATATTTCCATGATTTTCGTATTTATGCATGATCATGAAAATCTTATGTTTTGAGAAAATGAGTCAACTTGATTGATTTTTACATCTTTATGTGCATTTGAATATGAATTGCATATAGACTATATGACATTATGTTTTGAGCATGCTTTAGCTTGGAGTTGATGTTTCCTCCTCGGATATGTACATTTTGGTGATTGCATACATGATTGACTGCTAGTTTTGAGTTCTTTTCCATCATGTGATATCTAGAATCCCATTCGAGGATGAATGTTCCCAAGAGGAAGATAATGTAACACCTCGAAATCTAGTAGGCTATGAAAGGGACCAAGTGAGTGGTCACAAGCAAAAGACTCAGCATGGGAACCCTTCACGACCCAGACGAGTTGTGAAGGGCACCACGAGGCATGGTGTGGCTCGTTAAGGCTCAGTGTACCTAGACAAAGAGGGCTCCCCTCCCACGATCGCCTAGACAGCTCGTGGTGAATTCCATGAAATGGGAGGCAGTAGCTGCCTTAAGGGTGCCTTAACCCCTAACTAATTACTAATTAACCCCTAAGTCCCCTAACTAAAACACTTAACTCAAAAGCTGCCCTTACCTACGAAACCCCCACCCACAGACCGTGGGTGGGTTCACGGATCGTGCTGCACACTCGTAGGTGCTCGACTGTGGCTAAATGTTGCAGGCCAACTCAGGCCTTGACCCATGAGCAAGATCTACGGAGCGTGGCTGGACCTACGCCCCGTAGGTGCAATCCGTAGCTCACTCAAAATTGCAGATTTAGGGACTGTTTTGCGGTCCTCCTCAAGGACCCCTTTGATTGGTCCTTGGGGAGTCGTGCCTTGACGTTCAACCCCTAAAACCCTCATTCTATGTACGGGAATAATTTTTATGATTTTAACCCTCATACCAAACTCTAAAACTCCCATACAAGACTCTAGAATTTTCTAGTTTAGTTCACTAGTTTCTGGGGCATTACAATATCTCCCCCTTGGGATCACTCATCCTCGAATGACGATTCTAAATACTTCTTAAGGTCACAACTCTAGACTAGCAGCCCATCATGCATGCAGTACATCTAAATGCACACAATCAAGGAAGAAAACTTCAATTCCAAGCTAAACACATTCAATGCAACACAAGGGAGTAGGAACTACTTCTACCAACCCAAAATGCATGAAGTTCTATATTTACTCATTTTCAAGGAGGAACTAACATCTCCTAGCTAAAACATGCTCAACACACACCCATGGAGCCTAAATGCAAATTACTCTCAAAAGTGTTTATTCAAGGAAGAATCTTTCAACTCTAAACTAAGGCATGCTCATTAACTCATCTCACGAAGTCTATATGCAACTCTACTCAAATGCACTACAACATGAGGCAAAAGAATGCATATATGTCATTTCTAACAAGACCTAAGCATTTTCATGAACATGCATATTAGGAAATCATGGAAACACATAATCACACAATAACCCTACTAGATAGGCACAATATCTCCCCCTTGGGAGTAAGCCTACACAAACTCTTTCAAACATCATCCATTCTAAGGACAATTTCAAAGTCCAACATAACAAGTCACAAAAGACAAGAAATACGGAAATTTACTAAAGCATAAAACACATACCGAAAGCGACATGAGGAGATCACTCTTGATCTTTTCTAGATTATATTGGATAGCATAAAACCTATTCTTCTTTTGAGGCTCCACATCCCCACTACTAGAGGAAACTTTCTTACCCTCTCTTCTTGTAACCTTAGCCTTTGGGCAATCTTTCATCTTGTGGCCACTCTCACCACAACTAAAGCAACCCTCTCTACCGGCCAAACACCTGCCCTCATGTCTCTTACCACACCTAGCACAAGGGGGTCATACGGACTCATTACTTATCCCTTGTGGCCTAAGGGTAGACACCCTCTCATCCTTATTCTTAGCACCATTAGAAAAGCCTTGACTGGAAAACTTTTGTCGATTCGTAGAACGACCATGTCCATCGGACCCATCATGAAAGGACTTATCATTATCCATCCTAGACCTCTTTTTCTCCCTATATTTTTCCTCTTCAATATTATCCTCCTCCATTTGTTTAGCATACACCATAAGACGTGAGATATCCATATCATCAAGAAGCATTGTCGTACGACATTCTTTTGCTACCACTTTGGACACACCCATCAAGTACTTACTCATCATATCCCTTGGACTTGCTGCCATAGATGGAGCATACTTAGATAATATGGTGAATTTCAAGGAGTACTCTTTAACACTAATACTACCTTGCTTAAGGTGGATGAATTCCTCCTTCTTTGCCTCCATCAACTCCTAGGGAAAGAACCTATCTAGAAACGCCTTCTTAAACACTTCCCACTATATGGGACCCACTTCTACCGGCCTAGCATCCTTCCATTGTTCATACCATATTTGGGGAACATCTTTCAAATGATAAGCGGCTAGCTCCACTTTCTCTATCGAAATTTCCCCCATGATAGCAAGTGTCTTATAAACCTCCTCTATGAACTCATTTGGATCCTCTTCCACCTTGTAGCCACTAAACTCCGGAGGGTTCATCCTCAAAAACTCTCTCACTCTAGAAGCAGCCATCCCCCTTATTGGGTTTGCCAAAGCCACAACATCTCTATTGGCTTGCGCCCTCAAGGCTTGAGCCAACAATTCCATAGAAGCCCTAAACTCTGCAAGAGTGACATTCTCTACTGGAGGGTCATTTGGAGCTTGAGGAGGATCTTGGTGTGGAACTTGGAGAGGAACCTCTTGCTCCTCATTGCCTTCCTCACCTCTCCTAGCATTTGCCCTTGTATTAGCCATACCCTGAAAAACCATAGGGCACGAATTAGAAGAAGGACCTACTAGAGCCAAACTCTATGGCACGACTTAGAGAATGAAGAAGTGAGATTTTCTAAGCATCCAATAGCCTCTTATTCATAAATGTGGTGTGCTTAAGATTTATGAACAAGACCCTACTAGACGTGGTTTGAGACAATCCTAGAACCATTCTAAACCTTGTGCTCTGATTACCGAGTTTATCACGACCCAGGGGCACACCCTAGATGTAACATGTGTACTTGACCCCGAAGAGGTCTCATACAAGCCCTTAGCATATCATAACATACGATAATAGAAAAGTATGGAAAATTGAAGAACTTTTATCCATACAATCAAAGTCATTTTCATAAAAGCAAGCGGAAGTCTTTACTACACTTTGTCTCAAACCATCTAATACAACTTTAGAATAAAATTCTTGGGACATAGCCCAAACAATAGTCTCAACATGAAAATAAAAGACATAAAGGAACTAGTGGATTTTGTCCTCGAAGCTATGAGGACTCACCAAGATCTTCAACTCCTTGCAACTTCTAGAAACTTATCTCCAAGAGTAGAACTCAATCTCTAAAACCTACATTTGATGAGAATTTAGGCAAAGTATGTGTTAGTACCAAATGTACTAACTATGATAGCTAGCATAATCATAAGAGCATAAGACAAGGGTTAGTCAATATAAGACATAATCCATAATCATATGAAATACTTCATGAAACATAAATTATAAGCATAAGAGACAATATCATAATAATAAGCAAAGTCTCCAACATAAGCATCATATAAGCCTTACTCAACTCTTATTCATTCATATCATAAAAGGACTATTCTCAAGTAACCTCAAGGCATACTTGTGCAATGCATGGATAGCATCCCATAATACCACCCAAGCTAAGCATCCCTATTTGTTCATCTTAATCATAGTCTACATGGGTAGAAGAGTCTTAGGATTTCATATCGTAAGAGTACTATACTCCTAAGTAACCTCAAAGAACACTTGTGCAATGCATGAAAGGCATTCCATGCTACCCTTCACACCAAGCATAACCCTGAAGTCATCACAGTCATACTTACCCTCTTTTGGTCTCATTCTAAGCTTATCTCATATGGACAAAGGAACTATCACCTTTAGTGAATCATATCTTGGAAGGTAACTATAGCAACAACCCAAGCTAAGTCTATACTATATAAGAGAATACTTCATAAGTAGCTTCAAGTTATACTTATCCAATGTATGAATAGCATCCCATACTACTATCCACACTAAGTACAACTTTAGGCTATCATACATACTCACTAATTGGGGACTAGTCCCTCTTTACTATTTGTCATTAGTCATTTAGGTACTTCTCTACTTAGTACAAGGCAAGTCAATACATATGAATGAGTTCTATTTATCAATTCAAGGCTACAAGGAATATCACTCTACTAGGCTAGACCAAACAACCATAGAGAGCATACTATCATGCAAGTCCAAGCTATAAAAGGAAATGTACAATATTCGATCCTAGCTACCATGAAAACACTCTATGATGCTAGTGCAAGCTACCCTTAAGAGAGTGTGATTCCTCAATCCCAAGCTACCACGAAATTGTCTTTGCCTAACCAAGTTATTCTACTATGAAGGCATTCTACAATGCAAGTTCAAGCTACCCTTAGGAGAGTATAAGTCATCAATCCTAGGCTACCATGACTACTACTAACTCAAGCTACCATGAAAGCATCACACAATGCTAATTCAAGCTAATCTTAGGAGAGTATGGATCCTCAATCCTAAGCTACCAAGCTTGGTCTTGTCTTAGCAAGTCAAGCTATTCATTAAGGAATACTATTACTCAACTTCAAGCTAGTCTAGTCTGATATGCATGATTCATTTTAGGTGAATAAGTCTTCCAACCTAGAATCATTCTTTCTAAGAGATCCTTTCATCTCCTAGCATATTCGTGCATAATATTATATCTAGAATTCTACATTAGACATGGATATCATCATAACTCAAGTGATTCTATCACTTTAATCATTCTATCATTCATAATGTAGGTTAGCTGAGTATAATCCTTTCACCACAATTCTACCTATTAGACTTCTATTCTCATATAGACTTTACTCTCAAAGCCTCAACATACATAATTCATCGCATTGGCTTTACTCTCAAAACCCTAGTGATCAACATTTATGACTACAAGCCTTACTCTCAAATCTATACTTCATACAATCATTATTATACCTAGATTTCAAGGTATTCTGTTCATATTCTTCATTATTAGGTGATTCTAGTTATAATTGATCATAAAGGTTCAAGTTCAACATTACTAGTTATGATCCTTCATATTCAATAAAGTCTAGTTCAATTCATGATTATATGTTCCTAACCTTGATCAATTACTACACATGACATTGATTTGAGAAGATTTATTCTAATTCTTCAACTTCACCTTTCATGGCATAAACCCACGCATTATCAAATTCATCAATTAGGCTAGGGTTTACCAGAGAAATCACATAAAGTCATCATAATATCATATTCAATGCTAATTAATTCATAATTAGGTATTATCCACTAGATTGGAATCATACCTAAACTCTACCCACAATGTAGGAAGATACCCTAGCTAGAGTTGGGTTTTGACTTCACAATTAGAGGAAAACCTAGGGGGCTCTATGGGTGGAAGAACCCATAGATGATTAAGCTAACATAACTCAATTCAAATCCCTAACCAAGCTTGAAACAATAGAGGAAAATCTGCCCCTCTTCCTTCTCTTTTTATTCTTCTTCTTCACTTCTTGAGAGAGAATTATTTTGAGGGAATTTGGGTTCTTTGAAGAATGAATTAATTGACTTAGTTTAGGGGTCTATTAGGCTTATATAGGTGGTTTAATCACTAACTAACCGACCTCCCTTAACCCCTAACTAATTACTAATTAACCCCTAAGTCCCTTAAATAAAACACTTAAATCAAAAACTGCCCTTACCTAGGAAACCCCCACCCATGGACCGTGGGTGGGTTCACAGATCGTGATGCACACTCGTAGCTGCTTGACTGCAGCTAAATGTTGCAGGCCAACTCAGGCCTTGACCCACGAGCAAGAGCTATGGAGTGTGGGTGGACCTACGCCCCGTAGGTGTCATCCGTAGTTCACTCAAAATTGCAGATTTAGGGATTGTTTTGGGGTCCTCCTCAAGGACCCCTTTGGTTTGTCCTTGGGGAGTCGTGCCTTGACGTTCAACCCCTACAACCTTCATTCTAAGTTCGGGAATCATTTTTATGATTTTAACCCTCGTACCAAACTCTAAAACTCTCATGCAAGACTCTAGAACTCTATAGTTTAGTTCACTAGTATCCGGGGCATTATATGACCACACTTGAAGCAACCAGTGGAGCCATCACGACCCACCCCTGAGTGGCTCCTACCACACTTAGCACATGCAGGATGTTTACTACCCCTTTTTGCCACACTACCTTGAGAATGTGAAGGTCTAGCTCTGAAATTCTGGGAATTCTGATTCTGGAACTCACCTCTGTTTCTTGGTGCAGGTGCACTAACAGATGATGGATCATGTCCCTTTTGTTTCTGTTGTAAGGAAAACTGGTTCGCATTACCCTTTTGCTGCCCAGACTCATTCCCTGATGTCTTAGCCCTATTATTCTTAAACTCTTCTCTATCCCTCAACTTGTCCTCTTTAACTTGTTGCACATAGATCATTAGCCTTTCTATGTCCATATCCCCTATCAACATACTTGCCTTGCCTTCCTTGCTTAACAAACGAGACAACCCAGCAACGAATAAACTCATCATGCTCATCATGTCAACATCATCTTTTGAGCATAGTGGGAAAGTTATGTGAACTTCAGACTGTACTCATGAACACCCATAGACTCCTTCTTACGGGTGAGAAACTTTATTATCTTTTCCTCTTGCAACTCACGGGGAAAGAAACGCCCCATAAAAGCACTCTCAAACACAGCCCAAATCACTATCGGTGCATCCTTAGCGCTATTCTTTTTCCATTGGCTGAACCATATCCTAGAAACTCTCACGACCTAGGGGTACACCCTAGATGTAACATGGCACATAGAACCCCGAAGGACTCAATGTAAGCCACTTAGCATATCATAAAATAAGATAACAGAAAAGTGCAGAAATTTAAAATATTTTTCATAACAATCGAAGTCCCAGAAAATGAAACGGAAATCTTTAACATTGTCTCAAACCATATAAACAACTTTGAATAACACATGGGACCAGCCCATACAATAGTTATAAACATAAAGAAAGACATAAAGGAAAGGTGATCAAATCCTCATTGCTATGAGGACTCACCAAGTCTTCAACTCCTTGGTTTTACAAAGAACATAGCCACGATAATGGAACTTAATATCACCAGACCCTACATTTTATAAGAATATAGGCAAGAGTATGCGTTAGGACAAAATGTACTAAATATGATAACTAGCATAACATCATAAGAGCATAACATAAGGGTTAGTCAACATAAGACATGTACCACAATCATAAGAGATATCAACATAAGGCATAGGCTATAGACATAAGAATTACATCATGTTCATAAGCATAGTAAATCCTTACATCTTCATACCATAAGAGAAGTACTTCTCAAGTAACCGCAAAGCATACTTGTGCAATGCATGGATGAGACCCCATAATCCCACCCACACTAAGTACCACTTTTAGGTCATCAAAATCATACTTACCATCTTTGGATCTCATCCTTAGCTTAATTCTCATAGACAAGGGATTTTCACCTTTACTCCAACATATCATGGAAGGCAACTATTGCAACAATCTAAGCGAAGCATACAACATTTAAGATAACACTTCATAAGTAGTTTCAAGTCATACTTGTGCAATGCATGTATAAGACCTCATAATCCTACCCATACTAAGTACCACTTTAGTCTATCATACTTCAATGATTAATATTTATCATTTCTAGACTACCAAGGAATAGCACCCTATTAGGCTAGACCAAGCTACCAAGGAATAATCACCATATTGGGCTAGACCAAGCTACCAAGGAATAGTCACCATATTGGGCTAGGCCAAGCTACCATGGAAGGCATACTATTATGCAAGTCCAAGCTATACAAGGAAGGGTACTATTTCTCCATCCTAGATAACAATGAAATTGTTTGGCCTAACCAGGTCATGCTACCATGCAAGCATTCTATGATGCTTGTGCAAGCTACCCTTAGGAAGAGTATGATTTCTCAATCCAATGCTACCATGAGACCTCATACTCAAGCTACAATGAAATTGTCATATATTACCAAGTCAAGCTATATATGAAGGGATTTCATAACACAACTTCAAGCTCATATGACTAAACATGCTTTGATTCATTTTAGATGAGCAAGCCTTTCAACCTAGAATCATTCTATGTGAGAGAACCTTTCCTCACCTGTAATATTCATGCATAGGTGAGTGTGAGAATATCCTTTCAACAACACCATAACTACATCATAATCATAGACACTTCACTCTCAGTGTTCCGCAGGCAAATACATAGGTTCTATAAGAAAATGCACAATCTCATACTTTACCTCCTTGAGGTTTCTAAACTTTTCTTTAATCATCATATCTAGAATTATAACGTTAGACATGGATATCATCATAACTCAAGTGATTATATCACTTCATACATTCAAATATTCATAGGGTAGATTACGTGGGTAAATTCCTTCCACAACAATTCTATCTAGTAGTCTACCATTACCATATAAGCTTCACTCTTAAAGCCTTAACATACATAATTCGTCATATTGGCTTTACTTTCAAAACCCTAGTAATCAACATTCATGACTACAAGTCTTACTCTCACAGCTATACTTCTTACAATAATCATACATACCTAGATCACAAGGCATTCTAGTCATATGCTTTATTCTTAAGCAATTCTAGTCATATATCATCATAAAGGTTCCATCTCGAGCTTTACTAGTCATGATCCATCACATATAAATTATTCTAATTCAATTCATGTTTACATGCGTTTATTCTTGAACAATTACTATACATATCACCAATTCTTGAAGATCATCTATGAATCCTCAATTTCCCTTCACAAGGCATAAACCCAAATTACTTCAATTTCATCAATTAGACTAGGGTTAACCATGGAAAACAAGTAATATCATCTAAACAACATGATTCACTACTAATTCAATCATAAACAATCAATATCCACTCAATTGGATCCATATTCAACTCAATCCACAATATTGGAAGAAACCCTAACTTGAATTGGGGATTGAATCTTCACAATTGTGGAATCACTTGGGGACTCAATGAAAGGAAGAATCCATGGATGAATAATCAATCATACCTTGATTATAAAGCCTTAAAAATCTTGCAACAATGGAGTATTGACTTGACCTAGCTTGATTCTCTTCTTCTTCTTCTTCTTCACTTTCTAAAGAGAGAATTGAGTTCTATTTTGGGAGTTGAAATAATTACTAGGATCATTGAATTTAGGGGTCCAAAAGCTTTATATAGGTGGTCTAAGTAAGGTTAAAAGGACACCACTTAACCCCTTATTAATTCTAGAAAGTTCCATTAATCAATCACTTAACCGCCTAAGTCAATATTCTGCCTCACCCACAAGACCACGCCTACGGGCTGTGAGTGGACCCACGGGGCATGCTGGTCAATCGTGGGTTGTGGTCTGAGGAAGTGTCTTTTGGACCCTGACCCACGAAGCCATCCACATGGCGTGGACCCCCGTACGGGGTGTGGGTCCCTTCATCGGTGCACTGCCTTGGGCAGCTTTCTTGGGCAGTTTGCTAAGGTCCTCCTCAAGGACCCTTGGTTGGTCCATGGGGAGTTGTACCTTGACGTTCTAGCCCGAAACTCTTCATTCTAAGTACAGGAAGCTAAATTCATGACTCTAAACCTTACGACAAGCTCTAGTTTAGCCTACTAGTTTCTGGGGTGTTACAGTATCTCCCTCTTGGGAACATTCATCCTTGAATGACGATTATAAACACCTCTTAAAGGAAATGACTCTAGACTAACAGCCCATCATGCATGCAACACATCTAAATGCGCACAACCAAGGAGGAAAACTTCAACTCCAAGCTAAACATACTCAATGCAACACAAAGTAGAAGGAACTACATCTAACAACCCAAAATGCATGAAATTCTACATCTACTCATAATCAAGGAGGCACTACCATCTCCAAGCTAAAAGCATGCTCAACACACCCTCATGGAGCCTATATGAAATATATATTCATAACATTCTTCCAAGGAGGAATCTCTCAACTCCAAGCTAGGACATGTTTATCTATTCATCTTATGAAGTTCTATAGGCAACTTATACTCAATGCACTACAACACAAGGAAAACAATTATGCAAACTCATTTTCTTTCTAAACACAAGTTTTCATGAATATGCACAACATAAGAAACTCACTAAAACATCTAAAACACGCATGAATTCACATAAAGGAAAAATCATGAGGAACTCATCATCTTAATGCTAAAGAAGGAATACAAGGAAAAGGGATGAGGATATCAGGACTTATTATTGGCCCTTGGCATCCCAAGTAGCACCCTCACCAAAAACCTCACTCAAAGAATACTCTTTAACACTTTCATGGAAGCAACTTCCTTACTCTTCTATTTCTTAACTTGCCGGTCCAAGATCCTTACCGGTATTTCTAAATTAGAGAAATTCTCATTAACTCCCAACTCTTCTTAAGGAATTTATGAATGTCGGATCTCCAACACCCTTTTATATCCTAGAGACATGGAAAATTGGATAAACCGATGCCACTCATTAAGCAACTCTAGTTCACAAGCAACCTTACCAACGCCATTCAAGATTTCATAGGAGCCTACAAAACTGGGACTAAACTTCCCAAACTCACTACACCTCTCAAGGTGAGAATTTTAAGCCAACCTAAATCATGAACATCAAGAACACTCAACGACCTTGCTATCTAAGCACATCATCTCCCCCTTAGGAGTAAGCCTATATAGACTCTTCTAAGCCTCATTTCTTTCAATTCTAAGGTCGAAACAAGTTATCACTAAACTTTCACATTCTTCACACAAGAGGATTCTAAACCAGGGTGAATTAAACTACTACTCTTTAGACAAGTCTACTCACCCAACACATCTAGGCATTACTTAAACACCCTATTCCTCAAGTCTGCACCAACATACTTAAAGCTCAAAAATGGCCAAGTAGGGTTCTACTATCAACAACACATAACAATAATCCAACCAATCCATCCTAAGGATGTCATCTAATTCTAGTATATCAAGTCTTATCTAGTCACATAGCCATAATTTGTATCACCAAGTCCTATCTAGTCACATAGCCATAATTTGTATCACAACCAACATTTTCTTCATCGATCCCTGTAGCATGAGCCCTTCGAGTGGTCATATTCTCAAGACCATCGGATAAAGAGTAGGAAGGAGATCTTATAGAGTTAAACTCTATGGCATGACTTAGAAAATGAAGCTGTGAGATTTCCTAAACATCTAATAGCCTCCTATTCATAAATGTGGCACGCTTCACATTTATTAACAAGACTCTACTAGACGTGGTTTTAGACATCCTAGAACCATTCTAAACTGTGTGCTCTGATTACCAAGTTTGTCACGACCCAAGGGTACACCCTAGATGTAATATGGCACGTAGAACCTCGAAGGACTCAATGTAAGCCACTTAGCATATCATAACATAAGATAATATAAAAGTGCGGAAATTTAAAACATTTTTCATAACAATCGAAGTGCGATAAAATGAAGCGGAAGTCTTTAACATTGTCTTTAACCATCTAAACAACATTGAATAACTCTTAGGACCAACCCATAGAATAGTTCTAAACATAAAATAAAGACATAAAGGAAAGGTAATCAAATCCTTGATGCAATGAGGACTAACCAAGTCTTCAACTCCTTTCTTTTACTAAAAACCTAGCCACGATAATGGAACTCAATATAGCCGGACCCTACATTTCATAAGAATGTAGGCAAGAGTATGTGTTAGTACAAAATGTACTAAATATGATAGCTCGCATAACATAAGAGTTAGTCAACATAAGATACATATACCACAATCATAAGAGATATCAACATAAGGCATAGGCTATAGACATAAGAATTACATAATGTTCATAAGCATAGTAAAAACGTAGATCTTCATTCCATAAGAGAACTACTTCTCAAGTAACCTCAAAGCATACTTGTGCAATGCATGGATAAAACCCTATAATCCCACTCACACTAAGTACCACTTTTAGGTCATCATAATTATACTTACCATCTTTGGATCTCATCCTTAGCTTAATTCTCAAAGACAAGGAAACCTTCACCTTTACTCCAACATATCATGGAAGGCAACTATGGCAACAATCCAAGCTAAGCATACAACATATAAGAGAACACTTCATAAGTAGCTTCAAGTAATACTTATGCAATGCATGGATAAGACACCATAATCCTACCCATACTAAGTACCACTTAATGCTATAATACTTAAATGATTACTATTTATCATTTCTAGACTACGAAGGAATAGCACCCTATTAGGCTAGACCAAGCTACCAAGGAATAGTCACCATCATGGGCTATACCAAGCTACCAAGGAATAGTCACCATATTGGAATAGACCAAGCTACATAGGAATAGTCACCAAATTGGTCTATACCAAGCTATATGGGTATAGTCAGTATATTGGGCTAGACCAAGCTACCCACTGAAACATACTATTATGTAAGTCGAAACTATACAAGAAAGGGTACTATTGCTCCATCCTAGCTTCCAATGAAATGGTTTGGCCTAACCAAGTCATGCTACCATGCAAGCATTCTATGATGCTAGTACAAGCTACCCTTAAGAAGAGTATGATTTCTCAATCCAAGGCTACCATGACATCTCCTACTCAAGCTACCATGAAATGGTCTTATATTACCCAGTCAAGCTATACATGAAGGGATTTCATAACACAACTTCAGGCTAACATGACTAAACATGCTTTGATTCATTTCAGGTGAGCAAGCCTTTCAACCTAAAATCATTCTATGTGAGAGAACCTTTCATCTCCTATCATATTCATGCATAGGTGTGTGTGAGAATATCTTTTTAACAAAACCACAACTACATCATAATCATAGACACTTCACTCTCAAAGTGTTCTGTAAGCATATACATAGGTTCTATAAGAACATGCAGAATATCATACTTTACCTCCTTGAGATTTTTAAACTTTTCTTTAATAATTATATTTAGAATTCTAACGTTATACATGGATATCATCATAACTCAAGTGATTCTATCACTTCATACATTCAAATATTAATAAGGTAGATTAGGTGGGTAAAGTCCTTCCACAGCAATTCTATCTAGTAGTCTACCATTATCATATAAGTTTCACTCTTAAAGCCTTAACATACATAATTCATCATATTGACTTTACTTTCAAAACCTTATTAATCAACATTCATTACTACAAGCCTTAATCTAAAAGTTTTACTTCATACAATCATCATACAAACCTAGATCACAAGGCATCTAGTCACATGCTTCATTCTTAAGCAATTCTAGTCATATTTTATCATAAAGGTTCAATCTCAAGCCTTACTACTCATGATCCATCAAATATACATTATTCTAATTAAATTCATGTCTACATGATTTTATTCTTGAAAAATTACTGTACATATCACCAATTCTAGAAGATCATCTACGAATCCTCAATTTTCCTTCATAAGGCATAAACCACATTACTTCATTTTCATCAATTAGACTAGGGTTAACCATGGATAACATGTAATATCATCATAAAAATATGATTCACTAATAATTAAATCATAAAAAATCAATATCCACTCAATTGGATCCATATTCAACTTAACCCACAATATTGGAAGGAACCCTAACTTGAATTGGGGATTTCATCTTCACAATTGTGGAATAACTAGGGGACTCCATCGATGGAAGAAACCATGAATGAATAAGCTATCATACCTTGATTATAAAGTCTTACAAAGCTTGCAACAATGAAGTCTTGACTTGACCTAGCTTGATTCTCTTCTTCTTCTTTTTCTTCACTTTCTAGAGAGAGGATTTCTTGGATAGAATTGGGTTCTTTTTGGTGAGATGAAATAATGACTAGGATCAATGAATTTAGGGGTCTAAAAACTTTATATAGGTGGTCTAAGTAAGGTTAAAACTACACCACTTAACCCCTAATTAATTCTGGAAAGTTCCATTAATCCATCACTTAACGACCTAAGTCAACATTCTGCCTCACCCACGAGACCAAGCCCACGGGCCATGAGTCAACCCACGGGGCATGGTGGTCAATCGTGGGTGGTGGTTTGAGTAAGTGTCTTTGTGACCCTGACCCACGAAGCAATCCACATGGTGTGGACTCCCCTTTGGGTAGTGCGTCCCTTCGTGGGTGCACTACCTTGGGTAGCTTTCTTGGGTAGTTTGCTAGGATCCTCCTCAAGGACCCTTGGTTTGTCCTTGGGGAGTCGTACCTTGATGTTTTATCCCGAAACCCTTCATTCTAATTATGGGAAGATAAATTCACGACTCTAACCTTCACGACAACCTCTAGTTTAGCCTACTAGTTTCCGGGGTGTTACAACATCACTCTTCAGTTGATATGAAACTAGTTCCACTCGTTCAGCATCGGCAATATTCATGATCACAAAAACCTTCTGAAGCTCCTCAACAAAGTTTTTCGGGTCCTCAATGACACTTGAACCTGTGAAGCTTGGAGGATTCATCCTTAAGAACTCACAGACTCTAGAAGTATGAGCCATTTCCCGATGATTCTCTCTTTGTTGCCTAGCTTGGTTGGTCACAATTTGGCTCAACATCCAGATGGCCTCACAGAACTTAGCATTAATGACCTCTCCTTGGGGTTGCACTTCTGGTACATTAGGTACCCCTTGTTCCTGTGGTCCAACATTCCTTCTAGTCGAACGACCTCTGACAGCTCTTTGTGTAGGCATGGTCTGAAAGACACACACAAGCACGATTTAGAAACATACTTTTATAGAGATACACTCTATTGCATGAAATGAGTATGAAAGAAGTGACATAGTTCATATGTGTCGCAGCCTCATAATTATAGTTGTGGTGCGCTTCACACCGATAACTAGAACTCTACAGACACGGCCTCATAGACTCCCTAGGACTCTTGAACTATGTGCTCTGATACCAAGTTTGTCATGCCCCGAGCCTACACCCTAGGTGGGACTGGCACTCGAGAACCATTGTCGTCCCCAAATGATCCCTTGGCATGGATTAAATCTTAGCAGAAGACTTTACTCAACTTAAATGTATTCTAAAAAGTAAACTGAAAACTCAAAGATAACTGGGAATGTATTATAATTAAACATTTGTTGGCCAAAGTGGCAACTCAAGTCTCAAGCATAACTGAAATGGAAGGACTCGAGAACTAACATCAACTAACTATCTATGAAGCCTCTAACGACTGAGATGGACATCAGGACAAGACCCACAACATCCTAATGAACTAACTATGAAGTAGTAAAAAGGGGTCCTCCAAAAGCAAGGAGGCTCACCAACAACTCTGAAGCTCAACTAGAATTAACGAAGTGATGGATGTTGATCCTGCTTACCTATATCTGCATCATAACAATGATGCAGGTCAAATGGCGTCAGTACATTGAATGTACAAGCATCCGAGGGGAATTCTAAAACAAGACATAAGCTTGAAAGGAACTAAAAGAACATACGTGGGATCAACTTAACTCATTTCAATATAAAGCGATAATATAAATGCAATATAAAGAAAAGCTTTTAAACATGGCTAGCAACTTTGTGTATTTATAAATACAATAGTAATTATGTATGTATGCAAAGATACAATATAAACTATGGAATGTATATAAAAATACAATTTACTTCTGTGTATATAATAATACAAAATACTTCTGTGGGAATTTCTCTAACCGACAACCATCACTTAAGAGCTATGTGATGCTACATCATTTTGCCTCACACTGCCAGGGCCGTTTTATACCTTTCCAAGGGCATAGAACCTAACTCACTAACTGGATCCACTAGTCTATGCTAAAAAACACTAAGGAATCATCTAAAAAGTATGACAATTTTTCAACCCATGATGGCTACATGGTTTATGAGGCTAGGAGTTTTGTGAACTCTCCACCATATCAGTGCTCAATACTACTCCCAAAAGATATGAGCTATTATGTTTAAAACATAACTTCTTTCTGTGGTTTAAGATAATTGCTCAAAACTAAGTGAAAGGCTCTCTTGGAAATCAAAGTTTTCTCTCTTGCTTAATTATGAAAGCATTTGTTCTTTACTGCAAACTAGCTCATAGGCTCTACTGGAAATCGGTGTTTCCTTTCTTTTTTAAATGTGAAAACATTTACTCTTTGGGAATACACAGTCCCGATATACTTTTTTTTTGAAGAAATGAACTTCAATCTTTACTCTTTACTCAACTCAAAACTCAAGTCTTAAAACTAAGTTAAAACATTTCTAAAAGACTTTTGGAAGACTCTATGAACTTCTCTTGACTTGACTCTTACCTTTCCTTGAATTGAATTATGGATTCAAGGCTCGTAATCTCATGTTATGGATGATTTCATGTTGTTTAGACGTACCTTAGAGTGTAGATATCAACTAGAAAATATAGGTAAGTTTCAAGGGAACTCAAACGGAAAGAAGTGGGAAAGGGTAGAAGACCTGGCATCCCTGGCGCTCTGAGTAGCGCAGGGCACCAGACCCAAAACTTCAGAGCATGGGTTGGGGCGCACTGGCTGGCGTGGCACCCTAGAGCCCAAACTAAAGACCCCAAAGGGGCACTCTGGCTGGCGCAGCGCCCCAGACCCCTACCCAGAAATCCCCAAATTTTCTTGCTCATTTTTCAACTCTAAACCCTCTAGATTCAATTGGTTCTTTCCCCAAACACTTAGATTCGAATACATAATCACAATATGCAAGAATCTACTCAAAACGACATCTAGTTTCATGAATTAAAATACATAACTCCTCAACAACTTCAACAATCAAGAACCCAACAGAAACTTCAACAAAATCCATCAAGAACTCAATTTCTATACTTGCAAAACATAATTTTCGCTGAAACAATCATGATTGGCGTGTGGGTGAACGAACCCAATGGTATGTGATCTCACTTACCTCGTAGGGATCAACCCTTGGCAAAATCCACAAGCAAATCTTCAAGAACGTGACGATTCTAAGCTTTTTCTCCTCTTTTCTCCTCTTCTTTTCTCTTCTGTCAAAACCCTAACTTATTTTTATGAAGCGTAAAATGAATCCAATTAGTTTAGACCCCAACTTAATTACCAAAAACTAATTTAATTAATTGGGTAGCGAAAATACCATAATACCCTTCTAAAATCCAATTTTGACTATCCTTATCTAGACAGCCCAACTTCAAATGGACATATCTCCCACATATGAACTCAAAATTGAGCAATCGGTGGCATTGGAAAGATAATTCAAAGATCTCTCATACGGTATCTTGTAGCACACCTAACTCATCCTGAGCTAGGATTTATAGTCGTTTGAAGTTGACGCAAAACTCTTACTAAGCTTAACTTTGTCAAACTTTCCAAATTTGATTATTTCCAAAAACAGTTTCTTTCTAATTTTAAGTATTTTTAGTAGTGGGGTGTTACATCGATTTCTTATATTATGTGGTGGGTATTGGATTGACCAATGATGACTACCAATACGTTTGGTTGTACAGATACTACTCTTTGCCTTTTTGGCTAAGTCATTGTTACAGGGTCACTGATGTTTCATATAGGTGAAGACAAAGATAATCTCCAGCAGCTTCTACTCTTCCTTCCGCATGGTGGGAGCTGCATCATTTATAGTTTTGTTATACCATGTACTTTTAGTGGCTCTTGTACCTGTTTAGAATAGATCCTTGGGGAAGTTAATTACTTTACAAGTTAACTTTGAGTCGTTAAAACTCTTAATTTATAAAACATTACATGAATTTCTTTGGTTCTTCAGGTTTTTTAATCTTCCACATGGATTAAATGGTTTAGGGAATCGAGGTTCTCCTACTTAGGTGTTAGATTAGGTGCCCGCACGGCCCGATGGGTTGGGTCGTGACATCACCTCTATCTAATTCCTCTTTGATCTGCCTCTACATCTCCTTAAAGCATTCATATATAGTCAGTCTCTCATACCTCTACATTAGGATATTCGAACATCCCCTATTCACATGCCTGAACTATCTAAATCTCGTTTCTTGCATCATGTCCTCCACCAAAGTCACTCCCACATTGTCCCAAAGATCCTCATTTTCAATCATATATCTCCTAATATACACACGCATGCATCCCAACATCCTTCTTTCTGCAACTTCAAACTTCTCAGTGTGAGAGTTCTTGACTAGAAAACTCTCCGCCCTATACAACATAGTCTAAATATTGCTTTGTAAACTTGCCTTCAAGCTTTGGTAGCACCTTCTTATCACAGAAGATTCTTGATGCAGGCCTCCATTCATCCACATGTGCCAATTTGATAATTATACCAAATTGGGAGATTTTAATATTCATTCTCAAATTAGGACATTAATAGATTGGATATGTAAACGGTAAAAATGATCAAACGCTGCAATTTCTCAAGAAAATAAAAAATCCAAAGAATTTAACTAATTTTTTTTTAAAATCTATATAAATTGTGTTCTATTAAATCTTTAACTTAGGTTAGATTATATATTGACTCATTTATTGTCTTGATTCATTAATTATGCCCTCGTTTAAATTTTAGTCAACCTGTCAATTGTCACCCTACATAATATGTTTGTTTGTTTATATATATATATATATATATATATATATATATATATATATAAAATAGGGGAGGGGGTAGGGCTATTTCAATTAAGTAGTGTGTAGAAAAGCAAATGAAGAGATAAAAAATGAGAGCTAAGTTATATAACTTAGCTCTCATTTTTTATCTCTTGATTTTATTTTCTACACACTTCTTTATTGGATTAGCCCTACCCCCTACCCCCTTTTTAAAAATTTCCTCCAATCATGAAATCCCAAAAAATAACATCAAACAAAAAATTTGCTAGATTGTATCCTGTTGGTGTTTGGAAGCAAAAACGTGGTAATTTGGTGTTGAAATCAGACACCCAATCGAAAATAAAAATCTTTGGTTGGGTACTTTTACCACTGTTGATGAAGCTTATGCAAGATAAAAGTCTAAGAAGCTTGAATTTGAAAAACTGATCATAGCTAAAAAAAAAAAAGTAAAAAAGGATCAGATTTATGAAAAATTTGGCAAAGAAACTTGTTCGGGTGATGGATCTAAACAAAAGTCATTAATGGGTGTTACTGGAAATTCGAATCCATCAAATGGAGTTGAGCAAAAAATCAAAGAAGAAATTGATAATGAAACAGATGAAGAACTATTTAAGGGGACTTGGGTCAATATTTCAAAGGGCAACGAAGTGAAAATTTCACATAAGTTAGGGGTTCCAATTGTTGATAAGTATGGACATTTGGTTGGTGAATTTAGTGCAATGGATGATCTTAGCATATATAAGTAATTTTATGGTCTAAAAAAAGAGGGAAAAGGAATCTAGAATAGAAATTTTAAAACTATTGGGCATACAAATTTTAATTTTATAAACTTTCAGGGGCTTTAGGTCTTTGTGATTAGATTTTCGATACAATCTATGTTGTTACGTTACAATAATTGTTAAATCAAAGATTTACTTTTTAATGAATGAAATTAAATTTCTTTTTCTAAAAAATATTAGTATGGTGATAGTGAAATGAAATTTTGTTTCTCCATTATTATTTTTATATATTGTCTTTTTGTTTCGGTGAATAGAATGTCTTTGATTCTAAGATATTTTTGTTAGCATATTCTAAAAATAATTTGGGAACCCTAATCCACAAGATTACCTTCTTTATTTTTTATTTTATCATTTTCACTTGCAAAATATTGCTTTGAAATATTTTTCTTGAAGTAATAAATTTATCAAAAAAATTGCTTTTCTACTCTCTTCTTTATCGAAATACCCCCCCCCCCCCACCGCCACTCATGCACTGTAATGACCCGAACCGTCGTTATTTAGGAAAAATAAAACTTTGGGAAAATGTTGGGGCCACTGTTCCGCCAGGGCGGGCCAGATGCCTCTTGGGCAGCAGCGCCACATTGGGGTAAGTAGCCGCCAGAGTGGGTTAGGCGAGGCAGAATGTAATAACGCAAAGTCTTATTTACTTCTTTCGAAAACACCTAAATTAGACGTAAATCACCCCAGAAATCCTCCAAAAGCTGTTATAGGCTAAGGAAAGAAGGAGGAAGAGAATTCTAGCATAAGGAGATCGATGACTTGCGGATTCTTGGCCAATTTCACCGTCTTGTCACCCGGAAACCCGAAATGGAGCTATAATTCCGTGCAGCAGTTTGTTGTCCAGGTAGGCTAGGTTTATTTAATTGAGTAGTTTCAGATTCGTTATTCACCGCGTAGTATGTTGAAATTGACGGTAGAATTCATGCTAGGATTTTTGTGCACCGAACCAGGGTTGATTATGCGTATATCCTTAAGTGGTACATTAGACATATACCGTAGGAGGAAGCCCTAGTTTGTGGAATAGGGTTGAGGTGATGGTTGTGATTTCATGTTGTGTGCTACATGTTTGTTCTTGCTTCAAACAAACAAGAACTAGTTTGATGTTAATAATCCGAAAAGGTAAGGATAGTCGTGAGTGGTTGGTCGGGTCGGTAGAGGGGTATGAGGAACTTCCTTAGGGGATTGATTGATTGATTGATTGATTGATTGGGTGTAATCACGAACGAAGTAAGTAAGGGATTAGAGGCAATTGAACTAGTTTGATGTTAATAATCCGAAAAGGTAAGGATAGTCAAAACAGAAGGGTGGAGGAGCGATTAGTCTTATTGTATATTTCGCCAGTTGATTTCTTATATTATGCGGTGGGTATTCGGGTTGATCGATGATGCCTACCAATACGTGTGGTAGTACTGATACTACTCTTGCTATGACTTTTTCGCATAGTCTGGTTGCAGGATTAGTGATGTTTCATAGGTGAAGGTAAAGGAAATCTCCAGCAGCTTCGATCCTTCCTTTCGCATGGTGGAAGATGTGTCTTTTCGTTATCATGTTTTACGTTGTACTCTTAGTAGCTCTTGTACCTATTTAGACTAGATCCCTGGAGTGTTAGTTACTTTACAAGTCTTAACCTTGAGTTGTTTTAAACTCTTGTTTTAATAATAACATTATATGAACTTCCTTATCTCGATAATTTTCTTAATTTTCCACATGATTTTAAATATTGGGAATCGAGGGTTCTCCTATCTAGGTGTTAGAGTAGGTGCCCGCATGGTCCGGTGGGTTGGGTCGTGACACCCACCCACCCCACCCCTTTTTTTAAAAAAAATCTCTAATCATAAATTCCAAAAAATAACATTAAAAAAGTTGTGTGAGATTGTATTATTTTGGTGTTTGAAAGAACAAAAATGATAACTTGGTGCTGAAATCGGACACCTGATCTACGAAGATTTGGTTGGATACTTTTACCACTGTTGATGAAGATTCTGAAAGTGACAAGTCTAAGAAGCTTGAATTTGCAGAACTAGTCATAACAAAATTGGCAAAATCAATTCAGATTTTTAAAAAATCTGACAAAAGAACTTGTTCGGGTGATGAATTTGAAAAAGAATCATCAATGGGTGTTACTATGAATTTGAATCCATCAAATGGAGTTGAGGAAAAAATCAAAGAAGAAATTGGAAATGAAACGGATGAAGAACTATTTAAGGAAACCAAGATGAATATTTCAGAAGGTACGAGGTGAAAATATCACATAAATTAGGGATTTCAATTGTTGATAATTATGGATACTTGTTGAGTGAATTTAGTATCTTGAATGATCTTAGCATATATATGTAATACTATGGTCCAAAAAAGGGGAAAATGGATCTGAAATAACAATTCTGAAA
>NW_026020351.1:0-232351 GCF_900185275.1 Solanum verrucosum | reverse complement strand
TTTTCTAGTGAAAGCAAATAACCAACATCATACTAGGAAACTGAACACTATCCTAACTTGGACATCAGACAATTGGTAGTGCTTGATCCTATGGCTGTAAATTAGCTGCTAGTCTAGACCTATGTTGCTCGGACACTCCAAAAATTGTTGCAGCACCAGTGTCAGATCCTCCAAAAATGCACTACTTTTGAAGGATCCGACACGCACCCCTTAGCACTTTTAAAGAGACTGAGCAACGTAGGTCTAGACTAAGGTCTCACTTACAACACTTCTACTATGATGATCCGGTAATTTGTCAGAGCCAAACTGCTTAGGATGTGGAATCTATGGAAATTATCTTGATTCTGCTATTTTTATACAAAAATCTTCTCCAACCAATGTATAAACAAACACCGAGAACAGATTCTCTTTATGCTCAATGTGTTCCTTTTGCTACTTCCTTTTTCAATTCATACTTCTGTTATTTGTATATTCTTCTGCTAGTCCATTGTACGTTGTGGTATTTATTCATATTTCTTATGTATCTGGAAAAACAAAAGTTTTATACTTATGTCATCATTTTCAGTTCTTGCATGAATACCATCTATTGAGCTCTCTTTTCTTTTCATGCAGGTCATATCCTTGTGCACTCTGTAATTGAACGGTTGATGGAGATTCATTAAATATTTCTTTTTGTGAATATAGTTGGTTGTGATGATAGTGAGGAAGCTAGAATATGGCGCTTGTTTATCTCCTCAATTTACTTTTAGTATGTTTCTGTCCAGTCACCCTATGCTTAGATATTTCTTTTAATGCAAGACTGTTATGAATCTTATCAGCTCATTAAAGGGAGGCTGAACCCTCAGAGTTCATTAAAAGAGACAACCCCGATCTCTTCAGCTCTTCAAAGAGAGACTGAAACCTTAGAGTTCATGGAAGAGAGAACTCTAATCTCTTGCTTTTTGCTGAAAAATGACTTACCGATTTATTCATCAAAATCCCCTTTCTATAGGAGTCTTATTACATCAATAGGAAGTCTAAATTCTTATGAAAGTAGGAGACCTAAATCCTATTTCAAACTACTAACTATAATTTAACCTAATTCTTATGAAGCTATGAAACATAAAACTCTATTCTAGAATAATAAATAAAGCTACTTAAATTATAAATAAATAATAAATAAATCTACTTAAAAAATATAATCAAATACTTAATTAATTAACTTCCTCGCATCCACAACATTTTGTCCTCAAGCTCAAATTTCGGGACAATCATTCAAAAGATCTTAAATAGTATCAACTTAATTGTCCAATTCTAGTCCTAGCCAATTTATCTTGAAGTTGATGTTGATAAATTTCAATTCTATCAGTTTGCTGAAGTGTGACTAATTCACCCATCCGGTTGCTACCTTTACGAGGTCCAAATTGCTCACAATGATGTGACCAAATTAATGGGTTGTTGATGCTGTTAAAAGTAGGAAAATTCATCTTTGCATAACTTTGCACTATCAAAGGTGAATTACCACTTGTTGGATGATTCTTATCGGCTAGTTGAATAGGTGGTGTATTGCCTTTAGTAGCAGGAATTGTTGATCTACCAGTTCTGTGGGCGCTATATGACTCAGGTATGTGGGCGCTATATGACTCAGGTCTATGGGTTGCTGGAGCCAACTCCCAATCTAAACAATTGTTCTTGGATGACTTGGATAATTTTTTCACTGAGGCGTTGTTCCACTGCTGCAATTTTAGAGTCTATTAGGGTTTCTGTAATGACACGTTCTTCTTGAAATCTGGAAGTGATCTCATCGCCCATTGTGTTAAGACTCTGATACCAAATTGTTATGAATCTTTAGGGAATGATCGATTCATATGGCGATATATAATTAACTCGTTAAAGGGAGGTTGAAACCTTAGAGTTCATTAAAAGAGAGAACTCCGATCTCTTCAGCTCTTTAAAGGGAGAGTGAAACCTTGGAGTACAATGGAAGAGAGAACTCTAATCTTTTGCTTTTTGCTGAAAAATGACTTACCGGTTTATCATCAAAAGCCCCTTTAAATAGGAGTCTTATTACATCAATAGGAAGTCTAAATTTTTCTGAAAGTAGGAGACCTAAATCCTATTTCAAACTAATAACTATAACTTAACCTAATCCTTTTTTTTTGGAGAAGGTAACGATTTATATTATAAACATGTACTTATGTAGTACTGAAAGCCCCTTTACAAAAAAGTATGAAAATCTAGGAACAAAAACAGCAAGCCTAGCATGATTCTAATACTTCTAGGATTGCTTCTACATCTACGGGGGAACTCGTTGTACACCAAAAACATAATAACAGAATACAATATGTTCTGATCATTTGTAGGGATCTGCTTCTATCCTCAAAGCTTCTAGCATTCCTTTCTCCCCAAATGGTCCACCAGATGCATGCTGGAATGGTCCTCCAATAACTTCTATTCTTTGCCTCAATTTCCCAACTTGAGATAGTGTCAACAATCTTGCTAGGCATTGTCCATTGAATGCATCTGAGATTGATGAAAATCTTCCATAGTTGATCAGTGGTTTTGCAATGTAAGAACAAATGCCTAACTGTCTCAGCTGCTTCCCCACATAAACAACAATGTGTCACCAAAATGTTGTTTCATTTTCTCAGATTCCCATGTGTTAGTACTGCCTCCTTTGCTAGCAGCCAAGTGAAGCATGCCACCTTGAGTGGAATTTTGGCTTTCCAGATTTGTCTCTGTAGCCAATTGAGGGTTAGAGGAGCCCTGTTTATGACCTTGTAACCTGAGCTCACTTTGTATCTTCCTCTGTTGTGCTCTGTCCACCGTAGGCAGTCCTCCCCTTCCTTCAAACCTTGAAATGATTCCAATCTTTTAAAGAACTCAACTAATCTACAAACTTCCCAGTCATTTAAATTCCTTCGGAGAGATAGATCCCAACCTTGGGGAGACCACATTTCAGCCACTGTTTTGTCTTTATGTAGTGCTAAGTCAAAGATGTCAGGGAAGATCTCTGACAAATTTTGATTACCATGCCATCTATCTTTCCAGAATCGTGTCTTGATACCATTGTGTACTGTTATAGTAGTATGATTCCTTAGGAAAGGCCACCAGTTTCTAATTGATCTCCAAACAGTAACACCATAGGGATTGGTTGCTTCCTTGGTGACCCATGAATCCATCTCTCCGTACTTCAATTTAATCACCTTGCTCCACATTGAGTGTGGTTCATGAGCATATCTCCACAACCATTTCAGCTTTAGAGCCTTGCTTTGGTTCTTCAAATTTTTGATGCCTAATCCTCCTTGTTTTTTTCCCGTGATCAGAACTTTCCATTTTACCAGATGGTATTCCTTTTTTTCCTTGTTTACTTGCCAGAAAAAACCCTTCTTAGTTTATCCAATCTCTGTACTACTCCTGCAGGTATTGGGAACAAAGTTAGCATGTACGTAGGAAGGGCATCCAAGACTGCATTTATCAAAGTGAGTCTGCCCCACTTTGATAAATATTGTGTTTTCCATCTGACCAACTTCTTCTCACATTTCTCCAAGACAGAATTCCAAATTTCTTTGGACTGTGGTTTATTAACCTAATCCTTATGAAGCTATGAAACATAAAACCCTATTCTAATAATAATAAATAAAACTACTTAAATTATAAATAAATAATAAATAAATCTACTTAAAAAATATAAACAAATACTTAATTAATTAACTTCCTCGCATCCACAACAAAGACACATATGTATTTGGGTGTATATGTGCAAATAAAACATGCCTCTGTGATCAGTTTAGAAAGTTCAGCACTCTTTTAAATGGTGACTCACTCTCAATCGGTCAGCTAGTATAGCAACTATGCTCAATTGAACCCGTATCATCCAGTCCGTTCTGTTTAGGTCTATTTTATTCTGTACTAAGTACTTATATTATTTCTTTTTTTTAGGTAATTCAAGGTTTTTTTTGTTTTTTGTTTTCAAATTAGAGGTCTTCTTTTCTTAAAATAAAAAAGTTAATATTTTTTAAGTCCCACACTTATCGTTGCATGGATACAAGTCACAACCATTATATAATGACCTATGAAAAAACCAATCCCTACGTAAATGTAACAAGAACAATCAAGCATATTTTTCTTCTGTTCAGTTATGTTCTTAGGTATTAAACCTGCATTGTTTCCTAGAGGTTTAGATTTTCTTAGACGGTTTTCTTCTATGTGTTTTGAGGTCTACCCCGTCTGTTCTAAAACATTTTCAGTTCTGTACATATAGACCAATGCTGATGCATATAAGGTCTGTGAAGAAGAAGATCATAGCTAAACTATTTACACTCCCTTTCTTATATGGTCATTTCTAATCTTGTCCATCTGAATATTCATGTCTTGTGGATGTGTTGAGCTTTAGGGCCCAAAATTCTCTCTCATGCAGAATTGCTACTTTTACAACCATTCTATAGTAGTTGCTTTCATCTTATTGTGTTTATTATCTCTTAAGTGATTCCTTATCACTCCTCTCTTTCAACCATCGTTTTTTAACGTCATGTATTACATTTAATTTATCTGGGAAGGGAAGCCTTGGAGTAACTGGTAAAGTTGTTGCCATGTGACCAAGAGGTCACAGGTTTAAGCCGTGGAAACAACTTCTTGCAGAAATCCAGGTTAAGGCTGCATACAATAGACCCTTGTGGTTCGGCCTACTCCCGACCCCGCACATAGCCAGAGAATTAGTGCGCCGGGCTGCCTTTACATTTAATCTATCTAGCTATTCTCCTAAAAGATTAGCCTAAATATTTGAATTGTCTTCACTTAGACACTATAATCCTGTCTAATCTCTTCAAATTGTAATGAATTTTTTTTTACTTCACCTACATATTCTTTATGAAGATGCTTACAGTGCTTAGATGTTGTCTTCGTTCTACTTATTCTGGAACTCTTACTTTCTAGAATACTTCTCCATATCTCCAACTTTTGGTCAACTCTAGTTTCGTCGATCAATACTAAATCATTTGTAAAGAGCATGCACCATGTAACCTCATCCTACATGCTATTGAATATTGATTAGCTCTCATAACTAGGTAAACAAGAACGTGCTTAGTGTAGATCCTTTGTATAAATCCACCCTTAATGGAAACTCCTTTATATCTCCTCCGTATCTCCTTCTCTCTCTGTTCCATCACTTTTGAACACTCTTTCATATATCCTTTTTAAGATGTGTGTATTTGATATGAATTACTTTCTTCTCAAGTACCAACTAAAGGTCTTTTCTTCACACTTGTATTAGATGCTTTCTCCATCTCTAGTTTAATTAATATCTTATGGAGATCCTTTATCCTATCTCTATAAATGTCGTTCAATCTTTTTAGCAAAACTAGGAACATTGTTATAAATCTACCATGCAAATTGGTTGTCCATCATCTTTGTAGTTTCCCTAAATCTATGATCTATCACTCTTTTCCAAAGCTTCATGATCTGAATCATACACATAATACCATGTTAGTTTGCAAGACTTCGAATCTCACTTTTGTTTGTATATATTCGAAACAAAGTACTTTTTTCACTTGTTTGACTCTTCCCAGATGTTAGTATTAACATTAAATAGCCTCGTTTTCCATACTACTCTACTGGATACCATGAGGAAAATACTTTTCTATCTCTCATATTATTCATGGTATCCTTCACTTTTGCAGACCTAACTTAAAGATTTCTATCATGAATGTATCAAAATATGTAATTTCTCCTCGTGATTTGTGTTGAGCAATTGATTGAAATAACATCTTTCTCTCTTTGACTCCCATCTTTGATCAAAATTTGTTGGCAGTTGTATTTACCCTTGGTTCACTCCTTTACCGCTATTCTCTTCTAGTTGTGCTACTTTCCTCAGTAGATGCAGAAAAGACATCCAAAAAGCTAGCTGTGATACCCTCTGGACATATATGAATTAAACTTGCTTTGGAAATTCTAAGGATATGTTTTGTCTTGTCTGATAATATACTAATTTATGTTAAAACTCTGCAATACGTAGGAGTTGGCTCCCTTAACTGGAGCATGAAAGTTCGCAACCAGATAAAAATAGTGTTATTTGATGTACCCTGTATGACTTCTGTCTATCATTCCAATTTTACCAATGTTCCCCTAAGGGACTACTGTAGCTTATATGATTGCTCTCATAGACTCATCCTCCAAATACAGTTAATAAACTTTTCAAAGACCATCATTATGAGTTCATATTTCTTGAATTATGATAGACAGTTAAGAACAAATTGTTGTCTATTGGAAATGATGCTTGTTCCTATCTTTTGAAATATCTGTAACTTTAATTTTCTCCCACCACTGTAATAGGTTCTGTTTTGTGCTTTATTGGCTTTTGCACACATAATACTCTACATCGTATTACTTTCTTAAAACGCTCGCATTTTTTTTTTTCTTTTCCTCTGACCTGCAGTATGAGGTGGCATTCTTCTAAACATTTTGCTAATATGCTTAGAGCCTCAGTTATCTCCAATCTTAAAAACTTTGCTATGGTTACTTTGGTATACTTAACGAAATGTACATGTGCTTGTCTGCCCAAGGCGTGAAGTACAACGCTTTGCTGAGCTTACTACTGATGAGACTAGCGACTTGTGGATTACAGCACAAAAAGTTGGCAAACAACTTGAGTCATACCACAAGGCATCTTCTCTTACATTTACAATCCAAGTAAGTAGGCTTTGTTGTTATCTTTAACCATAATGTTGTACGTTCTCAAAAAATACTAGAGATTCTGATATGCTGAAATTTTCTAAAAGACATGTAAATGCAGAATTTGACATATATACAGTTTTCTCCGCATCAATTTTGATATAAAATGGATAGGTGGATTTTAACTGTGTTGGAATTGTGCATACTCCTTGCAGTTTCTAATATGTATTTTGTTTTTTGGCCTATCCTCTGCTTGGAAAGCTGGTGCTAAGTTATTTGTTTCTGTTAATATCTCAGGATGGACCCCAGGCAGGACAGACAGTTCCTCATGTTCATATTCACATCATCCCACGGAAAAGTGGCGATTTTGAAAAGAATGATGAGATTTATGATGCTGTAAGATTCAAATATCTGCTACTGATTGGTCATACTTAGTTGGGTGGATTTGAAACATAAATTATATTAATCCTTCGCATTGTTCATACAGTTGGACGTGAAGGAGAAAGAGATGAAGCAGTCACTTGATTTGGACAAGGAAAGGAAAGACAGAAGCATTGAGGAGATGGCTGACGAGGCAGATGAATATAGAAAACTTTTCTAGTGAAGAAGCAGATGAAACTTTTCTTGTGATGGGGCTTACATCATCTCATTATTACTCTCTTAGAGTCTAACTGTTGCCCAAGTGCTTTATTGATCACCAGCTATGGTGTGGATCTAACATTTGGATTCCTTATAAACTATATGTGATAAAACTGAAGCTGTTGCTGTTTTCTCCTATACGCAAATTCTTTTCTTTGGATGAACCACCTTTTTGAGAGCTGTTGGCTATTATGTACCACTAATTTTCACAGTGACAGCTAGAATATAATTTGAAGGGGGTGAGAATTTATCTCCTTTGGTATATAGGCTGTGTCCACACTGGAGAATCGAACCTTGAATTTATAGCAAAAATATGAGTTGAGGGAATTCTTAGGTTTTAACCTAAACCCGAATTCTACTTTGGAGTTAGGATAGCCAAATATGAGTTTGTGGATAGACGACGCTACAGAAGAATGTCTGCCTCTGCTTTATCATCAGGAAAGATGTTACAACCTATTGAAATGTACATGATCTTTGAAAAGTGACCTAGGAATTGGACTCAGTAGCTACTTTTCACCCTGCTATTTAAGTTATATCCAGTTTTTTTTTTCAAAGTATTTAACCCATAGTTAGTGTTGGCAAATTTTTGGCAAAAGTGTTGTTGCTTCTTAGAATTGGTTGCAAAAGACTTGTGTTACTAAAAACTACTCTAATGAGTAAGTAGTATTGATAATGCTCAACTATACCTCGCATATAAGGCATAGGTGGCCATATGCAAAAACAATATCCAACATTCGAGGTCGGGGTTGAACCACAAGGACTAACAAAGAGGATTATGCTTCAACTGATTTGTCAATTCAAATTTAACTAATACCATGTTATCTCAGACAAGTATATAAAATTGGGGGGAATTTGGAAACACTAAATTACTTTGATTTCAAGTATCAATTGCATGAAGTCAACACGAACTAGTTTCAACAAGATTGAGACAACTAGGGGTGTATGCATTATAATGAGGTTTCAACAAAATAGGCAATGATTAGTCAATTCCAAATCAGTCAATACATAGATAGCATTTGGTCTCTAGCTCTACCCTTCAATAAGAAATAAAATCAAATTAGACTATCTCATGACAAATTTCTCAAGTCTTCACTAATGAAGTCTTACCCAACTATATTTTGCTTTCTCAAGTCAAAATAGTGTTAGAGAGTTTAATCATTGTTTGCAACCATTGATTTTTAATTAAAACTTCAAGACAACAACAAATCTATGCATAACAATTGAGTGTAGAACTATTTAGGGTGTGTTTGGTATGAAGGAAAATGTTTTCCATAGAAAGTGTTTTCCTAGAAAACAAGTGGATTTTTAACTTATTTTTTCATGTTTGGTTAGTGAGTAGAAATATTTTGCTGAAAATGTTTGGTTGGTGGATGAAAAATATTTTCAGAAAATATCTTTTATTTTTGGCTTGAGACTAGAAAATACTTTTTAGAAAAATAATTTTTGACCTAGTGGCGTAAAAAATAAAATTTTAAAAATTTGAATTATTTTTCAAAAAAAAAATTAATTTTTTTCTGACGAGGGTGAAAGTTGGGGGATGGCTGGGGTAGGGGTAGGAGTGGCGTTAAAATCAAAAAAAATTAAATTTTGAAAAAAAAAATTAATATTTTTTTCATGTTTTTTTAGAGGGGAGGGGGGTGCGGCCAGGGGGTAGGAGTTGGGGTGGCATAAAAATGAAAACTTTTAAATTTTTGAAATATTTTTCAAAAACAATTTTATTTTTTGACGGAAGTTAGCCTGGGTAGGGAGTGGGGGGGGGGGGGGGGTTGCGTAAATGTTTAACCAAAACAATATTTTTTGTGGGGAGGGGGGGAGGTAAGAGTGGTAGGTGTTGGGTGAGGTAAAAAAAAATCTTAAAATTTGAAATATTTTTCAAAATATAACTTTTAACTTTTTATGCTTTTTTTTTTTGTTTGGGGAGGGAGGCTGGTTTGGGCTTAGGGGGAAAATATTTGAAATTTAAAAAATAAGAAAATTTTTAAAAATACCTTTTTTTTTTGGGATGAGAAATGTCGGGTGCGGGGTACGAGATAAGGTAAGAAAAAAAGATTGAAGGATGAAGTAGAGTTTTGGAAAATGTTTTCCTTAATTTTTGAAGAGAAGACATTTTTCTTAAATTTGAGGAAAATAAGTTGATTTGGAAAACATTTAAGTCAATCAAAAATGAGAAAATTGGAAATCCTTCATACCAAACACATCCTTAATCGCTACTTATTAAGTTTTACACCCACATCTTGCACACACACCCCTAGCTAGAAGTTTAGCTACTCATAAATGGAGAAATAAAGATTATACTCATAAAGAAAAACTCAATTTCACGCATAATCAGTAACCAAAGTCAAATCCAAGCTTGAAGATGTACAAATTTGAGTTATCTTCTTGGGCAAGTAGGAACTTCTATAATGTCTATTTTCTACTACAATAAAATAGATGATAAGAGTACATAATTACGCATATTATCATTCTTTCCTTAGAACCTTCCAAAAGGAAACACTTTCACCATGAAATTCGAGTTTGCCTCCGAACTTTTGTATTTCACTTTCGCTGCATTGGTGGAACGCCAATACACAACGTCCACCATTGGTTGCAACGCCGCTTCAGTGCATCTCCTCATAGTTGAACCTATGTTTGGATTGGTGGAATGTCATGCCTAATTGTTCAACGTCAATGCTTAAGACCGTTTCTCCCTTTCCAGTCAACAGAACGTCGATCTTCTCCTCCTGGAGTCGATTCCTTGTCGGTGTGTTCAGTGAATTTTCGTTCCAAATCATTCAATTTTCATTTTGTCAGAAATGTATGCATATGAGAGAACTAGGGCCTAAAATCTCCTCCATAGCATTAAAACATAGAAATAATTCATGAATAAAGTTTAATAAGTTGGTAAAATAACAACTCATCAAACTTCCAAACTTGAACTATATTTGTACTCATTGACACTCAGCCATACACGCGATATGATATGCATAATTATACACTAAGACACAAAAACATTAAAAATAGAAGACTCAAAATAAAACACTATATATACAAACATAACTTACAATTGATCCCACCATCAAGAAAAGGCAAAGGCTTTCTTCTTTCAAAATCATTCTCGTTTTCAACAACTTTTCAAACACAAATTTGGGACAATATTTCATTCAAGTACAACTTAAAAGTATCTCAAGCCTATGACATCAACCTTCTAGGTTTTCCTAAGAATTTACATGAATTTATTGCATTCATGTAGCTCAACTGAAATAAAGACCTCAACATTCACTTGAAGAATGAACCACTCACACAAGAGATAATAATCTCACTTACAATTATGAATATAATATCACGAGATTATATATCATGCAATTTCACTCACACAAAGGAATTCAAGTATACTCACATTGAACTATAGCTTTGCTCGGTATATAAATCATTATTAATGTAGATTGTTGTAATACCCCGTATCCGAAAAGGGAAATCTACCCATTTCCAGAAGTTGCAGGTGTCAACCCATGCTGACCACCCACAGCCCGTGGATGGGACCACGGACCGTAGGTGTGGTCCGTAGTTGACACATTGGCACTACCTAGAAAAGGGTTAGAACCACGGCTAGACCAACAGACCGTTGGTTGAACCACGGTCCGTGGTTGAGGCTCGTGGTCCAAGACCCTTAGGTGGAAGTTTCTGACCTCCATCGACGGCCGTGCAGGATGGTCTGTCGTCCTGACCACGGTCTGTTAGTGGGGTCTCGTGGGTCACAGCTGGCAGTTAAGTTCAGGGGTAGTTGGTTGTTTTCCTAATTAATTAGTTCCTATACTACGTCGTTTTGTCCTTCACTAAGACCCCCTATATAAGTATTTTCAACCTCCAAATTAACCCATTCACTTCATTCTTCCAAATTCATAAAAGAAAACCAAATCTCCTCTCAAATAATTCTCTCTCTAAAACTTGGAGAAGAAGAAGAAGGATTCACCTAGGGTTTCAAGCTAAGGTCTCAATTTCTCCATTGAAGGCTAAGGTATGATAGTTTTCATCCATGGATTCCTTGTATCCATGGAGTTCCCAAATTCATCTATTTCAAAAGGTAGAATTCCCGAATTGAGTTAGTGTTTTCTTCAATTGTCATGGATTCTTTTCATTATTGATTTAAATGATTGAATTATGATCTTCTATGCATGAATTGATGAAACACTATGGTTTTATGATATTTTCCCTTATGAACCCATGTAATCCCTATATTTTCAAGTTATAAATCATATGATGCGAGATTTTTATCTTAGAGGAAGAGTTTTATGAAACTAAGCATGTATTACTAGTTTTACATGAATTTATGATGAAATTCATATCTAGTCCATGTTTTCTAAGAATTGATGATTGAAAGTGGTTTTGAACCTCAAGAGGTAAATTATGGACTTATGCATTTTCTTATGAAATCTATGCAAATATTTTAAGGGTGCGTTGAGAGTAAAGTACCAATGATGATGTTGTTGTTGTGTTGTTGAAAGGACATTCTCATAAACACATACTAGCATGATGTGAAAGGTTCTCTCACAGAGAAAGGATTCTTAGGTTGAAAGACTTTCTCACCTAATTGAATCAAAGAGTAAGAGCTATCCTAATGAACTTAGCTTGGATTGGCAAGATGACATGCCTTTCCATGGATAATGAGAATAAGTAAGAAAATACTATTTTGTGGGATTTATGCTTAGCACCAAGTGGATATTGATGTTTAGATGGAAGCTCTCCCATTAGTAGAGGTCGGATTTCTAGAAGCAATCTCTTGAGATGGAAGCTCTCTCGTTAGTAGAGGCTGGGTTTCTAGTAGCAATCTCCTTATCCCTTAACTATGTGCCCCCATAGGTTGATTAGCTAGTGGATCCACTTAAGCTTGAAGTTTATGGTCCTTACTTTGGCAAGTAGAACAATCCTTTTCGGTGTGGGATACACCAGGGGATCATTTTATAGCTCACATGGTCTTTATGTTGGTTAAGGCTAATTCCCCACATTAATAATGAACTAATGTTACTCAAGGAGTATCTCATATGTGTTCAAAGGCTTTAAAGATGATGTTAGCTTGAATTAACCATGTTTTATGAAGTATGCTTTCTAACTTTCTTATATCATGATTTAGGTTGGTCTATTGCATGTCACAAAATGAAATGTCTCTTTTAGCATGATTTAAATGTTTTATGCATGGCTATTATACTTGGTACATTATTTTGTACTAATACATACTCTTGCCTACATTTCCCCAAATGTAGGGTCTGACAGTCAGGTTCCCGAGCTTGTGGGTAGAGGTTGACTTGAGATATTTTTTGAGCTTTTGTGATTCCTCATGCTTCGAGGATGGACTTTATTGTTTTCAGTTTCTTTCATGTATTTCTCTTTTGAACATGATGTATGGGCTAGACCTAATTTCATTTTATTGTATTAAATGGTTATGATGAGACAAGAGTTTTAGACTTCCATTTTTCTTTTATAAAATGTTTTGGACTTGAACTATTGTTTTACTCTAATTGTTCTATTTCTTATGCTATGAGAGCTAAGTGGCTTGTATGGAGTCCTTCGGGGTTCTATACACCATGTTACATCTAGGGGGTACCCCTGGGTCGTGACAATTGTCAAGACTCAAAATCACCAAATACTTGTATGTTAATTTAGGCTTGGGCAAAGGGTAGGATATCATTTGGTCAAAGTGACTTAGAAACCTCCTTAATGCTATCATGTCTCATTTTGAGCATGCCACTCACATCATTAACTCATTTTCACCTTATTTCTCCAATTCAAGACATCAATCAATTATTCAAACACCCATTTTTATTTTTCGCATCATGCATGTGCACAACACAAGTTAGAACCAATTTTTGTCTTTCCTTCTTTTGTTCTTTCATCCATGAGTTTACTATGCACTAAGTTTATGGTATTCTAAACACTTTTATATCTTTTGTCTTTATTTTCTTGGTGCACCGCCCCCTCAAACTTAGGTGTTTTTTCTATATCACATTTCCATTCTTTTCTTCTCCCCAAAACTTAGGTTTTTAGCCAACAATTCATCATTAGCAATTAAGGAGATGATGGTGCCAAAGTAGATGATTCAAAAAGGTCAAGGTGTGCAATATGATGACCAAATAAATAGGTTAAGACTCAATGGGGTTGACTAGGATAAATGTCGAGGAAAGAAAAATATTGGTAAAGTGGTTAGTCAATGAGGGCCTTGGATTTTCTTCCAAGCCAAGTCATATCTAGAATTTCCTTGAAGCATATTTTGTGACAAGTTCTAGACAATATGCATACACAAAAATAAATCAAAACCTCACCACACATATTACAACCCAACAAGGTCTCAAACTAGTCTTGAAATTAATTAAGCCGGATGACTTTTGAAAACTACAATGGGTGACTTAACTTCCACTTGTAAATTACAAAGGCAAACGAAAAATATACAAGTCATGGCAAGAGATTACTTCAAATCACTTTTTCCCTCATTTTTCAAAATAGGCTCAGAGGACCACGAACCACGGCCTGATCCAACAGACCATCGTTGGGTCCACGGTCCATGGATTGAGGTTCGTGGATCATGGCCTCAAAGTATAGTCTCTGATGGAGACGACGGACGTGCAGGACAGACCATCGATCAAACCACATTCCGTCGGTCAAGGCCCGTATGTCGAAGGTCGGCAGTTATTCTAGGGGTAGCTGGGTCTTTTCCTAATAATTTTATCATAATACTTTGTCGTTTTGCCTATTCCTAAGACCCCAATATAAGTGATTTCAACCCCAAATTAATTAATTCACTTCATTCTCTTCAAATTCACCAAAAGAAGTTGAATCTTTCTCTCCCTAGAAGGTTGAAGAAGAAGATTCAAGATAGGGTTCATGATCAAGCCTTCATTCTTCAATTGATTTTGGGCATTGATAGTAAGGTATGATAGTTTTCATTCATGGATTCCTTCCATTCATGGAGTTCCCAGATTCCCCAATTTTCAAAGTTAGAAATCTCCAATGAGTTAGGGTTTTCTTCAATTGCCATGGGTTCTCTTGATTATTGAATTATGATATCTTATGCATGAATCAATGAAATACTATGCTTTTACGATGACTCGTGTAAATCCCATGTTTTTCAATTTTGATGATGTGATGTGAGTTTTGAATTATGAAAAAAGATATTATGAATTAAGCATTTTCTTATGAGATTTATGTAAAAGCTTTAAGGATGATTTGAGAGTAAAGTATCAATGATGATCATTGTTGTTGTGTTGTTGAAAGTATTTCTCATAAACACATTAAATCATGATTTGTGAAAGGACATTCTCACATACAGGATTCTTAGGGTTGGAAGGTTTTTCTCAACTAAACTATGAATCAAAGATCTAAGGAGCTATTCTAATAAGACCGAACTTGGATCAGTTATTTAATTGTACTTGTCCATGGATGATGCATTATCTAGCTTGGATTAGTTATTGAATGATACCTTTCCATTGATGACATATGACTTAGCTTGGATTGGCAAGATGACATGCCCTTCCATGGATAATGACTTAGCTTGGATTGGCAAGATGACGTGCCCTTCCATGGATAATGACTTAGCTTGGATTGGCAAGATGGTGTGCCCTTCCATGAATAATAAGAACAGGTTAAGAAAATGACTACTCTATGGGAATTATGCTTAGCACCGAGAAGATATTGAGATGGAGGCTCTCATGTTAGTAGAGGTCAGGTTTCTAGAAGCAATCTCTTATCCCTTACTTATGTGTCCCCATAGGATGATTGTCTTAGATAGACATTAGCTAGTGGATCCATAATAGCTAGTAGTTCATGGTCCTTCCTTGGCAAGTAGGACACTCCTTTTCGATGTGGGGTAGACATAAGATTCCATGTTGATACCTCACATGTCTTATATGTCGGTTAAGGCTATTTCCCACAAATAAGCAAAGTTATGATGAACCATGGTTACTTCAAGGAAGTATCGTAAGTATGATTTTAAGATGTTGTTCACTTGCATTGATCATGGTTTTATGACTTAGGGTTTCTAACTCTCAAAATACATGTTTTAGCTTGATCATTGTATTCTTATTAAAATGTCCCTTTTTAGCATGATTTAAATGTTTTATACATAGCTATCATACTTGGTACATTGTTTTGTACTAACGCATACTCTTTCCTACATTTCCCCAAATGTAGGGTCCGACTGTCAGGGTTCTCAATTTCATGGCTAGAAGTTGATTGTGAGATTTTCGAGCTTTGATGAGTCCTCGTGCTTGGAGGACGGATTCTCATTGTTTTATGTTTCTGTTTTACTTTCAGTTTTGGACATGATGTATGGGCTAGGCCCAATTTTATTCTCTTGTATTAGATGGGTATTGAGACAAATGTTTTAGGCATCCGCTTTACTTTTATAAAACTTTTGGACTTGAAATGTGGTCTTTATCTCTTTTGTTATATTTCTTATGTAATGATTGCTAAGTGGCTCGGGGTCCTATACTTCATGTTACGTCTAAGGTATACCTCTGGGTCGTGACAAACTTGGTAATCAGAGCACAATGTTTAGAATAGTCCTAGGATGTCACATAAGCCACGTCGAGTAGAGTCTTGTTCATGAGTGTGAAGCGCGCCATACTTATGAATGAGAGACTACACGATGATTAGGAAACTTCACTTCTTTCAACTCTAAAGTCTTGCAATATAGTTTAACTCTATAAGGTCTCTCTTCTAATCCTTATTCGATGCTCTACAGGATATGGCTACTCGTAGAGCTTATGCTAGAAGGAATGTGAGGGAGAATGTAAAACAAGAAGCTCATCCTCAAGCTCCGGTCGACCCTTTGGTCGAGCAAGTGACTAATGCTGAGTTTAAGACTGCTTTTCAAGTATTGGCCCAAGCCAATAGGGAGGATGCGGTTCCCATAAACCTAAATGTAGGTACATCGGCATCTAGAGTGAGGGACTTCACTAGAATAAATCCACCGGAGTTTCATGGTTCTAAGGTTGAAGAAGATCCTCAAGAGTTAATTGATGAGGTTTACAAGGTGTTGATGATCATGGGAGTGATGCCAGTGGAAAAGGCGGAGTTGGACGCTTATCAACTTAAGGGTATTGCTCAAATATGGTACAACCAATGAAAAGAGGGGAGGTCAGAAGATGCGGGTCCTCTTGATTGGGAAAAGTTCAAAGTTGCTCTCCTTGATAGGTTCTATCCCCTTGAAATGAGGGAGGCAGAGGTGCTTGAATGCATCAACCTTCGTCAAAGAAATATGAGTGTGAAGGAATATGCTTTGAATTTCACACAACTATCTCGATATGCTCCCACCATGATTGTCGATCGTAGGGCAAAAATGAGTAAGTTCATTTTGGGTGTGTTCGGAATAGTGGTTAAAGAGTGTCGTACCACCATGCTTGTTAATGACATGGACATCTCTCGTCTCATGGTTCATGCTCAACAGATCGAAGAGGAGAAACTTAAGGAAAGTTCTAGGGAGGCAAAGAGGGAAAAAACTAGTGATGGTAATTTCTCTCATACAAGGTCCGATGGACATGGTCATTCTAGATTTCGACAAAGGTTTTTCGGTGAAGGTTCCTCCAATGTTCCTCCTAAGTTCAACAAAGATAGGGTGTCTAACCCAAAGCCTCATGGAGGGAATGGTAGTGGATCTTCATTGTGTATGTCTACTTGTGCTAGGTGTATATGGAAGCACAAGGGTAAGTGTTTAGCCGGCACGGATGGTTGCTATGGTTGTGGTAAAAGTGGTCATAAGATGAGGGATTGCCCAACACTTACAGCTAAAGAAAGAGAGAGTAAGCAAGCTCCTCCTAGTGGTTTGGGTTCTAATGCTCCCAAGCAAAACCGATTTTATGCACTTCAGACTCGTGGTGAACAAGAAGGTTCTCCCGATGTGGTTATCGGTATGTTGAAAGTCTTTTGTGACGCCATATGTGGCTATAAGGTTTGAAGTTCTTCCAAATGTGTTGCTAGATCCTTTTTTTGTCTCTACCCCTGTTGTTGATTCTGTTGTGGCTAAGAGGGTCTATAGAATATGTCTTGTCTCCTTGTCCCATAGAGTTACTCTTGTTGATTTGGTAGAAATTGATATGCTAGATTTATATATTAGCCTTGGTATGGATTGGTTGCATTCATGTTATGGTTCTATTGATTGTAGAACTCGTGTAGTTAAGTTTCAGTTCCCGAATGAGCAGTAAGGGGGAAATTATATAACTAAGGGTTTGTTTGTTTCTTGTCTTAAAGCTAAAAGGATGATTTCTAAGGGTTGCATTTACCATCTAGTTAGGGTGAGGGATGTGGATTCTAAAACCCCTACTCTTGAGTCGGTCCCCGTTGTTAAAGAATTTTCGGAAGTGTTCCAGATGATCTACCCGGTATTCCTCTCAAAAGGGAAACAAAATTCGGTATTTACCTTCTCCCAGATACGCAACTTATTTCTATTTCTCCTTACCGTATGGCTCCAGCAGAACTAAAGAAGTTGAAGGAACAATTGAAAGATTTGTTGGATAAGGGTTTCATCCGACCGAGTATCTCTCCATGGGATGCTCCAGTTTTGTTTTCTAGAAAGAAAGATGGTTCCCTTCGTATGTGTTTAACTATAGCTAGTTGAACAGGGTGACCATTAAGAATAAGTACCATCTTCCAAGGATAGATGATTTGTTTGACCAACTTCAAGGAGCAAGTTACTTCTCCAAGATTCACCTTCGGTCGGGTTATCACCAATTAAGGGTGAAAGAAAATGACATTTCAAAGATGACTTTTTGAACTCGGTATGGATATTAAGAGTTTTTGGTAATGTCGTTTGGTTTGACTAATGCTCCGGCGGTTTTTATGGACTTGATGAATAGGGTGTTTAGACAATACCTTGACATATTTGTGATTCTGTTCCTTGATGATATATTTATTTATTCGAGAAGTGAGGATGATCACATCAACCATTTGAGAATTGTATTGCAAATTCTCAAGGACCAACAACTCTTTGCAAAGTTTAGAAAATGTGAGTTTTAGCTAAGGTCCGTAGCTTTTCTTGGTCACATTGTTTCTAGTAAGGGTATTACAGGTAGATCCAAAGAAATTGGATATAGTCAAGAGTTAACCTAGACCTCTATCTCCCTCGGATATTAGAAGTTTCTTGGGTTTAGTCGATTACTATAGAAGGTTTGTTGAGGGGTTTTCTTCAATTGCCTCTCCATTGACAGCATTGACACAAAAGAAAGCTAAATTCATATGGTCCAAAGCATGTGAGAAGGGTTTCCAAGAGTTGAAGTATAGACTTACTTCCGCTCCGGTGTTGACTTTACCAGAAGGAACTGATGGTTTTGTGGTTTACTGTGATGCCTCAAGAATTGGGCTAGGATGTATGCTTATGCAAAATGGGAAAGTCATCACCTATGCTTTAAGGCAACTTAAGATTCATGAGAAGAATTATCCTACCCATGACCTCAAACTAGCGGCGATCTTTTTGCCTTAAAGATTTGGAGGCATTATCTGTATGGTGTTCATGTTGATGTTTTTACCGATCACAAGAGTTTGCAATATGTGTTTAATTAGAAGGATCTAAATCTTCGCTAAAGAAGGTGGCTTGAATTATTGCAAGATTATGATATAAGTGTTCTCTATCACCCTGGTAAGGCGAATGTGGTGGCAGATGCTATTAGCTTGTTATCTATGGGAAGTGTTGCTCATACTGAGGAAGATAAAAAGGAGCTGGTACGATATGTTCATTGATAGGCCCGGTTGGGTGTTCAGTTAGTAGACTCTACCAAGAGTGGTGCTATAGTTCAGAATCATCTTTTGTGGCGGATGTGAAAGCCATGCAAGGTCTTGATCAAACTTTGGTTGAATTGAAAGAAGTGGTGCTTAAAAAGTCCGTAGAGGCTTTCTCCCAAGGTGGAGATGGTATACTTAGATATCAAGGTCGTTTGTGTGTTCCTAATGTTGATGACTTTAGGGAAGAAATCTTGTTAGAAGCCCATAGTTCTCGATATTCCATTCAATCGGGAGCCACCAAGATGTACTGTAATTTGTCGGAGGTCTATTGGTGGAATGGGATGAAAAAGGATATTGCAGGATTTGTGGCTAAGTGTCCTAATTGTCAACAAGTGAAAGTTGAGCATCAGAAACCGAAAGGTTTGTCCCAAGATATTTATTAGCATTCCTATTTGGAAGTGGGAATATTTGAATATGGACTTCATTGTTGAGTTGCCTCACACTCGACGACAACATGACTCGATTTGGGTCGTAGTAGATCGAATGACGAAATCGGCCCATTTTATTCCCGTCAAGGTTTCTTATACGACAGAGGACTATTCTATATTATACTTGAGAGAAATGGTAAAGTTGCATGAGTGTCTTTATCTATTATTTCCGATCGTGGTACCCAATTCACTTCTCAGTTTTGGAAATCTTTCCAAAATGGTCTTGGTACTCGTGTAAAGCTTAGTACGGCCTTTCACCCCCAAACCAATGGGCAAGCAGAGTGCACTATCCAAACCTTGGAAGATATGTTGAGAGATTGTGTGATTAATTTCAAAGGTAATTGGGATGACCATTTTACGTTGATTCAGTTTGCATATAACAATAGTTATCACTCGAGTATTAGTATGGCTCCGTTTGAAGCTCTTTATGGTAGGAGGTGTAGACCTCCAATAGGATGGTTTGAGGTGGGTGAAGTTTCCCTAATAGGTCCCGAGTTGGTACATGAGGCTATGGAGAAAGTTCAACTTATTAGAGAAAAGTTGAAAATGGCTCAAAGTCGACAAAAGTCATATGTCGATGTTAGAAGAAGAGATCTTGAGTTTGATGTTCATGATTGGGTTTACTTTAAAATTTCACCCATGAAAGGTGTAATGAGGTTCGGTAAGTAAGGGAAGCTTAGTCCTCGTTAGGTAGGCCCATATCAGATTTTGAGGTGTGTTGGTAGGGTTGCTTATGAACTAGAATTGCCTTATGAGTTGGCATCGGTGCATCCGATTTTCCATGTCTCCATGATGAAGAAATGTATTGGAGATCCGACATATATAGTTCCCTTAGAAGTTTTGGGAGTTAAGGAGAATCTTTCCTATGAGAAAGTTGTGGTTGAGATTTTAGACTGGCAAGTAAAGAAATTGAGAAACAAAGAGGTTGCTTCTGTGAAAGTATTGTGGAGGAATCAGTTAGTTGAAGGTGCTACATGGGAGGCCGAGGCCGATATGATGTCTCGATATCCTCATCTTTTTCCTTTTACTCCTACTCTAGCTTGAGGTACTGAGTTCCTCATGGTTTACTCTTTTGGTGTCATGAGTTTTAGATATTCCCATGATTTCCTAATTTATGCACTTTCATGAAGAAGCTTAAGTTTTGAGAAAATGAGTCAACTTGATTGATTTCTACATGTTTATGTGCATTTGAGTAGAAATTTCATATAGACTTCATAATATGATATTTTGAACATGTTTTAGCTTGGAGTTGATGTTTCCTCCCCGAATAAGTGCATTGCATACATGATGGGTTGTAGATTTAGTTTCCACCCATCCTATGATGTTTTGAATCTCATTCGAGAATGAATGATCTCAAGGGGTAGATAATGTAACACCTCAGATTCGAGAAAGGGCAAACTAGTGATGAGTCCACGATTTGGACTCATTTAGGGATTTATTTGGATAGATTTTGTGTCCTCAATTGTTTGTTTTGTGCCGATTACTGGTGTAAAACCCTTGATTTCCAGGTATTTTGATTGAGGAACAAAGAATGGACACTAATTTGCAAAATGGAACAAAGTGAGCTGAAAGAACAAAGAAATGAAGGCCTGGTGATCGTCGAGTCCCTTTGGTGACTCGCCTAATGGCCATTACCTCGCCTAAAGTTCAAGGGTGCAAGTTCTGAAGGATAAAATCAAGTTGGCGACAGAGAGGAGCAGTCGGCGGATCACCGAATGGTTCCGTGATGCAGTGTTGGATCGCCCAAAGTTACAGAACTTGAGGATACTGAAGGCCAAAGGAAAAAGGCGATGGAACTGACCACAGGGCGGATCGCCGACCTGTTCGGCAAGCTCGACTTACTGCACCGAATGGTCCTTCGCAGCATATTTTTGGCGACTATAAATACATTTTCAAACATTATGTTTAGTATCAAATTTTATTCTGAACATTCATGAGAGTAATTTTTGAGTTTTGAACTCTGAGTTTTTTAGACAACATTTCCTTAGCTTTAAAGAATTGAAGTTTTCCATTTTTGAGAAATTGGAAGTGGGTCTTTGAGATTCTTCAACTTGGACCTTTTTAAGACGAAATTAATCTTACCCAGTTGATGGAAACATAATTTGGTAATGATTTCTATCTTTTTATGATGTCTAGCTAAAACCCCAATTATTGGGGTGTGATTATGTGATTATGGATTGATTTAGCTTGTGGGTATTGCTAATTGTTAGTTTAAATGTTGTTTAGAAGTGATTTCATTCAGTAATTGTGGTTTAATTTAAAGGGTTGTAGTTGCAAATGCAATTCTACTTTCGTGTTTCTGGCTTTCTTGAGAGAGAGGTTTTAAAACCAAGATTACTGAATTGATGGTCTGTGGGTATTGGGTTGTCATGGGTTCAGCTCGAGAGAGTGAATCCTAAACCCTTTTCCACACATTCAACTCGAGAGAGTGAATGGACTAAAGCAAAGGTTGTTCTTATTTGCTTGCTTGTTGGTGTTCGAGAGAAACCAACTTGATTCGGGGTAAATTATTCGAGAGAAAGTTTATCCCCACTAAAGTGTAGCTTAGTCACTGATTTACAGCTATTTACTAATAGTTGCAGTCACCCATTTGTCTATCTTAATCTATAATCCAATCACATCCCAAGAACCCATCTCATTATTGTTAAATTCGTGCTATTTGTTGTTGTTGTAGCTGATAGTTAAAACCAAAACCCCTTTATTTGACATTCGTGTCACCCTTAATTTGAATTATGTTTTTACTCATAATTGTCTATTCCTATGGCTGATTAGAACATATACATACTTTACTTTTGAATCTTAAACACATACCACTCCCTGTGGGATTCGACCCTAACTCATTTAGTTGGGTTATTATACTAACTAACAATCGTAGACGCTTAGAACTGGATTAAGTGTCGTTGATAACGTTAATCAAAATGGCACCGCTGCCGAGGCTTGTTGTCCATACCCTCCTCTTGTGATTGTTGATGTTTGTGGGCCATTCTCCTTCAAGAACATATCCCAAGAGTCAGTCCGGTTGAGGTTGTTCCCATTCTCTTTTATGGGAGAAGCATGTAAGTGGTTGGCTGAATTGCCACGAGAATCAATCACTTCATGGGAAGAGTTGGTCATTGCATTTCAAGTGCGAGTTTCCCTTCTTCGAAGATGATGACTCTTTGGGACGGCATTCAGAGCTTTAAGCGTTTGAAGGGTGAGCCAATTCATGAGAGTTGGCTGCGATTCAAGAAGTTGGTGCTACAATGCCCAACCTATGGTTTACCCAACAACGTTTTGCTACAGTATTTGTACCGGAGCCTTGATTCGGTAAACAAGGGTGTTGCTACCCAACTTTCTCTAGGAGGTTTAATGCAGCAACCTTATGTGATAACAGCCCAACTCTTGGATGGCATGACCACGATTAACCGGGCTTGGTACACCCGCGAAGATTAGGTCTCCCCTCTCACATTTAAACTGACCAAGCAGCAGCTTGAGAAAGATCAGGAGAGGGACCAAAACATGGCCAAGATCATGACACAACTTGTCATTTTGTCCAAAAATGTCATGGGAGCTGGTGCTCAAAGTGTCAATGATGTGGGTGTCGAGTGTGTTAATCCTGATGAGGCCAAGTTTGAGGCTTTGTACAACGAAGAGGTGAATTTCCTAGCCAACCAAGGTGGTTGTTATCGTTCAAACTACCCAAGGCAAGGTGGTAACCAAGGTTGGAATAGGATGAAGGTTGGAAGGATCGTGATAGAGAGTGGAGGGACTGTAACCTCACTTAGAAAGAGAGAGACGGGGAGAAGGATAGATATGTTCCTCCCCATGAGCACCAAAAGCCAAAGGATTCTGAGGGTAATCGGTCGGAGGATATGTTTTCTCGTATCCTCAACAAAGTTGAGGGGTAGGACAAGATTTTGAAAGAAATGAAAGAAGTTGTATCGACCCTTAGTCAGACGGTTACATCTCATTTTGTCTCGTTCAAGCAGTTGGAGAACCAAATGGGTCATATCTTGTCTCATTTAAACCCGAGATATCAAGGGGGTTTGCCTAGTGATACTATGGCCAACCCCAAAAATAAGGTTTGAGCGTGGACTTGCATCGTGCCGCGACGTTAACTAAGGCGCTACTAGGGTGGCAACCCAAGTTTTATTTGCTTTTCTTTTGTTTTGGAAATAATTGTGTGTTGATTTTTTGCAGGTTGAAGTGTAAGATGTGTTTGATAAGTGCAGATTGGCGAGCAAAAATTCCAATCGGCGACTTGCTGAAGAGGTCGGCAAGCCCGACTTAGACCGCCGTTGAACTCAAGGAATTCTAGGGTTTGAGTCTGTAAAACTCGGCAAACCCAGAAGCAGATTGGCGATACACCGACCAGGTCAGCGATCACGATCTTGTCCGCCGTTTGGTCCTGTAAAACTCGGCGAGGTAAGTGCCCACTCAGCGTATTGCCGAGTGGTCGGCGAGCAAAACTTATGTCGCCGACTGGACGAGAACTAGACGGTTTTTAAAGGCCAAAAGTTCAAAATCTTTCACATTACCTCACTTTTCAACTTTCCAAACTCACACCCGTACTACATTTTCCGTTATTTTTGTACTTTTACCGCATTTTAGTCGCCAAGTTTGTGTTCGGAGTTGGATTCTTTGCCGCCTAGCTTGTCAACTTGTTTAATCGGCATATAAGGTTGGTTTTCCGAACCCTGAATTTATATTTAGTAATTTTTACTCATTTACGATGATTTTTATCTTAATATTGTGTGTTGGGCCTCTTTGATTCACAATTGTATGCTTAATTGCCTATTTTAATTCGAATATCTTGCCTAAGTTGTCGATATCGTTGATTTCCCGAATGTTGCATGCCTTAAAATTGGTCAAAATTGTTGGGTGTTGCTTTATTGATGTTGGGTCTAGTCGGGTGAAGTCTAAGTAACATGTGTTTGTGCTAAATGACGTATTTTTCCTGATGATGGAGTGTTTGACGTCATTCATAAGGGTAAAAGTCGTCAAATGGCCAAATTTGGCCAAACCGAGAGAAGTCTGAGTATCCCGGGGCATGGGTGTAATGGGTCTTAGTTTAATTGAAATAGTGCATGGATTGGTTTTGTTTTTGGTGGCTGCGGGGTTGAATTTGGAAGTTGGGGTTGAGAGTAGGCACGTTGGGTCGTTTGGCAAGCTAGGTCGAGCTCGCCGAACCACTCGGCGATTTGCCGAATCCCCCTTCATTGCCTTTATTTTCATGTTAAATTAGAAGTTAGGTGTTGTAACTTTTGGTGAGAAGCCTGAGTTCGCCGAGTGCACTGGGCGACTAGCCAAAAGTCCTTCTTGATTGCCCTTTTTGCTCCTTTAACCCCTAAAATGCACTGTAACTTTCGGCGGGCTTGTCCTTGCTCACCGAATGTTGTCGGCAATTCGCCGAAAGGCCCTTCCCTTTGTCAACATGCCATTTTTCTAAGAAAATTTTGAGTCAATCCTTTCGGCGAGCCCGATCTGGCTCGCCAAAGTGATTCGGCGATTCACCGATTGGATCGGCGAGTCTATCTGCAATCATTTTTCTATGAATTTTCTTGAACTGTTTGTAACTTTCCTCGATGTTTTTGCAGATATGGCTAGAACTAACCTTGACATGCCACCTCGTAAAAGAGCACGGGGCATAACTATAAATCAATGAGGAGCCAACTCTCCTAAAAAGGGAAGAGCAGAGACTCCAAAGAGAGGAAAAGGCAAGGGCAAGAGGCCTATATCTGAGGTCCCAGAGCACAACTTCGGCAGCAAGGGAGAGGCCTTTGACTCCCAAGCTGTATTATCCGAGTTGGAGGATGACCAGCCATTACAATCCCAGAGAGTGGAGATCTGTGCTAGATCTCACCCTGACTCAGCTAGAGTCTCAGTAGCCACATCTCCAGCAAATACAGTGCCAGCTCCGACACCTCCTGTAGCTCCAGTACCACCAGTGGTTCCTCCTCCCCGGCTACTCAACAGACAAAAAGTTGATGGGTTACGGACTATTCTTGAAGAGAAGCTACTATCTACAGAGGGCCTAGAGGGCAAATACTCCAATATGAGGGAAACGTTCCAGTACAATAAGTCTGAGCAGTTCACCAGGCCCCGAGGCCCCTATATTCCTTCATCGGTTCGAGATTTCTATACAGCATATGGTGACTTGGTACCCAAGGCCAAGAAGAAGGCCAGTGCTTTCAGACTAGTAAAGTTTGTCATGGTCAGAGGAAAGAAATTAAGGTGTAACAGTGAGTATATTAATAGTGTACTCAACAGGGGTCTAGGTGCTACAGTAGCATATGAGGTCTTGCCTATTACTCAGTCCCTTGATGATTTAAAAGGATAGCTCGCACCTTTGATTTCCGACACCACACCGAGGTGGACCGAGGCAGGGGTCCCCATCGAGAATAAGGACCTGAATATTGCTGCTCGATTATGGTTTGGCTTCATCAGCAACACCATCATGCCTTCCCAGAACGAGTCTATCCTCCGCCACCCTAAGGCAGCCTGCCTTGGGTCGATCATATCCAGGAAGAGCATTAACCTGGGACTCCTTATAGAGCAAGAGATAGCCATGAGGGCCAAATAGAGGCAGACCTCCCTTCCATTCCCGGTGCTGATCACAGAGTTGTGCCGGTGTGCTGGAGTCCCCGGGATACGACTAGAGATATTGAGGTTACCCATTTATCCTCCACTGACATCCGGCGTATTGAGGCCGAGTACACTCAGGAGGAGGTCGATAGGAGGAGAGGAGCTCCGGTGGATACATCTCCGGAGATGGACATTGACTCTATACCTGCAGAGGCATATTTTCCTAATCCGATCTTCGGGACTTCAGGTACATCTGCTCCCACTTCTTCCTCTCATTCCCCTGGTACCTCTACTGCAATTCAGCCCAACAAGATTACTCAGGCTATGATCCTAAAGATGGGGCACTTGGCTCATTCAGCTGATGTGAGGGCTACCCGACTAGAGGCATTTGTCCCATGGATGATTGAGAGTGCCATCATTGTTGCACTGACCCCCCCTCCGGACTTCTATTGATAATTCGACGGCGAGAGTCACTGCTTGTGAGAGTAGACAGATGGAGTCTTCTGAGGTTAAGGCTATGAAAGCCGAAGTGGCAGATATGAGAAAAGATGTAGACTATCTCAAGTCTACATACTTCACTTCACTATTAGAGGCAACAGATGGTGTAGATGCCCCAGAGACTTCTGTGATTCCTCCGGAAACCACCGTAGACGTACATAGAGATGGCATAGCAGCTGATGATTCAAAGGCAGAGACCGATGAGGAGCATATAGAGGTGAGGGATGAGAGCATATATGGAGACCTGCCAGATCTAGAGGAGATGATTGTACGGTCAGTGATCCAGACATCATTGATAGAGACGTCCATGGCACCTCTTAGTGGATTTGGTACTGTTGATGTGACTCCGGGTACTGAGACCCAGGTTCAGAGTACTACACCAGGCACTGATGCCCTGACAGATGGAGCGACTGCGTAGACAGGATTTTTCTTTACCTTCCTCTCTGTCTTCTTTTATTGACTTTTTGGATATTTTCTTGCATTTGAGGACAAATTGATTTTGTTTGTGGTGGGGTGAGGTATTTACATACCCTCCTCTTGTGATTGATGATATTTTTTTAACTATATATTGTGTTTTGATACTGGTTTTGTGGATATTTGAGCTTGTGGCTCCTTGTTTTAATTGTAAATGATTTTTGGACCCTTCCGAAAAAATTTGTGCCACCTCTTGATTGTGTTTGAATGTGGTTGTTCTCTTGCAAATTTGAGTATCGAACACAAATGTATGTGCGGCTACGATGAGGCCAAATGAAGTTGCATAGGCAATATGTGAACTTTTTGCATCTCATTGTGACTAACCAGTTATCAAATTAAGTCTCTTGTAATGAACATTTCACACTAGCGAAAGTGTGTAGTCTTGTTTGACTTTGGTGCCAATGCCTTGTGTGATGAGCTTACCGTGAACCATGTGTGATGACACCTAGAATTTGCCCCGTTGGTCCGGTTGACCAAGTGATATGAGCTCTTGAAATGATCTTAGGCAACAAATTTTAAAGAGTGAAATAATTTGACATTATACCTCTTTTGTGGCCTACCTTGTGAGTGTGTGATCTTTGTTTGAGCACCATTTGAGCCTTACCCCTTTTCTTGGAAGAAACTTGATACAAATTGTGACCTTTATTTATCCCTTCACCCTTAATCCTCATGAGATGTGGTTGGTTTGAATAGCCAACTTAGGCCAAAATCCTAAGTTGGGGGTGTGGTGAAAAGAGAAGGTAAACCAAGAAATGCAAAGAAGTCCCCCTTGATCCATGGTTGTGAAAAATATGGAACCCCTCCATAAAAAAAAAAAAAAAAGAAAAGAAGAATGAAAAAGTTTTGAAATAAAGTTGCTAAAATAAATGGGGTGTCCAAAGTTTCATGGAAAAGGAATAATGGGGTGACTTATGAGCATAAATGAGAATGAAGAGGAGAAGGAAAGGAAGTGTTGTTCACACAACATTTCATGAAGATAGCAGCCATTGAGCCTAAATGATCATACCTTTACACACGACCCCATTATAAGTTCTGAAAAGACCTTTTTGATATTGAGTGAGCTGAAACAAGTGTTGATTGGAAAATAAGGGCAAACCTATGGGTGAAATCATGCATTGTGTTCATCTTTGTGAGTGTGAGTGTTGATTGTGATTTCGGAGCTATTAATTGTTGAACCTTAGTGTGTGAATATGGAATCATCTTTGTGTGAGGGCATTTGAGTACCTTTGTTGAGCTTGAACTTGCATTTGAAGCAAGTACAGTGAACTTGAGAATCTTTGATAATGGTGAGTCACAACTTGAATCTTTGAGTGCACAATTGATCCTTGCATGAGTAAGTTGAGTCTTGTTGTGTGCATTCATGATTGAGTCTTCTGTAGCACTGTTTTAGGCATCCTTTTTGAACTGCTGAACTTGAGTTTTACTTGAGGACAAGCAAAAGTTTAAGTTGGGAGTGTTGATGAGTCCACGATTTGGACTCATTTAGGGCTTTATTTGGATAGATTTTGTGTCCTCAAATTCTTGTTTTGTACTAATAATTGATGTAAAACCCTTGATTTCCAGGTATTTGGATTGAGGAACAAAGCATGGACCCTTGAAAGAATGAAGAAATGAAGGTCTGGTGATCGCCGAGTCCCTTTGGTGACTCGCCTAAAGTTCCAGTGTGCCAAGCCCTGAAGGAGAAAATCACGTTGGTGAGAGAGAGGAGCAGTCGGTGGATCACTGAATGGTTCCACGATGCAGTGTTAGATCACCCAAAGTTACGGAACTTAAGGATGCTGAACGCCAAAGCAAAAAGGCGATGGAACTGACCAAAGGGAGGATCACCGACTTGTTCGGCGAGCCTGACTTACTGCGCCGAATGGTCCTTCGCAGCATATTTTGGCGACTATAAATACATTTTCAAACATTATGTTTAGTATCAAATTTTATTCTGAACATTCATGAGAGTAATTTTTGAGTTTTGAACTTAAGATTTTTAGACAATTTTTCCTTAGCTTTGACGAATTGAAGTTTTCCATTTTTGAGAAATTAGAAATGGGTCTTTGAGATTCTTTAACTTGGACCTTTGTAAAGACGAAATTAATCTTACCCAGTTGATGGAAACATAATTTGGTAACGATTTCTATCTTTTTATGATGTCTAGCTAAAACTCCAATTGTTGGGGTGTGATTATGTGATTATGGGTTGATTTAGCTTGTGGGTATTGCTAATTGTTAGTTTAAATGTTGTTTAGAAGTGATTTATTCAGTAATTGTGGTTTAATTTAAAGGGTTGTAGTTGCAAATGCAATTCTACCTTCGTGTTTTTGGCTTGCTCGAGAGAGAGGTTTTAAAACGAAGATTATTGAATTGATGGTCTGTGGGTATTGGGTTGTCATGGGTTCAGCTTGAGAGAGTGAATCCTAAACCTTTTTTCACACATTCAGCTCGAGAGAGTGAATGGACTAAAGCGATGGTTGTTCTTGTTTGCTTGCTTGTTTGTGTTCGAGAGAAACCAACTTGATTCGGGGTAAATTGTTCGAAAGAAAAAATTTCCCCACTAACGTCTAGCTTAGTCATTGATTTACAACTATTTACTAAGAGTTGCAATCACCCATTTGTCTACCTTAGCCTACAATCCAATCACATCCCAAGAACCTGTCTCATTATTGTTAAATTCGTGTTATTTGTTGTTGTTGTAGCTGATAGTTAAAACCAAAACTCCTTTATTTGACATTCGTGTCACCCCTAATTTGAGTTATGTTTTTACTCGTAAATGTCTATTCATATGGCTGATTAGAACATATTCGTACTTTACTTTTGAATCTTAAATGCGTACCACTCCATGTGAGATTCGACCCTAACTCATTTAGTTAGGTTATTATACTGACTAATGCTCGTAGACTCTTAGAACTGGATTAAGTGTCATTGATAACGTTAATCAAATAGCAGTTTTCAAAATTTCATGGTGCCATCAGACGGAGGCCAACCACGGTCCGTGGAGTGAACCACGAACCGTAGGTCTGGTCCGTGGATTGGCCACCCAAATAGGCTCAGAGGACCACAAACCAAGGCCTAAACCAACAGACCGTCATTGGGTCCACGGTCCATGAATTAAGTTTTGTGGATCATGGCCTCAAAGTCTAGTCTCTGATGAAGACAACGGACGTGCAGGACGGACCATCAATCAAACCACGGTTCATCGGTCATGGCCTGTAGGTCAAAGGTCAGCAGTTATTCTAGGGGCAGTTGATTCTTTTACTAATTTTCTTATCCTAATACTATGTCGTTTTGCCTATGCCTAAGACCCACCCCTATATAAGTGTTTTTAACCCCAAATTAATTCATTCTCTTCAAGTTCACCAAAAGAAGTTCAGTCTTTCTCTCCCAAATATATTTCTCTCTCTAGAAGGATGACGAAGAAGATTCAAGCTAGGGTTCAAGATCAATCCTTCATTCTTCAATTGCTTTTGGGCTTTGATAGTAAGGTATGATAGTTTTCATCCATATATTCCTTTCATTCATAGAGTTACCAAATTCTCCTATTTTCAAAGTTAAAAATCCCCAATTGAGTTAGGGTTTTCTTCAATTGCCATGGGTTCTCTTGATTATTTATTTAAATGATTGAATTATGAACTCTTATGCATGAATTGATGATATACTATGATTTTATGATGACCCATGTAAATCCCATGTTTTCCAATATTAATGATGTTATATGGGTTTTGAATTATGAAAGAAGAGATTATGAATTAAGCATTTTCTTATGAGATTTATGTAAAAGCTTTAAAGATGATTTGAGAGTAAAGTATCAATGATGATCATTGTTGTTGTGTTATTGAAAGTATTTCTCATCAACACATTAAATCATGATTTGTGAAAGGACATTCTCACATAAGGGATTCTTAAGGTTGAAAGGTTTTTCTCAACTAAACTATGAATCAAAGATCTTAGGAGCTATTCTAATAAGACCTAACTTGGATCAGTTACTTAATTGTACCTTTCCATGGATGATGCATTATCTAGCTTGGATTGGTTATTGAATGATACCTTTCCATGGATGACATATGACTTATCTTGGATTGGCAAGATGACGTGCCCTAGCTTGGATTGGCAAGATGACGTGCCCTTCCATGAATAAAAAGAACAGGTTAAGAATAACTACTCCATGTGAATTATGCTTAACACCGAGAGGATATTGAGATGGAGGCTCTCATGTAGGTAGAGGCCAGGTTTCTAGGAGCTATCTCTTATCCCTTACCTATGTGTCCCCATAGGATGATTTTCTTAGATAGACATTAGCTAGTGGATCCATAATAGCTAGAAGTTCATGGTCCTTCCTTGGCAAGTAGGACACCCTTTTTCGGTGTGGTGTAGACACAAGATTCCATGTTGATACCTCACATGTCTTATATGTTGGTTAAGGCTATTTCCCACAAATAAGCAAAGTTATGATGAACCATGGTTACTTCAAGGAAGTATCGTAAGTATGATTTTAAGATGTTGTTCACTTGCATTGATCATGGTTTTATGACTTATGGTTTCTAACTCTCAAAATACATGTTTTAGCTTGATCATTGTATTCTTATTAAAATGTCCTTTTTATCGTGATTTAAATGTTTTATGCATAGCTATCATACTTGGTACATTGTTTTGTACTAACGCATACTCTTGCCTACATTTCCCCAAATGTAGGGTCCGACTGTCAAGGTTCTCAATTTCGTGGCTAGAGGTTGATTGTGAGATTTTCGAGCTTTGGTGAGTCATCATGCTTCGAGCATGGATTCTCATTGTTTTATGTTTCTCTTTTACTTTCAGTTTTGGACATGATGTATGGGCTAGGCTCAATTTCATTCTTTTGTATCAGATGGCTATTGAGACAAGTGTTTTAGACTTCCGCTATACTTTTATAAAACTTTTGGACTATAAATGTGGTATTTATCTCTTTTGTTCTATATCTTATGTAATGAATGCTAAGTAGCTTGTATTGGGCCTTTCGGGGTCCTATACACCATGTTACGTCTAGGGTGTACCCCTAGGTCGTGACAATAATACTCGTACCGTTTTCTTGATCTGTTTTTATTTAACATACGAACGTTAGATAATATAGAATTCAATCCTTTAGCTAATATAAGGAAAGTATCTTGTAGTATTTCTTTTTAATTTCTTAGAGATGTTATGTATTCTGTTGTTGAACCACTGTTAGAAACTTATGCTCCAGCCAATTAAATAGGCTGAAGAAAGGCATGGAGGAGTGAATTGCTTGAATATTTTTTTGTGGATAGAGGAGAACAAAGGCAAAGGCCTTTTCATGCAAGGAGTCTAAGGAGATTAGGAAATGGGAAGTCAATTGACATCACACGATCCATTGCACAGTAATCTCATATATACTCAAGTATTCATGGGTAAAATCTTATATGCCTAGGAATCACAATTATTCCCCACTTCTTTCGAACTTAGGCCAATATATCTCAACTAGTTCTCCCGAACCTTTCTAAGTTGCAACACAATTAATCCAATTATAAGCATTCAAAGGATATAACTATCTCTAGCTATAACCCAATAAATGATTAGTTACACCTAAAATTAGCACTACTCAATCATTCTCAACCTCAATTGACTCTTTCATGCTCAATCAAGTTAAATAGGCTATTCAATTAAAGCATGGAATTGAACAAATAATAAAAGACCCATTTCATATATGGGAAAATATTCAATTAATTACAAAAGCAAAAAATGAAAATCAACAAACCATCAAATGTCTATTTCTAGCACAAAACTCAAATCACCAATAAGCAATTAGACCCACAATTTAAGCATTACAAAGCAAGGAGTTGAAGAAACAACAAAAAATAGTTACAATCAAGCATTCAATCTTCACTGAAATGGTGAATTGTGAGGAAACTTGCTCTTAAGGCTAAAGCCCAAGCTGAAAGTGTGGAAGAATTGTTAAAAATATCAAAAAAAAATAAAAAATTGTTCTCAAGATCAGCTCTTCTTCAGCTTTTGTGAGAACTTGGGGGTAAAAATATGAATTTCCTACTTTTCCCTCCTGAACAGTGTCTTGACAGTCGCTAAAGCGGACATTGAACTACTAACATGGTTGTTGACTCCAATTGACTACCACTAAAGCGGTCAAAGTAGCCGCTAAAGTGATTGTTGACCTTTCTCTGCTCTTCGCTAAAGCGGTTGAAATGACCGCTAAAGTGGAAGTTGAGTTATGTGGACCTCTCGCTTAAGCAGACTGCATGTGGTCACTAAAGTGATCTTGACTTCAGTTGGCCTTCTTGATAAAGCAAACAGATGGTCGCAAAAGCGGATCTGCCTCCTATAGACTCTCTCACTAAAGTCGTCAGTGTATGGCTGCTTAAGCGGCATTTGACCTTCTGTTGACTCACCGCATTAGCGGTCCTTGGTCGTGTTTGCGACATCAGAGGGCCATTTACAATGTCTACAAGTCCTCTTTAACCACTTTTATCTTCTAAATTTCATTATTTTCCATCAAACTTCTTGTACACCACAAATACATGAAACAAACATCAATAAAGGATAATTAGCCTCATTCTCTACATAAGTGACACAAAATCATAAGAAAAAAATATAAATGAGTCAACAATCCCTGACTCTTAATAACCCCAACTTAAAGACTTTTTTTGTCCTCAAGCGAAAAAAAAATCCAAACCACAAGAGGCAATTAATTAAAGGAAAGCACTCTTCAACTTCAACTAAGAACCATGATTATGACTTCGGTTAGTAGTAGAAATTTGTTATGAGCAAGTGATTCTCTATCTAAGCAACTCCCTTGATTTCAAGCATACTTTTAAAAACACAAAAAAAATCAAGAATGTTCAAGTAACAACACTAATCCTCAAGAAGTGACTAAAATTCACTAGTCAATCAAATAATCTCCCTTGACTCAGTTATAAAATCTATCAACTTCACCATTCCATCATATTTTATCTTCTAAATTTCATTATTTTTCATCAAACTTCTTGTACACCACAAATACATGTAACAAACATCAATCAAAGGATAAGTAGCCTCATTCTCGACACAAGTGACACAAAATCATAAGAAAAAAAAATATAAATGAGTCGAAAATCCCAAACTCTCAATACCCCCAACTTAAAGACTTTTTTGTCCTCAAGCGAAAAAAATTTCAAACTACAAGAGGTAATTAATTAAAGCACGTCACTCTTCCACTTCAACTAAGAACCATGATTATGACTTCAGTTGGTACTATAAATTAGTAAGTGAGCAAGTGATTCTTTATCTAAGCAACTCCCTCTATTTAAAGCATACTTTTAAAAACACAAAAAAAATTCAAGAATGATCAAGTAACAACACTAATCCTCAAGAAGTGACTAAAAATCACTAGTCAATCAAATAAACTTCCTTGACTCAATTTTAGAATCTATCAACTTCAACAATCCATCGTAATTTACATGTCCTCACAAGAAAGAACATCCCAAAAGACTTAGAAAGTATTTGCATAACAAGCAACAAAAGCACGAACACTCACCCTCACAAATAACGTCTCAATAATACAAGTACCATGACATAGTCTTGCCCTTATTCTCAATCATCATTGGCTCAAATACAATCAGTAGGACCTCAGAAATGACTTCTATCAAGCTTGTAATGTAGGCTTACGGAAGGTTAGGATATCATTTGGGTAAGAGTGACTACACCCTCCTTCGACACTACACACAACTGTTGACACCCAATTTTGGCCTAACATTTTTAAAATTCGTAATTGTTAAGTTTTATTTATTTAATAGTTCAAAATACATTTTTTATAATTTTAAATAAGTTTATCGATAACTATTCTTATTTGTCAAAATTTAGGATATTTTTCAGTTAATTTTAATTACATTATTTTTTGTCACATCTGGTTGAATACGCGTTCAAATATTTTTTTCATTTTGATTAAATCATTAGTTTTGTTAATTTGCATTTTTTACATGTCATTAGTTATGTTCATTATATTTTTTAATATTTATTTTATTTGTTACATTTGTTAATATTCATTTTGGTATTTTGCACAGTCTAGAAATTCATTCGAATATGACTAAGATTTCATACATAGATATTTTATTAGCTAGTGGTATTGGCCCGTGATTTTAAGATAGTGATATTGTACCATAGGTAATTTTTGATTTTCTATTTAAGTTATTTCTTAGTCATTAAGTTAGAGGGTGATGAATTATTTTTTAGATGAGATTGTAAATTTTCAGACTTTTTCAAAATAAGGTTCACTATTCATTAATTTTCCAACTGTCACCACCCCGAAATCCAGTGAAGTTTCGACAACCTCAAAACCCCCCATTCATTTTCTCCTATTTCTCGGTGAAACCTCGCGGGAAACACCACCAGATCGAGTTGTTAACAACAACAACAAACAACAACCAAAATAACACCAAAAACCATTCTTCTCCAACAACCAGTAACAAACCAGCTACCAACAGCCGCCACCGTTCACCCATTTCCTCTCAAACAACAAAACCATCACCCCATTCTCAGGAAACAACAGCAAACCCAAAACCCCTTTCCATTCTCCTTCTTCTCCAACCACCACATCACCGGCACACCACCAAAAACCACCAAAATCCCTATCCTAAACGAGCTCGCGACCACTCTCCTCCACCAAATCTCACTCCAAACCGACAAACAACTACCAAACAACTAGTTGAAACAGCAAACAAAATCCCATCTCCATTCCCATTTTTTTCGGCAAAACCCTGACCCATTTTCCCCTTTCTCGTTCCCAACAACAAATCAATTCCTTCCCCTTTCCCCCTCTACGATTTTTGTTTGTTTTGCAGATGTTAGATCTCCATCTCCGGCGTAACGCGAGCTCAAAGATTAGTCGGACAACGAGCTGAATCAAAGCTCTATGCTCCAACAGTGAGCAACCAACTTAAGAACCAGATCTGCTCGCCATTAATTTCCTTATTGCTTCAGCGTTCATATTGAAATGACATTGCATGTGCTCTTTTAGCATCCAGGTGAGCTTTCCCTTTATTGTTATTGTAAGAAATTATGTTTTTTTGGTGTTATATAGTTTTGATTGCTTCTTCTCTTTAATTTTATTATTATTGTTATTATTACTTGTTGATATTGTGGGTTTGCCTCTGTTTTATATTATTATTTCATTTATGTTTGGTTTAATGTGTTATTTAGTCAAAGTTAGAGTATTTATGTTCTGCTTTGGTTACATTTTGATATTTCTATCTATTATATTTCTATTATATAGAAAAGTGAAGACGACCAGGACGACCAGGGACACTTTTGTCATTTTACCAAAATTATCAGCTTAAAACAATTGTACTTTCTGCTGCAAAATTATTGAATTTCCCAAATACCCAACGAAGTTGCTATTATTATGATGGCCACGTGTACTTTCTATCATGAAAAGCATAAAAAATATCATAAGTAGCCGTACTATCTAAAAATGGTGGGACCCATTTTTTAAATCAATTTATATTTCATTAACACCTTTACTTTTTGCACTAAAATAAATATAAAAAGAAACAAACATGATTTAAAATGTATTAAAAAATAAAATTATTTTAATTAGGGAGCATAAAAATAAAAATTAATAAATAAAATGGATAGATAAATTAAATGAAATTAAAGTAAACTAAGAAACTAACTAAATTTTTAAATAAATAGTTTTAAAATTTTGCGAATCAAATATTAAAGAGAAATAATAAGTATTTTTCGTGTTCAATTTACGTACATTAATGATAAGAATATTTTGATAATAGAATATTTTAAATTTTAAAATTAATCAGATTGTTTACTTTATTTACTTAATATTGCTATTCTTTTGTTTGAAATAAGAAGTTAAGAATCGGAACACATGAAAAATTAATACATTAATTAGAGAAGTAAAATAAATTTAAGTAGATTAATATTTAGAAAGAGATGACAAAAATAGCAAATGATTAATAGTAATTTTAAAAATTATGAATAAATTTTGGAATAAGATAAAATATCTGGATGAGGAAATCAATACGATATGTAATGATCTATGTATTAAAATATCATGTTAATTTAGCATTTAATTCTAAATATATTTTTTTTAAAACAAAGAAAATGCATTTATGTTTTCAGATTGTTTGAAATTTTTTCACTAAACTGATAAAAATAACAAAAATAATTGTTCCTATAAGTTATTGTGCATGAAAAAAGAGAACCAAAAACACATTTATATCATGCTAAAAAAATTATGTTCATTAAGACAAACTATGCATATATAGAACTTCATGCAATAGTGAGACATGCTTCTTAGTTCTAATTTTTATGTATGAGTGATAAATAAAAAATATTAATCTCTTTGTTTCAATGTGTTTGTTCTATATTGATTTGGCATTAAGTTTAAGAAATTAAGGAAGATTTTTGAATCTTGTGATTTTAAATTTTAAATATGTGAAATATAGTAAATGTCTTTTAATCTTGTGATCTTAAATATGTTATGTGGAGTTGGAACTAAGAAAAGAAAAGGGACATTACTTTTTAATAGATTATAAAGAAAAATTCGACAGATTAATTGACATGAATAGGATAGATTTCAAGATGATAATACATAATAATTCATGATTTTTATATAAGATATAATCCAATCTAACAGACAAATTAACTCTGAATCCTACTAAATTTGTGTCTTATAGTAGTAAATAAATAAATTGAATATTATACTTCAGAGTTTTACAACTTAAAAAATGAATCTACCCATCGCTAATATCAATTATACTTTAAAATATTATCGGGTTAATTTACTTTAATATTTTTTATTCAGTATTCGATATTTATATTAGAGTTGCCCATTCGGATATAGAGCTCTCTATTAAGAATTTTTTCATATCCAAAACTCAAAATTAAGATATTTAATTAAGGAAGGAGAAACACCATTCAATGCACTATATTCTTTGATGGTTATTTTTTGATATTTTTTAATACTAATTTTTTTACCAGGATCAATATTAATTAATGTTGATCAGAATGCTATAGAAATACCTTTTAATATTTGTCAAATAACGATTAATAATTTATTATATTGGGCCCGTATCACGGGCCTTAAGAATCTAGTTTTTTCTATTATATAGAAACATGAAGAGGATGACGACCAATGGCATAGTTATAAATATTCTCATTATTAAGGGTAATATAGTCATTATACCATACTGATTTTTTAGCAAACCATTTGTGCCTCTTTCATATTCTTCGTGAACGTTCTCCCTCTTTCCTTCCAATTGCAGATTAAAGGATTAGGAACTCAACCAAATGAATCACTCATCTTCTTCTTTTTATTACTCTAATCAGGAAAAAAAATTGACGCAATCCTCTGCTATTTTCATCTGATCAACAGGATACCACCATTTTTAGATATGCTTACTCTCCCCCTCAATGTTCTTCGACTTCATCTTCTTCTTTTTGTTTCTCTTTTCCCCCTTTATCTATACAAGTTTTTTCAGTTCTTTTTGTTTCACAACTAATCTTAGTATGGTTTCCTTTCAAGGTTTTCCAAATTTCTTTTTGTTCTCTTTCAATTTTATAATTCATGGCTAAAATTAATGTTAAGGTGGGTTAATTACAATATTTGGAATCACATGAACATCACTTACAAATGTACATTTTATGTTTACAGGAGGTCGAGGCTTCCTCTGAATAAACGGCTCATACTGTCATTCTTCATTCTAGGATTACCTGGGTAAGTTTTATATTTGGATTTGTTTTGTTAATTTCCATAAAATTGCTACACTTAATAAAAGGCTATTGCTGAAAATGCATTTTCTTTCTCTTGGTACTAAGACAGTATTTTTGGTTGCCAACTGTTGTTCCTTGTTGGTCTTGGCTACACAAATCTGACTTATATTGCTGCTTTGCGACTGGCAATAATATCAGTCTTTACATTCATACTTGTTGTACTCATGGGGTTAGTAGACATTTAATTACCTCTCGATTTTGTATCTTTGTTTCCATCACTCCGACTTCTTGCATGACCTGCGTTGAGTAAGTCTTTTGTTGCTAAACTTGTGAGCTGTGAATGATCATAGTTCTATCAAGTATCAAATGTTGTATTTTAATACCAAAATTATTTTGTGCTTTAGATTCGAGCAATCACAAGTACTTTATTTTTGTACATAGAATGAGATCAATTCAAGAATGTACATCCTCCAAATGTAAATCTCAGTCACTATTTTTGGTGAAATGGATTTTCTAAGGGACTAAATTGCAGGAACACTTCCAGAGAGGGGATAAACAATGGCGAATTTAATCCGAGACAAAGAGAAGAGGGAATTCATCGAATTTCAGACAAAAATACGAACTGATACTACTTCAATTTGGCTTCCCTTTTTTGAAAAATAAAATTACATTGATATCCCAACAACCTTCCAGCTAGATTAAGGACCAACTAACTACAGAATTCCCAACCCAATCTCCACCCCACCCCCTAAATCAGCCCCTAGGGATGTGAAGGTGGCATAGTCGGGGAGGGCGAGCACAGAAATATCTAAGAAAAGGTTTTTTTAAAATAAAAAAAAGAGGTTTACATTACGAAGCGAAATACAAAAGAGAGATCGAGATGGAAGATAGTTAGTCTAAGAGTTAAACTTGAAGAAGATGTCAGCTAACACAGGGAAATCTGAGTACTTAGCTAACAGAGTTTAGAAGGGATAAGAGAAGGAAGATCTTATTTCATCAAATGTGATCAATGTACAATTACAACTTGTATTTATACACAAACTGAATGAACTGCTGAATCGACCAGTCTTTGAACTAACTAAGGCCTGAGCTAACTGTCGTGAACAGTGTTAACTAACTCTTTTGAAATACTATCAACCTAACATAATTGTAACAATAGCTTAATTTTATTATTATACATTGCGCAACAAAAGTTGTACAAAATTTTAGATTTAGTTATTTAAAGCAAAAATCAAGGTGTGTCCCTTATTTCTCTTAGAAATTGTCCTTGCTCCCTCTTAGCTAAAAACTTATCAACAATATTACTTCTTATCTAATTACTATTGTTGAGTTCTGAGTTTAGATTTTACAATTGTGTATTTAATTGTTGTATATGCTTTCTTTTATTTTGAATATTAATTGTACATATCACATTTAATTTTTATCTCTTTTCCTAAAGGCAATACCAACCTCTGTATATCTTAACAACAAAGACACAATGTATCCACATAAAAGAAAATTATATTTCGTCATGAAAGTTACTCTTTGACAACCTTTATATTAATCGATGTAGCTAATGGAGAGCATTAGGGATAAATAAGTCGTTGAAAAATACAGCAAACTTGATGTCATTTATTGATGTCTGCATCTGCAATTGTGATGACTATTATTTTGCTCAGGAAGATAGCTATGCTACATACTGAGTTATCTACAGTTTGACATTTGGGAAAAATCGTTCATCAATGGCTGAAAAGATTGCCTACTCCCTTTCAGTTGTCAACTATATGGTTATTTTCAAAGCTCTATAGATATCACCATCAGTTGTTGCTACTGGATTAACTGTTGATAATCTTATTTGTGCAGTATACTTCACAATATTATTTGCATTGGCTTCTAAAATAGCTACTAAGGCTACTTAATCAGCCACTAGTATGTACACATGTTCAAACAATGAAATATTCCAATGCTCCTTGACATGTTAATTATTATTTTCTATCTGTTGTTTCATCTCTGTTGTAATAGTAAATTTGAAAATACCTGGAAATTTTTTATGAATCTTTAGAATGGAAAACTCAAATTTAAGACACTTGATGTATGGTTATGTTGAAAGTTTATTCCCCTTCAAGTAGTAGAATTATTTCTTATTTATATTAAATACCTATAACTGGAGCGCTAGACTAATCCATAAGCCCTATAAATCAGATAGATTGATTGACCAAAAGCTTAGGTGCTCATGGATAGGAGAGGAGAAGGCTAACCAAAATATGCACTATCAAAATTTGTTCCAAGTTTCTAGGACTAGCTAAGTTCACGATGCACATTGTACCAGTAGAAAATCTGCACTAGCTAAATCCATTCAAGTGTGACAAAACACCCCCCAAACCCCTCAGGTCCCAAAGCAAACTTTCTAACATATCACAATGTATGAACCTACTCAAAGTTTCAAATCAAGGAATGAGGTGCTAATACTTAAAACGAGGGGTTGGGTTGTTTCATATAGATTCTCTCATCAAGAGCTTTAGTTTTTTTTCGTTTCGTAATAAGTTCTTTCCTCTTTGTTTTGACAATTGCAAATCTATTGGGATTGTGTAGGCTTTTTGGATGGTTCCGATGCAATCACTTGATCAAGATGACTGGAAGATAGTTGTTGCTCTTATGGGAAGCTACATAGGTTTGCTTCCTAAGTCATTTTTCTTTGACAAAAACATTTCAGGTACTTGCAGTGAGGTTAATTTCTGAAAGTGTGTCGACTTCACTTCATTAATTGTTTGATCATTTAATTTTCCTTTTCACTATGTTCTCTATGTTTGACGTTGTACCTAAAATATGAATATACTTAAGCTTCATGCTTTGATGAAATTCAAATCGTGTGATAGGCTGTTTAGAAATCATTATATATGTTGTTTTACATCCATCAAATAATACCTACCCAATGACCATATGGTGTCTCAAATTTACAAGCAACTTTTTAATTGTACATGAACTATATACACTCAACTGTCCTTGATTCGGGACAAAGTTTCATTTCAAGTGATAGAAGAATTTTTCACCAGAGATGAAGGTATAGTTGAAAGGTTTGAAGGTTACTGAAGTAATGAAGAATTTGTTCATAATTGTCCTTTCTCCTCCTCATGATGAACAAGTATTATGCTTTGTTCAGTGTTTTTTGTTTGACCACTTTTGTGGATTTGAAAATAATTATATAAGCAATTATCTAAAATGAGACTACAATTTCACTTTTTAATGCCTAAACTATATTCCTAAAGTGTTTGTACTATGTGGATTTATTGAAGTTCTGATGGAGTAACGCTTTCTTAGTTTAATCTTGAGTTTAACGTAAAGTGCTGAAGCAGCTTGAAGAATGTCCTCCTTAGTTTATAAGCACCTTTTTTATTCACCCAAACATTTTAAAAGTGCTTAAAATTATTTTAATTAAGAAACACACTTAAAATAAGTCAATCCAGACAGGCTTCTTAGAGCCTGAGGTAAAAAAATATTACTTAGTTAAGATTGTCCTACTGCTTATCCTCTCTTTGTTAGTCTTAGTGCTGATACTTAGACTATGATTTGGGGATAGATAATGTGATTGTTGAAAGAACTACAAAGTTTTTCTTGTAGTCTGCAAGATACATTAGGGAAGAACTCTTTTGCTTTCAACTTAAGTTGATTGCATTTGGGTGTGGGTGTCCGATATCAATGTGAATTTGGAAGTCTGATCCTTCAGGATCTTAATTTTTTTATCTGAGGGTACTAAATCAAGTACTGATACTTAGACTATAATTTGGGGATAGAAACTATGATTGTTGAAAGAATTTTCTACTATTTAAATAGATCAAAGACTAGGTAAACTATCTACACTTCAATTTATTTCGACATGACATTTTTTCTATATACATTCTCACATACGTAGTAATTTTCTGTCTTGACGAGTTATGTGACAGGTCCTGATGTTTTTTTGATGACCACAAACAAAAAAGGCTGATAATGAACTTATGGGGGACTATCCCTTAAAGTTGATACATCACATGATAGTATTAAGCAAAGAGTTGGTATGTAGTAGACTCATCTTCTTTCTGTTATTTCATGTAATAAGTTTTTATTAACTATGCCTTTGAAATTGAAAAAGGGTAAATTCTAATAAGATGAATGTTGAAAACAAACTAGGACTAATGCAAAGTATTATATCATCTCCTAAGTCGTTTGTGGTCATAACATTATGTATGTACCATTCTGTTAAACTAATCTACAAAGGTAAATAGATGAATTCATAACTCGATAGGTGCAGTTTGACCGGAGGAGATCAGTTACAGTACTGTTTATAATGCTTAGATTTTCTATAGTAGTGCAATGACATGACATCTCTGCTTCAACTATTTGCTATAAACAGTGGAACACTTCCCTTGATATGATCTATATATAAAATATATCATGTTCTAATTTCATGTTTTTAATTATTGCGAGCATATCAATGTTGAGAACTAATTTTACAAATGACATTTTTTGTTTGTAAATAGCAGGGAACATTTCACCATTTTTAGTCATATTGAAGAAAGCGTTTGTGTGTTGTGACAAAGAATCACTATTATAATTGAATAAAGTCACTGATGAAATAGCAGTAGCTCGAATAACCTCATGTCTGCCGAAAATATCAGTTGTTGAAGTAGTGATAGATGTCTGTGAGGAAGGAACTAAAACAAACCTAACGACTCTGTACTGCAGAAATTTAAAAAAGGGGAGATCTGCTCCTTTCACCTTGCTATTACGGAAATATCATGCTTGTGTTCTTCCTTGGTTCGAAAACAAAGAGACATGCTCCTTGTGTTGGACCATTATTACTTGTTATATATATATATATGTAAGCTTTGCTGGAGTTGCTATATTTTCTTTCTAATTTGACTTTTTAAGATGCAAGATTTCAACAAAATCACATGCAAGTACTTGGTCGGGTTAGATATTTTATTTTGGCTGCTGGTCTTAATAGTTACATGGAAACTGTGACCAACTTGACGAACATAGTTCTCACAAATTTCTTTCAGGTACTTCATTATATGTTGCAACAATTTTTCTGAAACTAGCACAAGTGTTGGGCCCGTGCTTAGAACGGGCCATGGTCTATCTAGTTTTATATAGAAATGTGAAGAGAAGGACGATCAAGAGCAGTTTCAAAAATATAACTATATTCAAGGGCAAAAGAGTAATTGGTTTATACTGGTTTATTACAGTTAAAAAATAAAAACTCTAGAAGCATCTTTCTTTTTCCATTACTGAGGAGTCCCGATCTTACTGCTCCCTTCTCCTGTGAAATGCTAAATTTCTCGCCTCATCTTCACAATCGTAATAGGTATGTTTAAATTTTAAATTTGTGTTTCCAAATTTAGCTTTATTGTTGAAAATTCTTAGTTTTGACAGTTTTTTGCATTCTCTTGTAAGCGTTTCTCTTAATTTTTGCTTTAATCTTCTCCCAATTCTTTTCAGATTTCTCTACATAGATAAAGATTAGAGTTCCAAAACTTTTTGTTATGCGTGAATGTAGCTTATCAAAGCTACTAGAGATTTCAAGTTTAGCTTCCAAGAATGGTGCTTATGTAATATGTTGTTAATTCAATATCTAAACAAAAGGTCAAAAAGTAATCTTCTTTAAAAGAAAATTCTTCTGGCAAGAAGTAATCAACAATTTGGCATTCGGCTGCAAAGATTTTTTGAGCAGAAGTGTATGTAATTATTTTTCTATTCAAATGTCAATATTAATATAATATATGTGCTTCCTAATTCTCTATTTAATATCTATCAAGTAATTCGGCACTTGACACTCGACACTCATCAAGTTCATTGTTTGAGATATTGTTGTAACTTGTTCTTTCATCATATATGAGAGCCTTCCGAAAATCGACCCTCTACGACTCTACTTGTGCTCACAAGTAGGGATAAGGCTGCACACACACCATCCTAAATATATAGAAATATATATTATGTTAGCATTAGTTTGAAGCAGTTTACGTCTTGTATAGTCGTACAAAAATGTACTTTACATTTTCCTCCAGCTTAAACCATTCCCCTTGTGTTTCGATATCAAAAGGTCTAAATGATACTCAACAAGGAGAGGAGTAAAAAAAAGAAATTCAAATTGAAAGAAAAGAGTAAATTTGAACTAGAAAAATGATAAGAGGGATGTTGATTAATACCACAAAACTTAAGAAAACAACTTTTAAGTTTTATGTTGTGGGATAAAAGAAATTAGACAAATTATTTTTTCAATTCTATAATATTTCAAATTGTATATCTAACTTCTATAAAATATTATTAGCATCGGTGGTGTGGTTAAATTAATTTATTTTCATTGATTACTCCACAATACTTTACTTTCAATGTTTAATTTTTTATTCCCTTTCGATTGAGAGGTTGTTTGTGATTTCTATCAGTTTGGCAGATAAGTTGATTTAATTCTCACATGTATGAGCTTGAACTTGCGATGATAATGTCAATATTGTATCTGGTGTTTGTTTTAAACATGGTTTAAACGTCACTATTAAGTGGAACTTCAATTTTATAGGTAACAAATCTTTTGTACTTTAAGAATGCCACCAACAAAATGACTTCCCAGTTTTCTAGCCATTCTTTTCTTCTGTCCTTTTTTCGTTATGTGTTTTGTTTTTATATATTATCATATTGTGATGATTTATTTATCTTTTCTCATGCTTCGCATTGTTTTCCTAGCTTTGGTCTCAATAAAGGAAGTACAAGTGAAACTACTTAAATCACTTGAGTGAGAATTGTTTTAGCAGAGTTTCACTTCATTATCATTATTTATGCTTCATTTTTATGATGATAGCAACCTGGAATCACAACGATGTCATGCTACCTGGTTTATGTATTTCTAAGTTAATGTTAACTTTTCACTTTAAATATGTAGAACTTGTATCTTAGTCTCAATTGAAGAGGACATGAATCATTCTTCTTGGAGGATCCTTATTTCTTCCTAAGTTTTTAGATTTCAAAAACTACTTAGGTTATGATTTACCCTTCATTCAAGTGGACATAGTTGAATGAAACATTAATTTGTTAAAAAGAAATGATTTGTTGATAGGTTTTTTCCTTTTGCCATAAAAAAATTCTTCTTCTCCCTTATATTTGAAACATAATGCTTATGAGAAGTAGTCATCTTATAGATTCAAGAATGATAGATAACTTGTAAACCTCAATATTTCCGGGTCAACTGTCCTTCTACTTATGTAAAAGACAAAATAAGTCCTTGAGATTTAGTAGATTTTGTGCCTTATAGAAAGTAAGTTGAAAGCAAAATTGTCTTTGAGTTCTTAATCGATGAAAATCTTTGCTTTATAGTTGTGCTGAATTATTGACTTTCATAGTTGTGGGTGAGACCTGCCAAAATAAATAATAGTTGGACTTCTTCGTCTCTGGTGATTGCCGAATTCACCATGTGAATACTGAATGTTCTATTTATATTCTCTTATGTTATTATCTTGTTTTATTGGTATTTTGAAAGTACTAAACCTTCCTTATAATATTTTTCTTCCAAACCGGAAAGTAAAGAAACACTAGAAGACTAAGGGCATAATCACTTGTTCCAACATATCCATTGCTAGACACTTAATTGGTATGATCATTCTTCTAATTTTATTTTTGATTTGTAGCGAGATTTAATGGTGTATGCATATGTGGTTTTTCTTTCAAAAGATTTTTGACGTTCACCATGTGTTTGAAGGAAATGTCTTTGCTAGAAAAAATCATACTTAGTTTACACTATCAAGTAAAATTTGGATTTTTTGTAATTCTTTTAAATTCCCTGACATTTAGAATTGTACCATAAACTTGGCATTTATCTTATTCCCTTATTGGTGAATGTTACCACTTCTTATGTTAACAATAACTTGTATTGATCCATTTGCTAATCCTTAGGTATTTTATTTCATTTCCTGATGTTTTAAATTCGTTTCTTGTCTTAAAGATTCAATTTTCACAACCTTTGCATAAATAACTAAATTCATTGTCTTAATGGTGAACTCTCTGTGTTTTACACCTCTAGATTTCTTAGACTCCAGTTCTATTTTGTTCTTCTATTTTAACTTATGCCTGTTTGCTTAATGTATACTTATGTTTTTTCTAATTACTTGATGCATATGCCTTTTCATATTTTACTGGTTCATTTTTTTTGTGGGTCTGTAACTATGTGTTGAACATAATGTGTTTTGTTTTAAAGATTCAATTTTTTTATTAATAAGGAAGCTCTTTAACCTCCGATGAGGACTTCCCAGTGCAAATACGAATATTACTTCTCTTCTTCCTTCGTATCCGTATTTTCCATACCAAGATGGACCATAACAATAATTTACTTCTCTTCTTCCTTCGTATTCGTATTTCCACAATGCATACCAGCTTCCTCTCGCTCTCTCGCCCTCTTACCTCCTATTTTATTATTCTTTTATGAAAATATCAATTTTTCTTTTGAGTTTGCTCTAGCTTGATGTATATATTTGTGACTAATAGGTAATTTTTTCTGGTTTGGAATTTTTTCCTCCCCTTTCATGGATTTCATACACTGTTTAATTTGTTTGGTGACTGTAAAAGGTATAGAATTGTCTAATGGCTATTCTAGAATTGCTTGTGCATTTAGCTTTTTTATTAACTGATTTTGTTTATGCATGTTTTGATTTGAACATATGGTGCCAAATTTCTTGAATCTGTGCAGATGACATTATTTGTAAGATGGCGACATTTTAGAGATCTCAACGAGAAAATGTTCTAAAGATTTTGCCTTTTCTTCATCCATCACCGCTGACTTCAATAAAAAAAAACACTTGTAGAATTTCTTGAGCTTTTGGCTCCTCCTTAAAGTGATTTCTGCACATGCTTGTTTTCATCAACTATTTTTTGTTATTTTGGTAGCAATCTGTGATACTAAAAGGAATTCAATGAGAATAGAGGAACGGGGTTAGTGAATAAAATTATCAAGGGTCAGTAATGTATTTGTGTTCTGCCAATTATTTTGGTTTTGAGTTTCAGAATAGTTCTGAAGTTTAGTAATTAGATTTCATAGGTAGTCATACGTGAATATGGAGTCTAACAAACTATAGAATTTTTTAATATCCTTATGCCATTTTTTTTCCTTTTCTTCTTTGCCTTTATCATGAAAGACAAAATGAGTATATTGGAATAGAAGTCTCTATTGTGATGATGTAATATAGTGTCATCCTTTGCTACTTTTCTTTCCAGCCTTTGAATGGTGAAATGTCATAAATATTATCCAATAGAATTCTTTGCTTCAAAAACATTATTAACTGAGAGACGAGCATTTTAAAAAGAACGTTTTTTTCATTTGGGGATCACCCTACCCTATGTAACGATTTTTATCACCCTACCCTACCTTATGTAACAATGTTTTCTTACCAGTATATATCTGTTGGGATTGGTTCAAGAGAAACAATATGACATAACTATTTGAGCATGTAATTCCTTTTGATTTTACAAAATTCGAAAGGTTATATCAATTCTTGACTGTTGCATCTTATAACATACTAACTAACTAATGGTCTTAGGCAATGTTAGCTGACTCAGTTTTTAACTTGTGGAATTTCTCATAGTGGTGTCTTCTGCACATTATACGTTAATAATTTTGTTCCCTGCATCTCGATCACAAGATAAGGACCTTAAAAGTTGAAGTTATTACATAAGGTTCTAAGATTTCTGATATTGGGTATGCATTTTTTTCTCTACTATTTTTTATATGTGAAGACCTTTATTCTGGTATATGTACCTGGTGTTGTTACATCACTAATAGTCGTTCAGATAGCTTACTTGGAGAAAAAGTGGAATTTATTGCTATTGTAGATAAGAGTGACAGAATTGATAGAGCAAAATTCAAAAAAGTCTGACAAGTGCTTCACTTCAAGAGAAAGAAAGATTTCATCAGGTAAGTATTTTTCCAAATAAAGGTCTAAAGTTTACTCTGAGATGTTGGTAACTCACTCACCTTTTTGTGTCCCTGAATATTCAGCTCAATGCTGATGTTGTGAACATCAACATATTCTCAGAAAATATCTTGATCATCCTTATGCAACGAATAGTACTCCAAAGTTAACAAACTCAATTTATGCACTTAATTTGAGCCTAAACTTGAATTACCACGTTTTATTGCTTACAATGTAGAGAATATCCTCGAGACACAAGAAAGATCATTAACTTGATCACTTGAAGGTGGACAATATTATTTGAGCCGCAAATAAAGACTTGTTTAAATATTCATGTTAATTTATAGTTGAGAAACAATTCTGATAAATCTCTCCTCAATTGAGCAACATTATCTAGACTAATATGGCAAAAATGATACTTATAAATAGTACGTGAAAGCCAGACTTCATGTGTGCTCTTTGGTTTTTTTGTTTTACCTTGGTTCACAACGTGTATAGTTTATTAACTTGTGTAATCATGTCTTTGTTGAATGTTGTGAGATAAATGTTTAGGGCTAAGCAACCCAAGGCAGGATGATTTTTATGGTTTTATCCATTCAGAGTATTTTTTTTTCTTTATTTTATTTTGGCTCAATTAGCTACGGAAACATGGACTATATCTATAACTCTATCTACCTGTGCTGAAAGATAGATACAATACTAGTAAGTATATTTTATGTCTTCAACTTTTCCTTGTCACTTTTATTCAATTTTTCGGAAGACCTATCCTTTATTTTGATCTGAAAGTTGTTTCTAGATTCCACCGGGTAAGTATTTTTCTGGATAAAAGAAAAACTTTTACTATGAGATGTTAAGTCACTCGTTCACCTTAATGTTCAGCTCAACAATGATGTTGTGAATGTCATCAATATATCCTCGAAAAAAATCTTGGTAGTTTTAATGCAATAAATAATACTCCAAGGTTAGCAAACTCGGTTTATGCACCTAGATGGAGCATAAGCTTGACTTGCCATCTTTCATTGCATACAATGTAGAGTATATTCCCCTCAAATTATCTGATTATTCCCGTGGCAATATATTACTCCCAATAGTATTTGTATGGTTTTATATTTGGTTACTCACCAAACAATTTATAAATAGTTTATGTAAGATCCAATTGTTAGCACCTGTAGAATAGTAGATTACCAATTTGAATGGAAAGTATCAGATTCAGTAATGTAATGTTATTTTATAATATAACAAAGAAGCATATTGTGTCATGTTGTGTTTTCTTGTTGGTTGTGGATGAGATACTTGATTTTCTTATGATTGTGAATAATTCATTCTACATGAGCTATCTTTCAAAATTGAGTTTGGCTAAAATTTCAGTTTTCTTATAAGGTATTGTTTATTAGGTGTTGTCTTAATATTTCAGAATCCCAATTTAAACTTATGAAATAACATTTAATCTAGGGAAAAGAGATAAATATATCTCAAACTATCTTAAATAGTATGTGTATATCCTTCGTTATACTTTTAGTACCGTCCAAATTTTAGAATGTATATACCCTTTATATTACCGGTGATACACATGTCTTAATCCTATCCGTCAATTCAAAATTCATTAAATATTTCTACCAAAAATTAAAATCTCCACCCAAATTAATTTTAAAACCCACCCAAATACATGATGCCAACACTCAAAAATATAACCCAAATTGTTCAACGGGTAGCAGAGAATCCATCTGTGCTTCTCTCTCAAGCTGCATCGAAAATGAAATCAAGGAATAATCATTTTTTTTACTCTTTTTCGAGCTCTCAAGAATTTGTCATCGCCAACAGCTCGCCACTGCTTCCTTTACCTCTTTTCCCTCCATCTGCAATCAATTTCGTCGAAGATTATCATCGACGAAATCCCATTGTCTGCTTCCTCGAACTTCATTTTCGTTGCAGGTAGATGTTATCTGTCACATGCGAAACATGAATGAATACCTTCAATGTAGTGGTGTGCAATTTGGCGGTGGGTCAAGAGGGGAAATCAACATTGATGGATACCAATGTAGTGGATGTATTTATTTGGGTGGGTTTTTTTAATTTTTGGTAGAAATTTAAAAAAAAAGTTTGGGTTGGCGGATAGAATTAAGACACATGTATCACCATTAATATAAAGGGTATATACACTCTAAAATTCGGACGGTCAGATCATTCATGTACTGAAAGTATAACAAGGGCATACAATCATACACCTACCATTTACAATAATTTTGGGTATATTTATCCTTTTTCCCTTTAATCTATATTTAGTAGATGTAAAAATAAATGTTGCACTAATACATGGAAGCTAAATTCGTTGGGCCCGTGCTTAGCACGGACATATCATATCTAGTATAGTTATAATTACCGTTATGTAGGCTGCTCTATATTAATTTCAGATGAGTTGTGTTTTTTTTTTTTTTTTTTGTTTATGCATTTATTTTTGCAAAGTGGTAAAATTCTCCAATAATTCATTTTTTTTATGATATATGATGTTATTTTAATATTTCAAATTCAACTGTTGGTGATGCCATGGAACTCTACTCTTATAGTTTATTCACAGTTTGTTTCTATTTTTTATAATTTAGTTGTTATGTTTGTTAGTAATAATCTGATGTCAGAATGACCAATGAAAAAAATATCCGTCGGTTTTGGAGGCCAACCCATTTTAAAAGACGAAAATTTAGTTTAAATTCATATATTTTATTTGTTAAAATTGGCCGATGAAGAAATTACCGTCGATTTCCAAGGCCTCCCATATTAATAAGGCGGATTTTTATTTTTAAGATATTATTTAATTCATTTATTTTTATTCATATTTATTTGGTACTAACACTTTTACTAAGTGTCTTTACAGGTACACGGAGCTACTTCTCATTAGAGCTATTTGAACGAAGTTCGAATTATATTGTTATTCATTATTTTGTATATATCGATGTTAGGCAAACTTTACGTCGTGTCTTATATTATTGTTTTTATTTTATTACTTGTGTATATTGCATGTTTATTATACTTGTATATTTGTTTTTATCTCCTCCTCAATTTGAAAAAATGAATTCAGTCGGGACCCACAATTGTGGATTTCGAAGGATGCCAAACACCTTCCCTTCAAAATAACTTCAACCCCTTACCTACAATCTATTGGTTTCGAGACATTTTTTAATTGGTTTCCTAGTTTTTTCCTAAAATTAGGTGGTGACTCTTTTAAAACACTTTTTTCTTGATTTTTTTTAAAAATTGAATTAATTGTTAATTTTTTTAGTCACCGCGACGTTTTACCCTATTTGAATAAAGTAGGGATGTAAACAACAACAATTTTCCATTTTTCTCTTCACCACTTTTCTTCATTTTTCAATCCATTGCACACTTTTTCCCATTTCACACATGATGCCCCACATACAACAATTTTCTACTTTGGAGGATTCATTTTCTTTTATTCTCTTTTTTCAAGGTTTTCTTTATTTATCACTTTTTCCTCCTTTCTTTGCTTCATTTTCTCATTTCTCAATTTCTAGCCCTCATGTGATTGGCATCTCCCCTATGGATTTCCAACAACACCCCCAACTTAGGCTTTTAGCCTCAACTTTCACAATTTTAAAGTTTAAGGAGGGAAGGGTTCAAAAGATGATTACGTTTTCAAAATGGGATAGCTTGTAATGAGGTTGCCAAGGAAATGATATTAAGATCAAAGTGGTCTATTAGGGATACATTTAGTGCAAGGGTAGGGTATTTAGGTCAAGTGGACTTCTCAAGATTACAATTAAAGCCTAAGATCATTTCTCCAACAAAAAAAAATCAAGACCAATATTGAAAAACTAACCGGGCAAGTTCTAGCTAGGACAAGTGAACACAAGGAATTATTCAACAAACTCACCACATGTGACATGCAAACTATTCTAGACGGGTCAATTCACTTCCTAGCCAAGAACAAAGGGTTCCTTTTTCACACTCTCAACAACTAATGAGTATAGAGTCATCAAAAGAGTCAAATCGTTGTCATGAAATCATTCAATTGCAAAAACTACTTTTCATTAAAAAAAATTAGGAGGGGTATGCTCATTTCAACGGTTCACAATGCTCGACTAAATCTACTAGTACAAAACAAGCCACAATCTCACATTATAATTCAAACAAGGCCAACAATGTCACGGTTACTCAGACTTCACCATGACAACAACTGGCTACTCTAACTTCACCATATATAACAACAATTGGCTACTCTGGCTTCACCACGTGCAACAATAATCGGCTACTCTGACTTCACCACGTGCAACAACAATTCGCTACTTAGACTTCACCGAGGACGACCCCAATTCGAAATAACTATGGGTACTCAAACTTTCTCTTCACCATGCACACAAGAAACCATTCACTGAACAATGATGAGTTGTCCTTAAGAAAGTCGTCACTCTATCTATCATTGGGAATCGCCACTCAACAACACCATTACAAAATAAATAGAAAATAAAAAAGCTATTAAATGAAATAAATAATATTAAATGAAAACAAAAAATGACTAATCCAACACAATTCAACAAAAGCCCAAAAAGGGCGCTTCTCCATAATAGTCAAGGTTCGACACGGGCAGACAAATCCATTGGAATAAAAAGATAAACAAAAATAATCCAAATTCAACATAGCAATCCTAGCATAAACAATAACATCAAAAGAACCATAAAGGGAGCACCCCCAACTAAGAATGGTATTGTGTCCTCATAGAATAAGCATGAAACATGAAGAGAATACGAAGAGCTCCCTGGACTACATCACTCATTGTCATCATTGTCATCAACATCATCATCTTTAGACCAATGTAACAAATATCATTACTTGCATCCGGCCTCGATGAGGGAAGTGGATCATTGGCCTTAAGTACCCTCCACAACCTTTTCACCCCCTTCCACATCTAGGTGAAAAATTTTATCTCTTCTTCTCCCTCTTTTTCATCTAGTCGTGGGAGTGACTTAACTCACCATGTTATTTATCAATATCAACGTATGCCTTCTTCGACATCGATAGATGAGCTTTTTGCTTCCTTTGATCCTCCAAGAAAATATCAAATTCCTGTTGTGGTACAGAAGAATTATGTCCCACAAATGTCTCACCTGGACCTTGAGGCGTCTTGGTCACCAACTCTTGGACTACCCTCAACTCTTTAGCCAATGTCTCAAATAGTCCCGCAGTCAATGGTCTAGCAGAACCAACCTCAATACAAAACATTTTCCCCGACTCTCTCTTCCTTTTCTTGATCTTTGTAGGAGTCCCTTCACCTCCCTTTTTCAAAATAAAGATTGTTCCTTAGGCCAACCCATGTAACATGAATACTCTTCAGCTTCAGACCGTTCTCACAGTTCAGTTATCAATGAATTAAACATGATAGTGGGGCTATCATGGAGTTTGAACTCATTGACGAACCAACATTCAATGAGATGTCGTTAAGAATTCAACCTATCATGTGTGCCCTCAACACTACGATGCATCTAATGTTACCACATGGAGAGACTTGGCTACAAATAATCAATATCCAATACCTTGCATTAGTCGTGAATTCTGTTGAGGTGATCCTAGATTTTTTGGTGGCCCAAGGTAAAATTTTGATCGGGTATAACTTTGAGACCAATTAGCTACTTAGAGCATAATTGTTTGCTACGTACTCTTTAGTGCCATGGTTTGGTAACCCATAGACTGCATGTATTGCTTCCGATCCAAAGCTAATAGCTTTTCCCCGAATAATCATTATCGGGTTGCCTAGTTTTATAACTATGAGGACTGCATAGAATTGCCTCATCCATTGCTCATTAGCCTTTCAAAGCTCAACTGCAAAGCATAACCATCTAGTAGCCTCTAATCTTTGATAGAATATGGGAAGAGTCTCAAGGACCTTTTCAAGTGCAATCCCTCTCTTGAGGAACAACTTCTTTTTGACTAAATCTTGGTAATAGGTGTTCTGACTCTGAAGATAAATGAATTAAGTCCTGTCATAGTCACCATTGACATCTATTTCATTAATAAGTTGGTGCACCATTCTCGACTTTTGAAAACCTAAAAATATCACCATAACATGAAAACATAAGAAACATGTGTTAAACAATGCAATTCTACTAATAGAATCCAAAGAAATGTGTTACAAATCAATTCAGAACAAATCTATCACATTTTAGCACTACTAAAAACCTGCAAAAACTGGCATGAATTGTCATATGATATTGCAAAAGAAATAAGAGGCCGCTTAATAAAATATCTCTTTAGCGGCAAAGTGTCGTGTTAGTAGGAATCGTAATAGCTAGAAGAGGCCGCTTTAGTGAGAGCCTCTTTAGCGCCTCAAGGCCCACTTTTGTTGCTTGTCATCCCTAACTTGCACATTCAATTTTAGCACCCAATTTCACATAAAATTCAATCTACACGAGTTCAATCACAATCAAAGACTCTATCATTTCATCACAAAAATCCACCAATCAATTTAGAGTTCTCACAAACAATTCATCAAATACTTGGTGGGCATACTAATTTAACATCATTTTAACATGAAATGGGTTTTCAAGACTTCCCCATTCATACTAATACCCAAACTCATGTATTCTTAGTCTAGCAAACACATTTTGATAGATCAAACAAGTTAATACTCCCAATTTTGAAACCTCTCACCCGAAAAAATACACACAGCATTCAAGAAAAATATAAGATTAATGAGTTGACCTAGATTACTCATCACAATCTCGAGATGTGGGGTCATGATCGCAAAGAGTAAATGAGACCTGAGCGGAATCTTTTCCAAAAGTTGGGGTTTCATCCCCATTTCATAATTTTTTAACATTGAGAGCTCAGTAGAGCTGATTTCAAAGTGATTTTTCTAGACTCTTTAATTGGGTAATGATTTGAACTCCCCATCTCTATTACCCACTAATTATTTTATAATTTTGATGGTTAATCATTGATTTTTATTCCAAACTTTGATAGTTTTGCAAGAACTTCAGGTTTATGAAAATGGTGATTTAATATTGGTTTAACTCTTTATTCAATGTGGTTTCACTATTGAGTCCCAAAACCTTTGGGTAACATGATTTTGATATAAATTTCTAAATTTAACTTTAACCCTTAGAAAGGGATTTTTGGATCATTTTGGCCCTGGTTTTAAAAATTATTGATATGAGTGTTGTTAATTTTGAAATCTTATTGTGATTCCATATTTGTTTAGATTGTGTTAAATTAGAGACCCATTAGAGAGGGAAAACTCTAGTACCTGGTTGATTATTTGCATTATTAAGGCAAGTGGAACTTTTGACCACTTGTTAAGTGTATTGAACCTTGTATGACATTACGTGATTGGGAGTAATGGGAAATTGTGACCAATTTTCTATTATTGTGTATTATAATTGATATGTAAGTGCAAGTAATGATGAAATAGGGTAAAAGAAGAATGTTGTTGATATGGTGATAAATGATGTACCATGAATGGTTGGAAGGTTTTATTGATTCATTCTTGATATTATTCCACGTTTGATTCTGTTGAAGTTGTTGTTGTGAAGAACGTGATCCTCTCATCGAACATTTGCACATATATATTTGCATTAATGTTATAACACTGTTATGGTAATGCTTTGTGACAATAATGATAAATAGGGGATGGACCATACAATTTGTGGTGGAGGATGGGTCACACGATCCATGTCAGATTAATGAGAAATAGGGGACAGGCAATATGATACAGATTCTATATTGAGGGGTCGTTGCACACGAGTCATGGCAAGTGAATGAACAGATATATCCCCATGGGTGCTGGACTTTGATTCAGTGGGTGTGTATCATTAGGACAGACATTCATCCCTCTACATGACATTGCACTATATTGTATTGCACTTCATCTCTATTTCTTGTTATTCATAAGTGATAACACATTGATGTGGTTGTTGAATTATGAAAGGTTGTGATGAAATAACTGTATGTGTTGAGGTGCACATTGAGATGTTCAATATGTGCTTTGTGTTTATTGAATTAGTACTATTATGATGGGTTGATTGATGTTATGGAGGTTGTAGTTATGGAGGTTTGGATGGGATATTTGAAGTACTTGTGTTCGATATTACTTTACTTAGGGTTAGTGAGGTTTGCTTATTAAGTACCGTGTTGTTTGGTACTCACTCTCTTGATTTTCACACTTGTGTAAGTTATGAATCTGGATCGTCTTGATCATCTCTTCTCATCTTCGCCTGAGGTTTATACTAGAGTTTGTGAGTTAGCTTCTTGTCATCTCGGTGGATACTTCGTACTCTTTCATTATGTATTTCTCCTATTCAAGACACAAAGACATTTAGATTTGTATTTCTTTTGAATCTGATGTAATACTTAGAGGCTTGTACACATGATACTAGTCTTGGGTTTTTTATGAGTTATGTTATGTTTATCTGCTATGTTTCTTTTTTGTTATTCATCTATTCTGTCTTATTTATGCATTTATCATAATTTTTAGGGTTAGGCTAACCAGTCTTGGTAGGATAAAACGGTTCCATCACATCTGGTTGTGGGTCATGAAAAATGGTATCAGAGCCTAGGTTTCATAGGTCTCACATGTGTACAAGCCAAGTCTAGTACAGTCTTAAGGATTAGCACAAAAACGTCTGTGCTTATTTTCAAGAGGCTATGAAAACTATTAGAAAAAATCCTTTTGTTCTTTCATTCTTATCGTGCATGGTTACCTTCGCTAGTACTGAGTCATCACATATTCTTTTGGTGCATGGTGAGAACAAGATCTACTATTGATGGTAGAAGAGGAAAGGTTGTCCCAAAGTCAGTTATTGAGATCCCATCTAGGGGACGAGATAGAGCTCAAGATAGGGGCATAAGTCATGCTTGTGGAGTGGCACAGGTGAGTGGCCGTGGCAGAGGTGTCTCTCCTGAACCAGAGATTATTGTTAGAGAGGACTAGATTCCTCCCAAGAATGTTGTTGCACCATAGCTTCATGATACTTTATTGAGGGTGTTGGATGTAATTAAGAGTTTTACATAGAGTGGTGGTGTGACAGGCACACCAGAGGGCTCTAAGACCATAGAGGGGGCACAGACCCCAAATCAGCGAATGCTCTAGTTGTTCAGGGTACTATAGAGCAACTGTCAATGGGCCATATGGCTTAGGGTGATCTTGGACCAAGATTTAGGGTTCATGGTGCACCTGTGTTTGTGTTGAATGAGGATGAGCAACACAAGTATGAGAAGTTCAAAAAGATGGATCCACCTCAGTTTTAGGATTGAAAGAGTGAGGATGCTTACGAGTTTCTGACTACATGTAGAGAGTTTCTAATGAATGTTGGGTTGGTGAGTCTTATTGGTTTTGTTATGCTACACCCTAGTTGTGTGGGATGGCTAGGGAGTGGTGTAGAGTATATCTGGGATCTTTGCCAACTAGATCTCCGCTAATGACCTAAGAGATTTTTGCTCATGCATTTTATGACCATTTCATCCCTTAGAACGTGACAGAGGAGAGTCGGTTGAGGTTTGATGGATTGAGGTAGGATAGTTTATCTGTTACAAAGTATGAAACTCATTTCTACTAGTTTTTCATACATCCCTTGGTAATCCTTCCTTAATGAGACCAGAGGTTTAGGCTTCAGAAGTTGTTATCACAGGTATTGCCCTGGTCTGCCATCGATATGCATCTATATTGTTTGATCCAGTATCTACATTCTCTTATGTTTCTACCATTTTACTACTCGGTTTGATTTTTTATGTGAGTGTATGCCTATGTAGATTAGTGTTTATACTCTTGTGGGTTAGCCCTTAATTGTCGATCGAGTGTATCCATCATGTCTTGTTATTGTGGTAGGGTATGACATTTGGCTAGACTTGATTATATTAGGGAGGGTGGATTTAGATGTCATATTGGGTATGGAGTGGAACTATCCTTATCATGCTATTATTGAGTGTAATGCTAAGACTGTGACCTTAGCGATAATTGATGTTCCGAAAATTGAGTGGAAGGGCGCTAGTGGTTCTTCCCCTAGAAAAGTTATTTCCTTCCTCCGTGTCCAGAGGTTGGTTGATAAAGAATGCTTATCGCACTTGGCCTTTATCTAGTTACTACTATTGAGCTACCTTCTGTCGAGTCTATTCCTGTGGTTCAGAAGTTCGCACATGTATTCCCTACTAATCTTCCAAGTGTTCTTCTAGATAGGGACATTGATTTTGCTATAGAATTAGAACCGAGCACTAAGCACATCTATGTTCCTCCTTATTGGATGCCCCGGCGGAGTTGAAGGAATTGAAGGAGCAGTTGCAGGATCTGTTGAGTAAGGGGTTTATCTGCCCTAGTGTATCACCTTGGGGTGCACTAGTGATACGCGCAAATTGCACCTCCAAAAGAAGTATAAAGCGGTTGTTGTTCAAATAAAGAACCTAACAACGGTTAGGGTCGATCCCATGAAGAATCAGGTCTAGCCTTAGCTGAATTGTTTGTTAATTGTACTTTTAGTTGAGTTATTTCCTTAAAGGGGAGTTTTGTGTAACAAAATATTGATTGAAAGATTATAAGTAAGAAGTATCAAAGTAAGCAGGATTTATGTTTGCAAGAATCAATTAAAGACGAAACTATGGTATTTCTATTCCCCACAAGTCCTTAATTCAGTAAACCTTGTACTACTAACCTTGTCTAGTTTTTAGCATGCAAGATCGGTAAGCTAGATATCTCATAAGTGGTTGATCCCCTAAATAAGTGAATTTTAACAAGCAACTTGGTTGGTCTACAGGTGTATACTTTACTAACTCTTACCATTGACCCCAAATTATCTATCCCTTGGTCTTTTCGTTTTGAACCTCGTTTCATCTTCGTTCTCTAATTCAGCTAATGTAACACCCCGGAAATTTTTTGAACTAAGACTCGAACCCTTCTTCGTTGTAAGTAGGATTTTACCAAGGAATTTAAAATTTCTTAAGTATTAAGGTCAAGTCACTAGATATAGCACCTTGAGTTCCAAAAAGAATTAAAGAGAATTCATTCAAGTCATTCCTTAGTTCTTTTAAGTTTTGGGTCAACTTCAAAAGACGATAACTTTCAGTACAGAATGAGTTAGGAGACCCATAAGATATCAAATGAAATATCTCTGAGTCCTCTTTCCAACGCCACTGAGTTTGCTAATTTTTTAGCTCGTATGATGGAGATGTGCCCTTTTAAAGTCAGGTTGTCTATTTAAGGAAAGTTACCCGAAAATAGGAGGGGTATTTTAGTCTTTTCCTTACCCCCACTTATTCTAAACGCGAATTACACCCAATTAAGGGTCTAAACTGGTTAGAATCAGTTTCATTCACCCCCAAAAGTGTTTAGGGTTTTAGAGAGAAGATTCAAGAGAAGAAAAAGTTCAAAGTTTCAAGCGTTCGTTCAAGAAATTCAAAATTTCGCCAAGAATCTAGTTCTTTGAGGTATGTAAGCTTCCATAGTGTTGGGTTGTTCACCGACACGCCAATCATGAGTTTATTTTATGAATCTATCCATAAATATTGAGCAATTTAATTTCTTGATGAGTTCTTGGTAAGTGTTCTTGAAGTTTCCTTATCGATTATGTTTTGATGTAAGATTCTACTTGGGTCAACTTCAAACGACCATACCTCCTAGAATATAAAAAGTTACGTGGCCCAAAACCTATCAAATTAAATTTATTTGAATCTATTTTCCAATGCCACCAATTTCACGTCACTCCAATTTTTGAGTAAAAAGTTATGACCATTTTAGTAACATGATACAGTGTTGTTACGAATTAGCCGACGGGAAAACATTAAAAAGGATTGTTTTTATCTTTTTACTTCCAAGAAAATCCAAAACAAATTTTTTGACTTATAAAGGCTCAAAACTATCAGATTTTAATCTTTTGATCCATAATTCTCTTCTCACTCAAACCCTAGGGCGAAACCCTAAGGAAAAATCAAAGTAGAAGACTTCATTCAAGATTCTTTCAATCTTTATCAAGATTCTTCTTCAAGGTAAGTCTTTCTCCAAGAATTCCATTCTTTTCAACTAAAATTCCTCCATAAAATTATGAATCACTAATGAAAATCATAATTCTTGGCCATAGAGATTTCAAGAAACTAATTCAAGAATCTCAAGAAAGGTTTTCTTGATGGTTTACCTTCAAGCTAGGGTTTCAAAGCTTCTAATCAAGTTCTTCTTCAAGATTCTTCAAGAACCTTGTTCTTCCAGGTATGTAAGGCTATCATAGTATTGCACTAGTTCGTCCTCACACCCTACATCTTCTTTCAAATCAGTAAAAGAGAAATCTAGGATTCTACCCCTAGATTCGAGTATTCTTGAGATCAGTTGATTTGAGTTCTTGAGTTCATGGTTCTTTTAAAATTTCTATTCCTAATTATTGAGTTTCTATATTTTTATTGATATCCTTGAGTTGATTTGTTCATGTCTATAATTCAGCATGAACCCTATTTTGAGTTATAAATCTTGAGAATTTTTTCGAAGCTAACACTTGAATCTTAAACTGAGTTTTGAGAAAGTAAGTATGAGAATGAGAAGAGTCGTATACATGAGTTCCATATTGTTATTTAAACCCTTAGTCGAGTCGTTCATGCCCACTTTTGCATGGACTCCATCTGTTGAGTATCTTTGAGAATAGTAGTATCTTCAAGTTCTAAGTCTTTAGTATTGAGTTCCTAATCATTTTGTGATTATATTCCTAATCATGGGGATAGTACATGGTACTCATGAAGGTCCTTGAGTTGAGTAATTCATGCCCATAATTCTGCATGAACCATATGAGTCGAGCAGTCTTGAGATGAGAGGTATCATTGAGTCCTTGAGTTGAGTAGTTCATGCCCATAATTCAGCATGAACCCTCCGAGTCAAGCATTCTTTAGATGAATAGTATCATTGATTCCTTGAGTTCTGGAGTTTTTCAGTTCCAAGTATTGATTTCTATGAATGGTTATCGAAAACCTTGAATTGAGTTGTTCACGTATTATTCGTCATGAACCCTATTTTAAGAAGTCTTTTTAAAAATTGTTTTAAAACTTTTTTTAAAGACTCGAGCACTAAGTTGAGGAAGAGTAGAGCTGAGTTCATTTTCTTTAAAATGATATAGGGGAACTAAGTATTCCCAAGAGTAAATGTTTTTACATTTAAGATGATAGGAAACTGAGATTTCCAAAAGGGTTTTGAGCAATTTGAGTACCATCTCTTTTAAGAGAAAGATTTTTGAGTAATAATTTCAAAACACATAAAGAGTTATGTTTATAAACATATGAGCTAGTATAGTTTGGGAGTAGTATTGAGTACCGATATGGGGGAGAGTTCATACAACTCACAGCCCCCATAAACCATGTAGCCAACGTAAGTAGCAATGGTCATACTTTTTAGATGATTCCTTAATGATTTTTAGCATAGACTAGTGGATCCAATTAGTAGTAGGTTCTATACCCCAGCAAAGTATAGGATAGTTCTGGCAGTGTGGTCTAGATGTTATATCATCACATAGCTCATAGTGATGGTTGTCGGTTAGAGAATCTCCCACAGAGTTATATTGTATTTTTATTTACAAATTGAGTTATTATTGTATTCTTCAATACAATTGAGTTATTATCTATTGTTTTAAAAGTTTTCCATATATTGCATCTTTTATTATTGTTTTATCATTGAGTATCTTGAGTTGAGTATCTTGAGTTGAGTATCTTGAGTTGAGTATCTTGAGTTGAGTACCTTTGAGTTGAGTATCATATCTTTGAGTTGAGTATCTAATCTTTGAGTTGAGTATCTTATTCTTGAGTTGAGTTTAGTTGAGTGAGTTGAGAAAAGGTAAGTATGTTTCCTTTTTATCAAGTTCAAGCTTATGTTTATACTTTAGAATTCCCCTTACATGCTCATACATTCCATGTACTGAGCCATTTGGCCTGCATCATGAAATACAGGTATTCAAGATCATCAACATGCATTTCGTTAAGGTCATGTGATATTCTAGTCAGCTTTGGTAAGCTTTCTTATATTCCAGAGGACTTTACATTTACCTTACTGTTAGCAGTTTTGAGATGTTGTGGGTCTTGTCCCGATATCTTTCTTTAATAGTAGCGGCTTCATATATAGAAAGAGTTGAAGAGTTTTATGTATTTACTTTCTTTTGAGTATTGTTCAAACTTTCTTAAAGTTCACTATTGGAGTTCAATGAATTTAATTCAGGTTTAAGTTTATGTATGCTTCAGTTAGTCTTCCGCTTGTAGCCATCCGGGATGAGGGTTCACTTGGGGATCATCAATGGTTCTAGAGTACCTTTCACGTCCAGGGTGTAGGCACGGGTCGTGACAAACTTGGTATCAGAGCACAGAGTTCAAGTGTCCTAAGGTTTCTATGAAGTCATGTCAGTAGGATCTTATTTATGGTTGTGAGTGCCCCACTTCTATAAATGAGGGACTATAGACATTTAATAAAATTTTCCCTTTTTTCATTCTCTAAATCGTGCAATAGAACTATGTCATGAAGACTTATTCTAACTCGTGCATTCGCATATCCATTCGACTACCCCCCACACTAGTGGTGGTTAAAAACCAAAGTCAGTCTTTTATCGATGAGTTTCTCTTAGAAAAAGTCTTGAGGAAGTCATGAGACTACAGAGGGGCTTGAGAGAAGCCTGTGAGTAAGTTAAATGTTGAGTATCAGAGGAATGTACTCATGTTCATATGAATTGTGCATTCAAGCTAAAAGCGAGTTGTACTCTCTTCTCTAAGCCTTGTTTCAGCCGAGATCCTTATGAGGAAGTATGTTTAGAGCTCGGGTAGTATTTGCAGCCCAAAAAGGTAGCATGAGTTACGAAATTATGAGCAGTAGTAGTGAAAGTGCCCAGTGTTAGAGGAAAGTATGTAGAGGTTCAGTAATCTATGAAAGGGAGATAATGATGGGGAAGATTATATTATTGCAATCATACACCCAGTCAGTTATAAGTGATGAGTTCCTTTATGAGTGAAATAAGGAATAATAATGTTGTAGAGAGTTCATGATAGAAGGAAGAGGAACAGTTACTAGTTTGCATGAGATATAGTATATTTTAACCAAAATAGAGTTGATGTCGATGTGCCATCGTGTTAGATGAGACTAAATACATCTGTTAAATAAGAGAACAAAGTATTCATGAAGTGATAGATCTAATCTAGGCTTATGATTTTTTTGAGAGGGTCATGATGTTCAGGAGGTTATAGAACTGGTTAAGTAATGAGGTATAATAAGTGGGCAAATAGTACTTAAGTTGTGAAAAGGGGATGTAGACCAGTTTAGAGATGATGAAATAGGTCCATAGCTTTCAAGTGTCAGCTTTAGACCTAAGGGGGAGATGATAAGATTTGAAATCAAGTCAAGTTTTGAGAATAAGATAGTAATGAGCTCAAAAGAGTAGATGAGATATCTTTTCAGAGGTCCTTTTTGTAGTAGAGTGATGTTAGAAGGAGAAAGTTAATGATCTTACCATGATAATGATGGTGTGATAATTCCATCTGAGGTTATAAATGAGGAGGATGAGGTTTTACTATGAGAAATAGTTAAATAAGAGCCCTTCGTTGCTTTCGAGTAGTAATGCGGGTAATTCCAATTGGTATGGCAGGGATGATGAGAGAATGAAAACTTCTTAGGGAGTTGGTTAGTAAGACTCCATGGAGCTGTTAGAATACTAAGCTTGAATGTGGTGTCGTTAAACATGAGGTAATTTTTTATATGAGCCTAATGTTGATTAAATGAGGTGGTAAAGAGTAATGTTCTTGGGATGAGACTCATTATAGAGAGGTATAGAACCCGAACCTTAGGATTTGGGTTAAGCTTGAATATAGTAAGAGTGTGTCGCTAGACTCGGGACTTAGTAAGAGAAGTCATGTACCCTTCGGGGAACTAGGAGTTGCAGCCAATGAGGTATAGTATAAGGAAAGAAGAGCGTAGTTGAGGAGTGTCGCTAAGCTTAATATTTAGCAGTCATATTACCCCAGGCATGGTATTCCTATTCTTACTTCATGCCCAGATTTCCTTTATTTCAGATAAGGTAACTTCAGAGAGAGTTCACAACATTATCGTTCTTGATTTAGGTGCTATAAGAAGTCTCAACTCTTGGTACGAATCAGTACAGCCTGTTTTAGTAGGCAAGTTCATGAGTCAGAAGAGATAGTGAGAATAACCCCATTCCATAACCAGTCCAGTCGTCATTCGAGGACGAATGATCCCAATGGAGAGATAATGTAACACCCCGGAAAACTTTTGACTAAGACTCGAACCCTTCTTCGTTGTGAGTAGGATTTTACCAAGGAATTTAAAATTTCCTAAGTATTAAGGTCAGGTACTAGTTATAGCATCTTGAGTTCCAAAAAGAATTAAACAGAATTCATTCAAGTCATTCCTTAGTTTTTTTAAGTTTTGGGTCATTGTCAAACGGCCATAACTTTTGGTACAGGATAAGTTAGGAGACCCATAAGATATCAAATGAAAGGTCTCTAAGTCCTCTTTCCAACTCCATTTAGTTTGCTAATTTTCGAGCTTGTGAGGGAGATATGTGTAACGACTCTAAAAATGAACTAGTGAAACTAGAGCCTAACTAGTGAGTGTGTGAGGTTTGATGGTGCTTCATGTTGTCCCGGTTTATGGTTGAGGGGTTTAGGGGTTAAATGTCAAGTTACGACTCCCTATGGACCACTCTAGGGGTCCTTGAGGAGGACCCTAAGCTTAACCCCCAAGGCTGCCCCAATTGATGAGAGTTAGCCAAAGTTTGGTGACCTACGGAAGGGGTCACGCCCCGTAGGTCCATCCACGCCCCGTGGGTGGCCTTCATAGGTCAAAGGGCCCCAAACAAAGCCACATCCCTAGACCACGGACCAACAGGACGGTCTGTGAATGGACTCACGGTCCGTGAGTCAAGGGCTCGTGGATGGCACCTGTGTGCTGTCAAGTGACACGGCCAAGTGAAAGGTGAAGTAGTAAATTCACCCTTTGCCTAGGTAAGTACTTGGACAGTTTTGGGTTTATTTAGGTATTTTAAGAGTATTAAAAGAATAAAATACTATTTTAGATTTCATTCTTCAAATTTTCCCCAAATCAAAACCCCTCCCTCTCAAAGTATCTTCTCTCTAGAACTCCATTGAAGACCAAGAGAAGAAGAAGACTTAGGGCTTGAAGAGGAAGGCTATTGGGTAGATTTTCATGGGATTCTTCAATATAAAGGTATGGTGATTCTTCATCTAGGGTTAGCTTTCACCCTAGAGTCAATTTCAAAGAAGTTTCAAAGTTTTTAAGTTTCACAAAAACCCTAGGTTTTACTCAATCTCATGGGTTCTTGCATCAAACGTTTTCAAATGATAAATTATGATTATATTGATGTTTAATTGATGATTTAAGATTAAAATACTCTATGAACCCGTGATTTCTCTCAATTCCTAAATTGTGCCTTATGAAGTGGGTTTGTTGATTATGAATGAATGTTGATGGATTTATGCCTAGATTGATTTAGATTGTTGAATTGTATCATCATCTATGCCTAATTATGGTGAATTGTTGGTGAATGGAGGATTTGTGGTCATAGCCTTGAGAGGGCATGTTTGACCTAATTTCATGTTAAAGTAGAATTGTGCTTGAATTGTTGATCCACTTGAAAGGTGGAGGTGTTTACTTACTATGTACATTGTGATCATGGCCTTGAAGGCATAGTGTGAGGAATTGAGGTATTATCATGATGTTGTATATATGAATGTATAATGTGAAAGATATACATGTAATTTCAATGATTGAATGATGATGATAGAATGTGAAGAGTTTCTATAATGGGAATGTTGAATGTAGAATTGGTAAGCTTATGCATCCTTTTCTTATATAATGAATGTGTCTTGACTTGATGAATATGAATCGATAGGCTATGGAATTCCTTTCATATATGAGTGATGAATGTGTCTTGACTTAATGGTTATGAATTGATAGGCTTTAGGCATTCTTTTCATAAATTATCTAATGTAATGAAGACTCTAGAATCGATAGGCTAGTGGCACTCCTTTCTTAATGAGTCAATGGACCATGAATCGATAGGCTAGTGGCATTCTTTTCATAAGTATAAGAATGAAATGAGGGACCATGAATCGATAGTCTTATGGCATTCTTTTCATGGGGACTCTAGAGCTATCCTTGAATGTACCATGGATTGATAGGCTTATAGCATTCCTTCCTTATGTAATGATGTATCATGGGTCGATAGGCCTATGGCACTCCTCCCTAATACACTAATGTAATGTGAATGAAATAATCTATGGGAATGTAAGCTAAGCACCGAGTGGATATAGTTAGATGGAAACTCTCCCAATGTTAGGTTAGAGTTCCAATGAACATCTTCTTATCTCATAACTATGTGCCCACATAGGATATTAGCCAGCGGATTTCATCCGAGCTAATGTTATTATTCTACCTTAGGCAAGTGGAACACCTCTTACGGTGTAGGGTTACATGACACCAGATTTCATGTCTAGCTTGCATGGTCTATGTCGGTTAAACGCTTATTCCCATCATGTGATATGTGCACTCTAGGTACTTGATAGGTACTACAACGTAGTAGTACGGGATGATATTTATACATTGCACGAGTAGGCTTTGAAGGGGCTATAGTGAGTTCTCTAAGTCTTAATGACTAAATGTATGAAAGTCCTTTAAATGCATAAATGTGTCCTAAATGAACCTAATGAATAATGTTGGCTTAAATGCTTAGTGTAAAGATGCATGCTATACTTGGATTGTATTAAGAGTTACTTTTTTGTCATGACTTATTGTATATGAATGTGCCATGTCTAGGGTGACTTCAAAGGAGTACTTAGTGTGAGTAGTATGGGATGCTACTTGTACATGCACAAGTATGACTTAGAGTTGTCTTAGATGTTTGTCTTAATGTGATGATGTGATTCATGTAATGTTTATGTCTCTTAAATGTTTTATTATGTAAAGGTGGAAATGATGAATGGTAAGTTCACTTTTGGTGACCTTAAGGTGGTACCTTAGTGTGGGTGGTGGTATGGGACGCTATCCATACATTGCACAAGGTATAGCTTGAGGGTTACTTGAGGTGGAGGCTCAAGGTGAAGGTAAAGGGTTATATGTGATTGTGTTCAAATGTGAAAATGTGACTTGTATGTTGGTTGTGACTTATATTATGCCTCTTTTATAAATGTTCATGAAATTTTACTAAATGTCATGAGAGCATGACTTTCAAACAAAAAGTCCCTTTTTAAGCATGTTTTTGCATGGTCATCATACTTAGTATATTTTTGTGTGCTAACCCATATTTCTCTTATTTTTACTACAAGTGTAGGTTCCGGCAAGTGATTGATTCTAGCTAGGATTTAAAGTATTTGGATAGAGTTTCCTCCAAGACTCGGTATGTCCTCATTGATTCGAGGACAAGAACTCTTATGTTTTATTTCTCCATGTAATAGACATTTAGTAGTTTGTCGATTGTAAAGGGCCGTGGCCCTATCTTGTTAAAGTTTTATCTAAGATGGCCATGTGAGACTTAGTCTTCCGCTGTGTCTTTTGAAATATTTTAATGAGTATATGAATGTTTTGAATCGTATGATTTTGAATAAAAACTTTTAATTTCGTACTATTTCTATTACCTATGCAATGAATGAGCTATGAGGCTTGTATTAGTCCCCTTCGGGGTTGAGTACGCCGTGTTACGACTAGGGGGTGCTCTCGGGTCGTGAAAATATGCCCTTTTTAAGTCAGGTTATCAATTTAAGGAAACTTACCCGAAAATAGGAGGGGTATTTTAGTCTTTTCCTTACCCCCACTTATTCTAAACGCGAATTACACCTAATTAAGGGTCTAAACTGGTTAGAATCAGTTTCATTCACCGCCAAAAGCGTTTAGGGTTTTAGAGAGAAGATTCAAGAGGAGGAAAAGTTCAAAGTTTCAAGCGTTCGTTTAAGAAATTCAAAATTTCGCCAAGAACCTAGTTCTTTGAGGTATGTAAGCTTCCATAGTGTTGGGTTTGTTCACCCACACACCAATCATGAGTTTATTTTGCGAATATATCCATAAATATTGAGCAATTTAATTTCTTGATGAGTTCTTGATAAGTATTTTGAAGTTTCCTTATCGATTAAGTTTTAATGTAAGATTCTACTTGAGTCAAGTTCAAATGACCATATATCCTATAATATGAAGAGTTACATGGTACATAACCTATAAAATTAAAGGTATTTTAATCTACTTTCCAACGCCACCAATTTCACGTCAATTCAATTTCTGAGTAAAAAGTTATGACCATTTTAGTAACCTGATACAGTGCTACGAATTAGCCAACGGGAAAACATTAAAAAGGGTCGTTTTTGTCTTTTTACCTCCAAGAAAACCCTAACGAATTTCTTGACTAATAAAGGCTCAAAACAATCAGATTTTCATCTTTTAATCCATCATTCTCTTCTCGCTCAAACCCTAGGGCAAAACCCTAAAGAAAAATCAAAGTAGAAGACTCAATTCAAGATTCTTTCAATCTTTTTCAAGATTCTTTCAATCTTTTTCAAGATTCTTCTTCAAGGTAAGTCTTTCTCCAAGAATTCCATTCTTTTCAACTCAAATTCCTCCGTACAATTATGAATCACTAATGAAGATTTAAGTTTCAAATTGAAGTTTTATAAATTTGAAACTTCAAAGTTAAAACTCTAAAGTCTAAACGTTATACATTAAACATTTTGTAAACTAACTTTAAACTTTAAATTCAATTTTAAACTTTAAAGCTTAAAGTTTAAACTTTAAAACTCAATTTAAACTTTAAAGTTTAAACTTTAAACTTTAAACCTTAAAATTTAATTTTATATTAGGCTAATATAAAAATAGTTGAAAATTCAATTTATAAAATGACTTGCATTAAATATAAGAGATTATTTTAAAAGAAAACCAAGGCGAATAGCCGTATATTTATTCAAATAAATAAAATGTACAAATACAAATACTAGAAAGAGTACCTAATCTAGGTATTGAATAATAATTATTATACTAATAATTGAATTTTTTTTTGAAAATCTTTTCATAACTTTTGTATCATTTCAAAAGAAACATTATTTGGAACCTGTATTTGTCGCTCTTCCTCCATTGCTTCCATGCCATCATCACTATTATCACCAAATATTTCATCTATTTCGTCTTCTATTTGGCAACTTAATTGTGGTAGTCCGATATTTCTTCTTTCGGCATTGACCCAATCTCTAAACAACATTGATATTTTCAAACTCTGCTCTACTAATGAGTATCGATGATCTCCAATCATAAATCTCATTGCGCTGAAGGCTTGCTCTGAAGCGACCGATGATGCTTGAATCGCTAGCACATCTCGAACAACCCTACCAAGGTTCAAAAAAAAATTCACAATTCTTTCACCATACTAATAGTTGAGCTTGAGGTTTTCCTTCTTCATTCCTAATCTTTTCCCATGCCTGATTGAAATATAAATCAAAATCATTATTGGTAGAAGATGGAGGTTCAACTATTGGAATATTTTTTTATATAGCTTTATATGTATGATATAACTCTCTAGCTTTTGTTATTGTATTTTTTTTTTACAATCATCAACACTAGGAGTTTCATCAACTTCAATTTCTAAATTTGCATAAATTTTTTCAACCATTCTTTCAACACCTTTTAATTTGTAATTTGGATTAAATAAAGTAGCAGTCAAATAGATTTGAGGAATAGGAAAAAAATATTTTTTGAATTTTTCAATCATAAAAACAAGTAATTCTTTAAACCAATGTTTTCCTTTATATTTTGCAAATTCAGATGAAATAGAACAAATATTTACTAAAACAGAAGACATAATTGGTTAATATTGACCAGAAACAACATTTATAAAAAACACTTAAAAATTCAATAAGTTCTTTTGTATTTTCCCAATCATCATAACCAATTCTTAAATTTAGGTCCGCAATATAAGCATTAAAAACTAATTGTATCGGCTCTCGATAAACATAAGCAACTTCAAGCATTTCAAATAAAGAATTTCATCTAGTGCATACTTCTTTTGGAACTTTTCTATATGTAAGTCCACATTCTTTACAACAATTTTTAAATTCTGAAATTCTAGCTTTTATTTTAGCTTTAAAAATCCAATTATAAGCAATTCTATTTTTTTCACAAGAAATTCCAAATTGAGAAATACCATCTTTTACTACCAAATTATAAACATGTGCAGCACACTTAATATAAAAAGAATCATTATCAATTAGACAAAGTCTACATTTTAAATAACCAATTGATTTTAAATTATTAGAAGCATTATCTAAAGTGATACTCGTTATTTTATCACATATTCCATAAAATTGTAAAATAACGCCTATTTTTTATGCTATATAAGAACCGGTTTTAGTTTCTTCAACATATTTATATTCTAATATTCATTTTTGCATGTTCCATTCATGGTCAATTCAATGGACAGTAACAGTAAAATAATCATTACCATTAGAACTATGTCTCATATCAGAAGTAATAGATAATCTACCATCATAATAGACAAATAAACAATGAAGAAAATGACAATATTCTTTTTGATATTTAAAAAGATCTTTTTTAATTGTACTTCTTGGAATACCTTCATAATTTGGGTTATACAATTCCCGAATATAATGAATAAAACCAGGATGTGAAGGAAATGAAAAAGGCAAACCACAAACAACAACCATTTTAGCTAATTCCCTACGATCTTTTTCTTTACTATATGTGTGGTGTGTGCTTGGGCCAGTCGGGTTAGTCATATGTAACACACTTTGAACCATATTAGAACCACCAACTCCTATAGAATTTTCAAGTTTGAGTATTCCATTTCTATTAGCCCTTTTTATAACATCTAGGCGAGCAAATTCTCATTCTTAGTCGTCATGTCCCCCCTTGCGCTCCCGTAGTCCTATGTTTCATGGTCAATTTACATTTCGAGCAAGTATCAGTAGTTTTTCTTCTCATTTTGTACCAACAAATTTCATACTTAAGATCTTTTAACACGTACAACGGTATGTGAAAAAAGTAGGCAAATGGGGGATATCATTTTGTTCCGGTAATTCGGTAGCCGGACTAGTAGGGTTAGGGGTCTCATCATCTTCATCATTTATTTCTACTTCCTCGTCTAATTCTTCCTCAAAATTAGTAAAACATCAGTTTAATGTCTCATGATCTATTTCATTTTCGAAATTAAATTCAATAATATTTGGTCGTGACATAAAAGAAGTTTCATCAACATGAGTATAATCATCAGTATTAATTCTAAATCTAGGTGGCAAATATTAAGAATGTAACACCCCGTATTCAAAACAGACCAAAAAAAATGCAGATTTTGAGAAGTTGCAGGTGCAACCCACGGTTGCCATCCACGGACCGTAGGTCAGACCACGGTCCGTGCTGGTGGTCCGTGGTTCGCCACTGCAACCCCTCCCCAGCAAGCTCAGAAAATTGGTTAAGTCTCGACTCACGGACAGACCCACGGTCCGTAGATCAGACCACGGTCCGTGGTCTGTGTCCGTGGATCAAGACCTCCTTACCCAGCCTCTGACATGAACTACGGTTGACCAGCACGGACCGTCGTTCGATCCACGGTCCGTAGGTCTAACCGTAGATCGAAGGATAGCAGTCAGTTAGCTGAAAATTCTGATGGGTCAACTTCAGATGGTCATAACTTTTAGCACAAAATGAATTATGTGTCACATGACCTATGGTTAGATAGATAATTGAATTACCTTTCCAACGCCACCAAGTTTGCTAAATTCCGACCTCCGAGTAAAAAGTTATGCCCGTTTTAGTGAAGACCTGTCGGGCAGACTCGAACTACGGACCCAATCTACGGACCGTAGATTGACCTACGGCCCGTAGGTCCAAACCGTCGGTCACTCCGACAGTAGTTAATTCAGGGGTCTTTTGGTCTTTTCCTATTTCGTTTAACCCCTAAGATACGTCGTTTAGACCCTAAATCATGAGGTTTTAATTAGTTTAAGCCTAGAAACATAACTAGAACTTACCTAAGTCAAATCATTAATCAAAACTTAGAAAATTAGAAGCAAGAAGGGAGAAAAAGGTCAAGAACCCTAGTTCAAGAACGCAGCGAGGTTTCTTCAGTTCCAGCCCCGAAATCGAAAGATTTCTCCGTGGAATTCGTCACCAGGTATGTGGGATTTCACTAGTGGGTTCCTTTCGCCCATTAGGTCCCTAGAATTCAGTCAGATTCTTGATTCCATGATTATGAACAGACCTAGGGTTTTTAGAATTTGAACAGATCATCATGAATTAGTTATTTAAATGTTCCAAATCAGATTATCATGTTATTGCTCAGTTTATCGCATGAATTTCAGAACCCTAGCTATGTATTTCTTTAGTTCTTGAATTACACATGCTAGGTCAGATATTTCAGTATTCAGTTTTACATGCCTCAGTTTATGAATGCATCATTATCAGATTAATTGTTGCATTCTCAGTTTGCATGTTCAGTTTCGAGCTATCCAGTATTTACAGAAATTCAGTCATAACCAGTTAATTACTTAATTCATTGGGAGTAGCATAATACCGAGTTGGACTAGGGTTTCAGCGTACCCATATAGTCCCAGAACTACGAGCCACGTAGGTGTAAGTCCCCTCTGTGGGCAACATCAGTTTAGTGATCACGCCAGCATGCCTCTATACCTCTGGCAGGGTATATTGGGTCCTCTCGATGGGGCGTATACATCGGACTCCACATTTAGCTCATGTGGTTTTATGTCGGTTATTAGTAGCTCCCACAGTTCAGTCAGACTCTATTGCATTGACCACATTTACAGTTCATTCAGTATTCAGTCAGCATGTTATAAATTGGTCATTGCATTCAGTTAGCTCAGTATTCAGTATTTTCAGTATTTATATCATGTTCAGATTATATCATTGCTCAGTATGCTTTGTTCAGTTAAATGTTATTTCAGCTTTACTCTATCCTACATGCTCAGTACCTTTCAAGTACTGACGCATACGTGCGCTACATCTTCTCGTGATGTAGGTTCAGGTTCTCAGCATCCAGATCACGCTTAGATCGATTCCCGATCTTCAGTTCAGCAGAATCAGATGGTGAGTCCTCATTCTTCGGGGACAATAGTCATGAGTTTCTTTCAGTATTTCAGTCTTTTAGTTTCAGTTTTGCTAGATCTAGTTGGGGTATGTCCCAACATTTCTAGTCAGTTTAGAGGCTTATTTCAGACATAGTTAGATTCAGCTTAGTATTTGAGTTTGATATTTCTTTTGTATTAAACTCTCAGATTTGATATATTCAGTTATAGTATATGGGTATTCCCCATCTTCTCAGATTTATTTATGAATTAGCTTCCGCATCAGTTTATTTTCTTTAGTATGCTCATGATCATGCCAGCAGGGTTAGCTTGGGATCACTTGTGGTCCTAGGTCCCGTGTCCGCGTCTTGGGGGTAGCTCGGGGCGTGACATAGAACTAGAACTACTAGTTCCTCCTCCCCTAAAACAATTAAATATTATGAAAAATAAGCAAGATATTATAACAAAAAAAATAAATTAACTTAATTAATAAACAAATAAAAAAATTAAAGTTGCAACGAATGTACCGAACGTCTACGTAAAAGTAGACGTATAATCAAAGTCGGAATTGAGAGATGTCAATTGAAGCTTCTGATTTACTTCAAATAAATCTCCGAACTCTAGGTCAATATCACAAAATAATAATTATGAATTTATGAGAGATTCAAAATTGAGAGATTTTGTAAGATGTTAATGGAATAAGTTATGAATTTGTGAGTTAAATGAAAGAATATGGGTATATTTATAGTGTTAAGGGGTTAGAGAGGGGTGGGGGTAAATTTGAGCCATTTTGGCCCCAACCCAACGACTATTATGGCCATTACACATTAAAATAAAAATAAAAATGGAACTAACCGTTGAACAAGTTCATATCGGACCGGAATCGAATCGGAACCGGGTCTAACCAAACCGGATCAACCGAGTAAAAACCCAGGTTCCGTTTCATTACATGTTCTGGTACCCTATTAGACCGTACCCTTACCGGTTTAACTGGTACAAGATATACTGGGACTGAAACTAAATCGGACCGGGTACAATCTTGTCCAATTGCCAGCCTTAGATAAGGCGAACCTTTTTATAATTTTGGACATCATGTCTTCAAGCCTTACAAACCCGATCCTCTATCTCTACTCGTAGGTGTAACATATGCACCCTCCTATCAGTTATGTTATTATCTTCCCTTGCCCAATCATTTTTTCTATCTTGACCCCTATTTTGGTCATTGTACCTATTCTAGTTGTAGTTGTAGTTGTTGTCTTGATTGTAGTTACCATCCCGATTGTGGTTGTTGTTGCGGATTTATTGTCCTTCTTGATTAAAATTGTCCTCTTGATTGTACTTCCAACCTTGATTCCCTTGAACTTGGCGCCAAGAATCTTTGTTGAAAGCTTGGGCATTGGTTCAGAAACCACCCATTTGATGATCATTCACATAGTACGCATCCTTTTCATAGCCATAATCATCTTGTGGTGGTGCTCTTTTCTTGTAGTTTACTGCATTGCCCTTGTCTGCATTGTGCCTTAAATGTTTTAACACCAAGACAACCTCTATTCTTAGTTATGCCACCTTTTGACGCATATCCTCAGTTGGTTGGTTTGAGTGTTGGTTAGCCTTCACTATAAAAGTACTCCTTGAAGTTTCTATACCTCTAGTAGACCATGCTTTATTTGTTTTGGCAACCTCTTTAAGTTTCTCCACAACTTGCTCGAATGAGTTTCTCATGAGTGATCCTCCAGTGATAGTGTCCACCATAGCTTTGCCATTGTCATCCAATGCTCTATATAAGATCTTCATAAGTGACTCATCATCTATTTTGTGGTTAGGTGAACTTCTTAGGTAGCCTGTAAATCATTCCCATGTATCACATGTCTGCTTGAAGTTGTTAATTTTATCCTTCAGTCTCAACTTATTTGATAATGGAAGTACTTATCTATGAATTTCTGGTGCATCTCAGTCCAAGTTGTGATTGAGTTGTATGGACACTTAGATATCCACATAGTTGCATCATAAGTTAGTGATAATGGGAACTCACGCAATGTGATGACATCCATATCTAAGTCTAGCGCATTCACACTGCTATGACAAACACTTACAACTTTACTAAGATGGGCATATGGGTCTTCAAATGGCAGACCAATGAACAATCCTCTAGTTGTAATCATTTGCATTAAGCTTCTAGTAACAACAAACTTTGATCCAACTAGCAATGAAGGTAACACAATGGTACATGACGTCCCAATAACATTATGATCAACCCTGTAGTTATTCTGCACACCACCTTATGTTTGGGTGGAGGTTGATCTCCCACTATTGGTTGGTTGTTTCAGTTATTTCCTGGTGCCTCTTCTCCATGGGGAGATTTTGGTTCTTAATCTCTTCTTCCATTCTAGCTCGTTCTGCGTTCTCTGCTATATTTTGATGTCCACCTATGCTAGTGATGAGTAAGCAGTGATTCGCCAAATATGAAAAGCTGGCTCAATCGAGTTCACCAACTGAGATTCAAACACCTGAGGCCTGAAGGAAAGTAAAGGAGAGCTAAAGAACAAACGGTGATCCACCGAATGTGAAAGGTGAGCCTGACTAACATCGCCGATCAGATCACACATGGAATTTCATATTAGTTTTTGGGGAAATTATAAATAGCGCAAAGGAGAGAGAAAATGTATCAAATCGTGAATCTAGTTTTTCGACCTTTCTTACTTTTTCATATTGAGAAATAGAGTTTCAAGCTTTTCTCTTAGTTTTGGGGATTTTGACCAATCTTATAATTGACATTTGAGGGTTCAATTCAAAGTAGTGTTGAAGATTATTGTTGATTGTCAACTCCTTAATGGCTGAAACATCATTGGTATAGTGTTTTTCCATTTATGATGCTTGACTAAAACCCCGATTCTAGAGGTGTGAATATGGAGTTAAGTGTTAATTTAATTTTGTGGGTCTAGTGTCTTGCTCTATTTTTCTGTTGTTCATACATGGATTTGGGCTATTTAGCATGCGGTTAATTTAATGGTTAAGGTTGAAAACTTAATCCTAGCTTAGATCTTTGATTGATGCTCGAAATAGATTAATTGAAGTGGGTAAATAGCTAAATACTTGTAAATTAGTTGATTGTTGTAGTTTGCTCGAAAGAGAATTTGTAGTTCAATTTTAATTGACAAATCTGCTCGACGGAGATATTTTAGTAAGGTATTGGGTTGATTTGTATTTGACATAGATGATATCAAAAGGAGCTTCTATGATATGATGCTCTGAGATCGAAAGAAGATTTGTGTCATTGACGATTATCCAACTTATCCATGTGTGTTTAGCATTATTGAGCAAATACTTGCACCCTTATTTGTCGTTGACACAAACTCCCACACCCCTAGATCATCTCTCACTTTTTTGAATCCTTATTTTTAGTTGAAATTGTAATAATTGATTTTGAACCCTGATTTTAAATTTGGTGAAATCATCCATCCATTTGTCCTAATTACTACAATGAGTTGGTTAGCACTTCTAATTTCCTAATTAAATTCTTTTATTTAGATCACTCCAGGTGGGATTCAACCCCGACTCTTTTATTGGGTATTTATATTGTGAGTGATCGCTTACTCTTTAATTCATTTTGAGAGTAATTTGAGCGTTATATAAAATGGTGCCATTGTCGGGGAGTGATAGCTAAAAATTCATTTCGTGAAGTTAATTTGTGATCTTGTTTGTTTGTAGTAGAATACATTCTTTTTTGGTATTGTCGTTGTGCATCACTTGAATGTAGAAACATGTACAAGAATAGGAGTGATGAGGCTAGTCACTATGGGCAGAATAATAGCATGGGAGATATGAATGACATGCATGTTAATGTCGTCAAAAGTACAGGATAAAGCTGGTTACCTCCTACTATGGGGAGAGATATGTTTCATGTAACCAGAACTATGTTGCAATTGCTTCAGATGAGAGGAGTGTGGAGGTCTTGCTCATGAAGACCCTTATGAACATCTCCAGAATTTTGTGGATATTTGTGGGCCTTTAGTCTTTAAGAACATCTCACAAAAATCCATACGTTTGAGGTTGTTGTCATTTTCCTTATCGGGAGAAGCAACCAGGTGGCTAGCCGAACTATCAAATGATACTATAACTTCTTGGGAGGAGCTGACAAAAACATTCCTTGAGAGATTTTTCCCTCCTCGACAAAGGTAAAACGTAGAGATATTATCCATAATTTCAAAAGAGTGGAAGGTGAACCTCTCCATAAAACCTGGTTGAAGTTTCAAAAGTTAGTGCTACAATGCCTGACACATGGTGTTCCAGACAACTTATTGTTGCAATATTTTTATCGTATCCTTGATATGGGCAACAAAAGATTGGCTGACCAACTCATTCAAGGAGGGCTAATGTGACAACCATTTGATGTGGCAACAATGTTGCTTGATGATATGACCAAGATAAACCGAACATGGAACACTAGGTAAGATCAAGTATCTTATCTATAATTGGGTATGCGCAAGAAGAAAATGGAGAAAAACCACGAGCCTGATGATAACGTGGTCAAGACAATGACTCAAATTGACTTGTTATCCAAACATGTCATGGGGGTGGATTCAAATTGGTATATTATGTGGTAGTAAACATTCATATTAACTCTAAAATGAATACATGATAAATATTACTCCCTCTGTCCCTAGTTACTTGTTCACTTTTGAATTGACACACCTATTAAGAAAAAATAATTATTGACATAGTGAGATTACCATTTTACCCCTATTAATTATAAAGTGGATGAATTAAAAATATAAGATTTTCAAGAAGTTCTACCTTTTTCAAAGTAATTAATTGAGGGTATAATAGGTAAAAAAAATTGTCGTTTCTTAATTTGTCAAAAGTCGACAAGTAAATAGGGACATCTATTAAAGAAAAAGTGGACAAGTAAATTTTATTTTTTTATGCACGGACCAAATATTTATTCACAAATTTATTTTTTTAAGTGGTGTTAGTCAAACAATTTTAAATTATCTCATCAAATGTAAAATAAATACTCAATAAATATTATTTATATTAATAAATTTTAAATCATATTGAATTGAATGATTTTATATAAAATATGAAGAGACATTGGATATCCATCATTAAAGATTTTTTTTTATCAATCATTGATTTTTTACTCAAAATAATTATAAAATTTACATAAATATTATCGATATTCAAAATAGTAAAACTACAACTTAAGGCTTTGAACATAAAATTAAAGAACATAATTAAAGTTGGTCTCACTATTTAAAAAAGGATAAACTACCTTATTAGACATACATCACTACTATATATACTATTTATCTTTACTTTCAAACAATTACATATATTACCACTTTTAATATTTATACCATATATTAATATATTATTTGAAGATACAATTAGATTATTAGATACCAACATACCTCAAAATTAGGATTGATTAATTATCTGTTTAATTAACTTTTTCACTCCAAATCAATCATTGTCGCTTAATTCTCCCCTCCCATATTTATCACTCAATTATGTCGCCTCCTTTATGATTCAAGAATTTCATCGTACAATTTCATTCCAACAATACCTAATCTACTCTCTTTTCTCAAGATATCATCACCATGGTCGACAAATTCCCCTGAACCCAAATATTATTATGTATTGTTCATTTATAACTAGATCAAATCAAAGTAAATGCTACAGAGAAAACTTTAATTCATAGTGGGTCTTGATTGTTTGTCTCCGGAAGAAATTGATCTTAATTTTGATTATGTTATGCCACAACGCAAAAGGAATCAAAGAGAGTATTGTAGAGAGTTTTTGTTTGTTGGTGTTCTTCTAAGGCTTTCTTTGGTTACCGTGACATGGATTTGGTAGTACCAATATTACTTTGATATAGCCCTTGAAACATGTGTATCCAATAAGTAGTAATCTTAATTAAAATCTGAGTTTTTATTTTTAGTAATGGGGTGTCTGACCATGTATATGTATCCACCATTAAATTTTGGATATATGATTTTTAACAACACGATGATATTAATGATACGATAGATACTCTACAGTCGTGATTTGTTCCTAAATTCATGTATTGTTTCAGCTACATTTCATATTTAGATACACATAATTAAATGTATATTCTTATTATGTATTCGAGATGCATGTTTTTTGATATAACGTATGAAATTTAAATACGCAAAATTAGATGTATATGCTTCTTCTTTTTGTATATTCCATATTTAGATACACATAATTAGATGTATATGCTTACTATGTATTCGAGATACATGTTTTTGGATATAATATATGCAATTGATACTTGATACATCAAATTAATACTAGATACATATAAAAGATACATGAAATTAATATTATATATATATATATATATATATATATATACACACATAAAATTAATACTAGATACTTATAACAAATACATGAAATTTACTTGCAGGACACTCATGTATCTAAGTGTTTAGTTTGTTGGATATATCATATATTGATAATAGATACATCAAATTAATGAATTTATTAATTTAAGAGTAATAATTTGAAATTATTCAAATTGCATTACCAAGATATACATGTTTTTATCTTATATTAAAAATATTAATGAATTTACTATTTCAAAGAATAATAAAATAAAATTAATTATCTATGTATTTTGAAAATCCTCTATTACTCCTCTAATTAAGGAAATCAGTTCCAACCAATTAATTTAAATAAATAAATTTTGTATCCCAATTTTAAAATTTGGCAGATACATGTATCTCATGGATTCAGACTCATGTATCATAAGCATAAAATATGGTACATGAAGTAATATTTGAAATTATTGGAAATCTTAATAATTATGATCTAAACTAGTAGGATTTATGTGGTTTGCTCATTAAAAAAACTTATGCAGTAATTTAAATTAAAATGGAACAAAAAATGGTTTTTTTTTTATGTTCCGAAAATGCCCTCTGAAAATACATTGCAGCTAGCCAAATCTAGATGGGGCCCACTTGTAAAAATAGATAAACTACAAATGTGGTATCTTCAACTCTATGTGGGGCCCACATATGAAAAAGTATGAACTACAAATGAGATATTTTTTTGTCTTTAATAGGAAATGTTCACACAACAGAACCAGTAGTACAACACAATTAAAGCTTGAAGTTTAAAGGAAAATCCTTAAATAACCAAAATAACCCTTAAATTCAATTTTTAATCTTAGAAAGCAACATGTTGACAGTGTGGTGGCTGCTTCATTTGTAACTCTCTCTTATTACTAGATATTAGGTTCCCGCGCCAGTGCGGGCCCAATATATATTACTTCCTCCGTCTCATTTTATGTGAGGTAATTTGATTCGCCACGGAGTTTAAGAAAGAAATGAAGACTTTTAAAACTTGTGGTCCAAAATGAATTATATAAATTTGTATGACTGTAAATTATTTCATTAAGGGTAAAATAAATATTTTATAGTCAAATTGTTACTTAATATAGGAACGTGACATTCTTTTGGGACTGACTAAAAAGGAAAGTAAGTCACATAAATTGAAACAAAGAACATTGGGAGTAGTTCTTTGTTTCAATTTATGTGACACCGATGAAATTTGGAGAGCTATATAATTTTTTGTATGTGATTTTGTTAAATATATTTTGAAGTTGTTAATTTATTGTGATTTATAGCACTTCTTATATCATTTTCAAATAATATATATTATTCTTTCTGTTCCATTTTATGTGACGTAGGTACTTTTACGAAAATCAACTATTTCTTATATGATTCTTAAATATTTTTAGTTGTTATTTTACTTTAATTTACAATACTTTTTATGTTATTTTCAAACAAACTTCTTTTGTTTCAATATGGAATTAAAGAGTCAATAAAATTTCTTTTATAATTTTTAATTATGTTTTTTTAATATCTTATATTATTACATTGTGATTTTCAGTACCTTTTATGTAATTTTTAAATGTAGAACAAATTAAAAGAAAAACAAAGAAAAATTTAAATGAAGAAAGTACTAAAATTTTCAAAAAAATCATATTTCTATATTAAAATGTTAAAAACTTTAAAACTCCACATATATGCACAAAATAATATACGGAAGACAAAATAATTTTTACAATATATATTAAAGCTCTTTCTAATAATATCACATATTTATTCTATTTTTTAAATATGACTCCTTCCGTATCAATTTATTTGAACATATTTTTTTTATTTTACTTAAAAAAGAAAATTACTTCTTAATTTAATTTTTTTTACATAGCGTATCTATGATTATAAAATTAGAAATACTTTTTACTTTAATATATGTGATATATTTTAAATTTAAGATTACAAAATTTAAAAATATTCTTCATATTTAACACTTCGTGCAAAAAAAAATAGATGAAACAATTAAAATGGAAGAAACAATATAAATAATTTATTAATGAATGAATGAATTAATAAATAATATTCAAAGATCCCTGGAGGATAGAAATTGGAAATAATAAAATATAAGAACAATGCAAGGAAATGGTGTACAAAAGTAATAATAGGGCCCACACAATTAAAGCCGTAAAAGAGGAAAAAAAGCAAATGGTTTTTGTGTCCAACAAAAAGGAAGTACATTTATGAAGCAGGCAAGTATAATCATTTTTCAAGTTTGAAAAGTACGAAATACCATAAAGCAACCCTCTATTTTGATTTATTTACGCAAGTACCTTCATTGTCCGGCCCACGTGGAGGCTATTAACTGATTTCGTAGTATTGAGGTACTCAACACTTAGGTAAAGTAAAGCATATAATGACAAAAATAATTCTTAAATTGAGTGTATTTTCACGTAAGCACACGTGTTGACAGAGAAGAGTATGCTTATTCGCTCTTCTTATATAGTAACTAGGTAATGTTGCCCGTACTATGCACGGGCACGGGCCCAATAATATAAATGGTATGTTTTGGGGCTAATAACGGAGATTTTGAAGCGATTGTTTGCGTGGATAAAGGAATAAGTTTTTTTATCAGAAACTTGTACTTTATTTGACGCTATTCAAGGTACAATAAGACTATCCACATACAACATTTTTGAAATATTTTATGTCGTCAATTATCATGATTTATAGTATTTTTACGATAGATTTACTTAAAGAATGAGTGGAAATTTTTGTATTTTTTTAAAAACATATTTTATGTTGTCAATTATCATGATTTATAATATTTTTACGCATTTTTTAAATATAAAAAACCCAAAAAAAAAATAAGACAAATAAATTAAAATGGACCCAATGTATGTTATTTTTGTTGTCTCAATTTATGTCACACAAATAAAATTTGGAGAGTCATCCAAATTTTAATTTTTTTAAAAAAAATGTTTTAAGTTATTAATTATTGTGATTTATAATATTTTGATGTAATTTTCAAATAACCAACATTACTGGTCACTTTGTCCTAATTTATGTGATATGGATAAAATTACAAAATTAACCCTTTTAAAATGTCTTTCAAATATTTTAAGTTGTTAATTATTATTATTTATAATACTTTTTTGGTAATTTTAAAATGATATGTGTTATTTTTTCTGTCCTAATATATGTGAGCCTGAAAGAATTCTGAGAGTGAACCTATTTTATTATATAGCTTTTAAATATTTTAAATTGGTAATTATTGTAATTTTTAATGCTTTTTAAGTCATTTGTAAATGATATATGTTGCTTCCTTTGTCCCATTTTATATAGTATAAATAAAATTCCCGAAACCAACTAAATTTTTAATATATTTTTAAAAATATTTTAAATTATTAATTATTGCGATTTATAATATTAAAAAAAAAGTACAATACTTGTATCAGCCTAAAAAATGACCACGATAATTCGAAGCCTACAGAAAGCAATATGGTTGTACGTCATTTTTAAATACTTAATATATATTACTCCACTTGTCTGAATATATGTAGCATTGATAAAATTTCAAGATTCAATCAAATGTTGTTAATTGTTAACATTTATAATACATTTTACGTAGTTTTCAATAATTTCACATTAAACAATACATATTACTACTTTTGTCTCATTTTATGTGACATTGATAGATTAATTTTAACAATCAGTCAATTTATTTTTTCTATTTTTTTAATAAATATTTTAATTGGTCAAAATCACGATTTATTGTATTTTATACATAATTTTTAACGATAGATTAATTTCAAGAATTAATCAATTTTTTTTATATGTATTTATTTTTGAAATATTTTATGTTGTCAATTATCATGATTTATAGTATTTTTATGCAATTTTTAAATATAAAAAAAAATTAAGACAAAAAAATTAAAATGGACGCAATATATGTTATTTTTGTTGTCTCAATTTATGTGACACAAATGAAATTTGAAGAGTCATCCAAATTTGCATTTAAAAAAAAAATGTTCTAAGTTATTAATTATTGTGATTTATAATATTTTTATGTAACTTTCAAATAACTTACATTGCTGGTCACTTTGTCCTAATTTATGTGATATGGATAAACTTACAAAATTAACCCTTTTAAAATGTTTTTCAGATATTTTAAGTTGTTAATTATTATTATTTATAATACTTTTTTGGTAATTTTGAAATGATATATGTTATTTTTTCTGTCCCAATATATGTGACCCGGATAGAATTTTGAGAGTCAACTTATTTTATTATATATCTTTTAAATATTAAATATTTTAAGTCAGTTGTAAATGATTTATTATATTATATTATATTATATTATATTATATATATATTATATTATATATATATTATATTTATTTCTACTATATAATAAAAGGGGTTTTATTATGATATTATATATTATATAAACTCCCTTTTATTATATAGTAGAAAAATAAATATACATTATATATATTATATAGTAGAAAAAATGATTTATTATATTATATATTATATAGGGAGTTTATGGTGGGACACATAGAATGTCCCATGATAAACTCCCTCTTATATAATAGTAGAATTACAATTACAAAATTAACCTTTTAAAAATGTCTTTAAGATATTTTAAGTTGTTAATTATTATTATTTATAATACTTTTTTGGTAATTTTAAAGTGATATATGTTATTTTTTCTATCCCAATATATGTGACCCGGATAGAATTTTAAGAGTGAACCTATTTTATTATATATCCTTTAAATATGAAATATTTTAAGTCATTTGTAAATGATTTATTATATTATATATTATATAGGGAGTTTATGATTGGACATCACAATGTCCCATCATAAACTCCCTCTTATATATAATTTATAAGAGAATATAAGAGAAAATATAATTTATTCAAACTTAAAATTTAAAGTTATTTAATCAAACATCAATTAAAAATTAACTTTGAAATGAATATTGGGTCCGTGCACTGCAAAGGCTCTTTGTCACTAGAATGAGCTTAAATGACAGATTCCCGAAATTCACTGCGTATGTATGTACTCCCACCCAAGATTTGAAGGCATTGGTAAAAAATAGGGAAAAAACATAAATTTTTTCTTGAACTTATATCGAAAAATCAGTTACATGCTTAAATTATTATAACGATCTATTACACACCTATTCTCGTTCAAAGTGCTATTAATACCCCAAAATGTGACAAAGAGAGTGTCTTCACCTTCCTTAAGGTGCGTGAGAAGAAAAAAAAATATGTTAGAATGACAAATTTGAACACATGACCCTATTTTATTGATCATTATATAATTATGTATTATAATTTTTAATATATTAATTATTTCAATTTTCTTTCTTTTTTAATCTTTTTATTGGTGACCCCAATTTCTTTAAAACATTTACATTTTTCTTAATTTTGAGTTCTTCTTCTTCTTCTTAAGGAATCACAACATTTGTCACCATTGATTGTTTGATGAAAGCACATCTAACACTCTACCTTAAAGAAGAACTCTAAAAAGAAATAGAAAGGAATGGAGAACATGGTGACTTCCAAAGAAAAGTTAATAATTTCAACTTAAAATTTATGATTTTCCATTCGAACTCTCCGAAGGATTCACCGGAGAAGATTACCAAAAAATAATCACGAGAAAAATAATGATTTCTATTGAAAATCTTATAACATTTAGACATAAATTTTATGATTATATTGCCTAAATTTATCAAAAATTCATCGAAGAAAATGATTTCTCCATCTTTGTCTTCTCTATTCTTGCCGGAGCACTACCTACAACCACCACAATATCATTTTTATGTCTCAAATCATCAATAGCATATTTGATTAATCATTACACACAAAGAATACTAATGAAATGCTTGATTTACATACTAGTTATCAAGATTTTAAAAGAATTTTACAGATCTGAAAATTTTATTTGTTCCACCGGCAATAATGGTGTTGCCCATATCCTATTGCCGCCGCCAATATCTCTTAACTTCATAATTGACTTACTGACTCCTATTATCTCTTTAAATTTTTATTTTTTCCTTCAATTTGTGAACAATGGAGAAGAAGAAGAAATATATTTTAAAAAGAAAAATGTATCGTGAGAGGAGGAAGATGCCCAAATCTTTATTCTTTTGTAAAAGTTTAAGAATATATCAAGACATAAAGGTTTTTAAAAATAAAAATAAATATTATTTATGTATGAAAATGCGTGTACAACACTTTTTTTTACACACAACTGAGATTGTCTTCGAAAGGGGGTATTAATTTCACTTTGAACAAGATTAAGTGTGATAGGTCGTCACAATAGTATAAGCGTGTAACTTATATTTCGGCACAAGTTTAGAGGGTAATTTATGTCTTTTCTCGTAAAAAATAAAAAAAATGGCGCGAAAAGAGAAGGGCCCAAAGCTGGAAAAGTCGGAGGGACATATACCAAAACATTCACAATTACCTCTTTAGCCGTAAAGTAAAAACTCAGAGTGAGTTCACGGCGATTCGCTTCTCTCGATAATGGAAATGCAATCTACTCTTAAGGTTTTCTTCAATTCTTCCCTTCATTAACCTATCTTTGATTTCTTGATTTTAGTTTAAAGTTTGATTTGATGTTTTGTTGTTCAACCCACAGCACATCTGCATGTGTTTAGTTTTGTTATTAGTATTTCTTCCTTGTTTTGATGGAATTTTCGTTTCCTATGGTTTTAGAAATATTTTGGGTACACAGAGTTTCGACCTTATCAAAAGGAAATCATAGAGAAGATTTTAGATGGAAAAGACTGTTTGGTTATAATGGCCACCGGCAGTGGCAAATCATTGTGGTAATCGTCAACCTTTTTTGTCAATATTTAACGACTATTCACATGCGCTGAACATTTTGCTTGAATTGTTGGTTTAAGCTATCAGGTTCCCCCACTGATAACTGGAAAGGCTGCTGTAGTTATAAGTCCTCTCATCTCTTTGATGCAAGATCAGGTAAAATACTTTGTATTGCTCATAGCATAAACAAAATATATGTTCTGAAAAATATAATGTCCTGTTGTAGGTCATGGCATTAAAACATAGGGGCATTAAAGCTGACTATCTTTCAAGTGCTCAGACTGGTCGTGGGGTGCAGTCCAATGCTGAGTTGGGTCACTATGATATTCTCTATATGACTCCAGAAAAGGCTTGTGCTCTTCCTACCAGGTGCGTAATCTGGAAAGACATATCTCTAAGTAAAAAAGCTCCTTGAATACCTACTTATGTATTCTTATTACTTCTGTAGCCTTGTCAAATATCCAGTGATTCAGATAATATATTTGCTGAAGAAATTCACCAAGATACATGATTTTTCTCTACAAGTTTTTTGTATACCTCACAGTAGATTACTTTCACTCCAGGTGTGAATTTTCGTATCAAGTTGTGGGCAAGTAGATTTTTCTGTGTAACTTGTTAGGCTCCAATATTTTTGATGGATGCCTTCAATTTCATCTTCACCAGTTGCATGATTCTTACTTCAGTGTTTAGATGTACCTATTTGGCTCATGTGGGAAATTACTGGAACTTTTCAGTAAACAGTTAGTAAAGGTTTCCACTGACTATTATTGAACTATTTTTGCTGTTGTTGCTTTTATTGTTTTCTGTCATCACTTATCAAGGTTTTCACTTGGAAATAATGATGTTTTTCAAGTTAAGAATCTTTAAGATGTATTTTCCAATGAGTTTAGCATCTTTAACTATACATATGCTTTTCGCAAAATGTGCTGCAGTTTCTGGTCAAGATCGTTGAAAGCAGGGATGTGTCTCTTGGCTGTTGATGAAGCACACTGCATCTCAGAATGGGGTCACGATTTCAGGTTAGGCCCTCTTAACACGTTATCCTAATATTTTGACATTTTGAATTGTTCATGGATTCTCTGGTCCATTTGGCAAGGATTTTAGTAGAAGTATTATTTAAGTATCTTGCCTGTCTATGGTTTGCCGCTTCAAAATAATTCTCAATTTAGAGATATGAATAGCAGTGGCTGAAGATAAATGAAGCTCAAGAAGATTATATTTTCTGAGCTGTACAGTTTTTCCTAGCTAATAAATGGAAACAATGGTAGTTAAAGACCTTGGTACCCAGTTTCGTTCTTGGTTAGATGTTCATTTTTTTCTCACCATCTGGAGAACCACTCTAGAGTATAATGATTTTATGAGAGGTAGAAATAATTCATAAAATTGGAAGTATAGTCCCCTAGAAATGAAGGTGAAGTGAGATAGGATGCAATTGCTGTACCTAAATGTAGACAATGCTAACACATAGACTCTGTTTGACAGGAGAACCAAATGATAGATGAAGAGTGAAGTTGTAATGCATAGCATTGAAATTTAATTACTTAAATTGCAGCAGCGTTGGTGGAGTGCTATGCGATGAAATGATACCTAGCAAAGTGAAAAATTACCATTTGATGAAATAGGGAATTACTACAATGGGTTAAAGATTAAGGAGGACTGGGCATAAAGAATATGAGAGTGTTTTGACATAAGTAAAGGTCCCTCCTGTGTTAAAAGACGGATACTAATTATTATCCAAAAATAGAAGCTTCCTAAAGAAGTGTCTTTGGGGGTTCAGTAAATAGGGGAAATTCCTTGTGGATATGTTTGGTAAAGAAATAAGGAACACTAGGGGAATGTTGTACCAAAGCAGTGGCAAGAACTTATAGGTGGGTTACTGGAAAAATCATATGGTCATGTCACAAGATTTTGAGAAAAGAGTGGATTTTAAAATTGGAAACGATAGAAGAATATATGTTTTTCTTTTTTTATCAGTAAAAGTAACATTTATATAAAGGTACCAACAAGAAGCAATTGCTGTGTGGATAGATGACAGAAGAAATATCCTTCTTTCTTGACAACTGGATAGAGCAGATCCCCAGGAAGAAGCAATTTCCTCAGCTTTATAGTAATACAAATTTATCTCAGTGCAATGTAAAGGGATAGGATGTGAGTTTGAGAAGAAACTTGAACTACTGGGTGCTTGAAAGTAGCAGTCTTTTAAGACTCTAGAGTCTAGAATAGAGCGAGATTCTGGGGTGGAAGGCACAAGGATAGTGGATGTTTACTGTTACGACATGCAGCCTAGCTCTTACAAAAAGGGATGGACAGTACAATGCAACAAAGCGGAGGATGTTCTGGAAATCTGAAACATCTTTTGAAAGTGACCTGTTTCTCTTGGATGGTGTCTCATCATGCGTGCTTGTCTCAAGAGAACCTCCAGAAGAGATAAGTTCAGCTATGAAATCGATGGGATCTATTTGGAGGAGAGATCGAAAGAAGTAACCATGTATGTTTGCACTGCTCTACAGCAAGATAACTATGGTCCTTTTTCCTAAACGCACCGGGGATGACTTGAATTATGCCTGGAACAACACCAGAGGAAAGATTGCTTTTGTTTTGAGAAAGAGAACTGATAGATTGCCAAGGCAAAAAAGGTTAGGGTAAAGTCTGGAAGATAATATGTAACACCATTCGTCTATGCGTTTGGGTGGACAATGTGGAAAAAGCGAAACAGAGGTGTTCTGAAGGAAGTGCTAACTCCATGCTGAAGATCAGGACCTACTGTATTTTTTTGTTGTATAAAGGAATATGTACAGTAGGCTGAAAACTGATAGTTTTTATTGGTTCCTTTCACTGAAGACTATTCTAATGGTGTACTTTTGTTTTCTCACATCTTAGTGCTGTTGTATGAAATTTCTCTGTACTGTTTGAAAGAGATTACCTAATCGCAAGGCAAGGCCTAGAAATTTTATTTTTATTTTTTTTGGATGACAAGGGAAACCCGCAGCCGCTACCGGGTGCGCACAGGGTAAAACCCCCGCTCCTATGCAATAGCTCGCAAACCACATAGGAGAGGTAACCCGCACTAGGCAAGCCCGGTGCGGCGAGCTTGACCCAGGAGGCAAACCCCTTGCTTTAGCTGGCAAGGGGTTTCGAACTTGAGACCTCCAACATGGAAGTCTCAAGCCCAAACCCCTGGGCCATCCCGAAGGGTTATAGAATGGTTTTGAGACCAACAATGTTATGTGGCAGTAAATGTTGAACCTTCTAACACCCAGTATAGAATGGTTTTGAGACCAACAATGTTATGTGGTAGTAAATGTTGAACCTTTTAAGACCCAACTCGTTCACATTGTGAATATTGCGAAAATGAATGTTAAGACAGATATATGGTTGTATAAGATCAGAAAACTTGAAATGATTCAACTGTCTGAGGGTGCAAGTGGCACTCATAGTAATTAAGGTTATAAATTTGCACTGATCAGTGGACCTAAATTCCTTGAAGTGCATTGAAGTAGATTTAGAATTAACGTATCTTTATCTTTGGTTCATGGAGCTCTAGGTTGAAAGTTTCTTCAGATGAATATTATTTTCTACAGCATGAAAACTAAAGATGTTATTTATAGTGGATCTATAGCATTATTCCATCAAGATATTTTTGTTCTTTCTTGTAGCACGATTCTACTTCTGCCTTGTCAGGCATGGTTCTTCATTATGCCTTTGCTCTTCGAATTCTATATTGCTTGGACAATTTAGTCGTCTCTTGCAGTATTAACCTACTTCTATCTTAATAATATTTCTTTGCCCTTTTACGGTTTTACCTATTGTCTAAAGAAACTTGCTTTTCTCCTTTGCAGGGTTGAGTATAAGCAGTTGGACAAGCTGCGTAATGTTCTTTTGAATGTTCCATTTGTTGGCTTGACAGCAACTGCTACAGAAAAGTAAATACTTTTTCAAGTTCTGTAACTTTTTTTCTCTGACTTTTCTTTTCCATAACTTCCCCAATTTCTTCTTTTCTTTTGATTTTTGGGTCATGTTCTGCTTCAGAAACAAGGTGGACAGGATATCTAATTGGATGTAGTTTCTTTCTCAGCAATCTTATTCCATCTCATAATTTTCTTACCTTGCTGCTTTTTAGTGTCTGGACCACACAGTAGACTTTCTACCAAACGCTATTTTATATTTTAATTTCTACTGTTTGGTTGGGTCTGCAGTGTTTGATGTAATCTACAACTGTACTTGAGGGAAGTTTACTAAGGTGAATTGGCTGTTTCCCAGTAATACAAGGAAAATTTATATCCAAGCTCAACTGTCAGCTAGCTTTACTTTGAAATCAGCCTTAACTATACCACCTTACCTCGCTTCTCTTGTATCTAACAGTCTATTTTATTGTGTTAACTTCTGCCGTCTCTGGACTGTTAGTCCTAATTTTCAAGCATTGTTGCTGTAGTAGGCTTCTGTTGTGAGTTAAGCTGGATCAGGTTTATGCTATCTATGCTTTTGGTTAAACTACTCACAACTTCTAATCACTGTCAAGTATTTATTGCGTCTCTCATAGCATGAGGTGTCATTTACCGGGTAATAAAAATATTGAACTTGCACTATAGCTTTGTTGGACCAGTATATATAAGCTGACACACCACTTTGTATTTCTTAGTTTTTCTTCTCTTCATTTAGCTCGTAGAAGCTTTGGATGAATAATCATTTCTTTTCTTAATTTTCAGAGTTCGGAGTGACATTATCAACTCCTTGCTGATGAAAGACCATCATGTTGCTATTGGCTCATTTGATCGCAAAAATCTTTTTTACGGAGTCAAATCTTTTAGTCGTAGTTCTCAATTTGTTGATCAGCTGGTGGAGGAGATCTCTAAATATGTAGATAATGCGAATTCAACAATAGTATATTGTACAACTGTCAAAGACACTGAAGAGGTCACATTTCATCTCTGCCATGATAAAACTATGATTTCTGTTTTGCCAACTTGGGACATTCATAGCATTCTAGTATGATATGTTTCCAGTGTAGTGCTTTGATTACATCTCTTAATGAGTAGAAATGTTGAAAGTATTAGTCTTCAATGTCTTCCTTTTTTCAAGGTTTGTGGTTAGATGCATGAAATTTGGCTTGCTTGGCACTTACAGTTTGTTTCAGTTGAGAAAATGCTGAACGTTTTTCTCCTCCTAGTAGTTCCATTTATTCTTTACTCTGTTTCTCCATCTGCTAGCTCTGCTAGGTTCTGATAGAGTTCATGATTTCAACAGACTGTTGATCCTTCTTGTTGCAATATAGTATCAAGTCGTTGGATCTGTTGCTGTTCTCATGATATCATAACAGTGCATGATGCTTTACTAGTGACTCAATGCTGCTATGACCTAGTGACTTGGCTTATAATACCATTATCATGGTTTTTGTAGATCTTCAAATCACTTCTTGAGGCAGGAATCAAAGCTGGAATCTACCATGGTCAAATGGCTAATAAAGCACGTGAGGAGGCTCATAGGTTTCATCATTCTTCATTCAGCTCTTTTGCTTTTGAAGCTAGTATGGGCGATTAATTGGCCTTCCTAAGTCTACCACAGAAACCAATTATCTGCTTTCTTTAGCTATTCTTATTTGTTTTTCTGGAGTCATTAGTGTTTGGTCATGGGTGAAGTATAGGCTACAATTCTTATTGCAGGTCATTTATCAGAGATGAATTCTATGTCATGGTTGCAACTGTTGCTTTTGGCATGGGTATAGATAAACCAAACGTACGGTATGTGATACACTACGGCTGCCCAAAGAGTCTGGAGTCTTACTACCAGGAAAGTGGACGATGCGGCAGAGATGGCGTTCCTTCAGCTTGCTGGCTTTACTACACAAGAAGTGACTTTGGAAAAGCTGATTTCTACTCTGCAGAAGCTCGTTCAGTATGTTACTCTATCATCCCTGTTCAAAAGGACCGTATTCTTGCATTTGTCTCTTTACCTCTATTATACATCCTGGTATACTTGTGACTTATGGGCAGGCATCTCAAAAAAAAGCTATTATGGAAGCATTTTCTGCTGCACAACATTACTGCATGCTGTCAACTTGTAGAAGAAAATATTTGTTGGATTACTTTGCAGATGAGTATGCCCATGATGATTGTGGTATTATCTCTATAGAATCTCTTCTCTCCTGGGAACATTTGTCTTATCTTTTCTAGATGTTTCTGTTTGATTTCACTTTTTAGTTCCATTATTATTTGTTACCAACAAAAGATCTAGAGTAGTTATCTGTTAGTGACATGTCTTATACATGAAGGTCCAAGAAAAGTAAAAAAATGGCTAGAGAGACTCCCAGGTCTCTCTAGAGGGAAGAAGACTAAACTTTCATTCAAACAAGGAGGCTCTGGATTGGATGACTGTCTTTAAAGGGGGGATGCAAGAGAGTGGACAATGAGTTTAAACCCATTTTCAAACAATCAAAGCATCAGTTACTGGCAAGGACGGAGTATCTCTGAACCTGTTTGATTGGGACTTTTGAGAAGAAGATGAGATCATTAGAGCTAGTTACTGACTGAGCAGTGGAGGCTTGGAAGGGTCATCAGGGTTGAAAATGTCACCTATGGAGGATGACACATTTTTGTATCAATTTGCTTTTGAGGCAGAAGTTATGCGTGTTCTGGGTAAGTTTGTGAGATGGATGGGCGATAACTATTTGATTGGAAAGATGGGAGATAAAAAGATGTGAAGAACAAAAAGAAAGGAAGATGTCATGGTCATAAATGTTGCCGGAATGCCGACAGTTGTGGTATTACTATTATGAATTGTTCAAAAAAGCTGGGAATATATGTGGAGGTTTCATTGATCTTTACTATAATCAAGCGGATAATGGTAGAGTAAAGGTGTATGTTAGAGTGGGGAGGTAGGGGGGGGGGGGAGAAGATTTAGTGTCTATGGTAGTGAAGAGGGGTGATTTTATTTAAGGGTTTGGTTAACACTAAAATTTAACCTTGAAAGTCTGGCGCAGAAAAGTGTAAGAGAAGGAATGAGGGAGGAGAAGAGAGCGGGGGAGGAGGTAAAAAGACCTGGGATTATGGGGGCAAAAGTTCCTGGTAGAGAAAAATGGTGAAATGGCAGTAAATGGGTAAAATTAACATGCTGGATGATGAGGGGTCCAAATTTGTCAAGACTACAAAGAGAAGCGAGAGAATGATAAGACCTATATGCCCTTGGGTTAGTGGACCGGTTTGGCGGAGGAATATAGACCAATTCATCAATCCACTTTGTTTAGTAAGGTTAAATTATGAAGGACTGACTACCAACAAGCTTGAATAAAGGGGCCACTCAAAATAGGAATAGTCGATGCAAATCTCTTGTTTCGATGCTAGTAACTGGTCAAAATTCAATGAAAAGGCTATCTCCTTGCTCAGAATCGTCTCACAAGCTCAATACTAGGGCAATGGTACTTTTATAGGGGAAAGAGAGTGAAAAAGAAACTTTATTGATTCTCTGACCTTTTTGTTGCATTGGTTGGTTGGAATAGCGATCCAAGCACACTTTGAATCCTCAAGCGTGGGATGGGTGGGGGTTGGAATAGACTGAGTAAAGGTTAGAACCACATAAAGCGTGTGGACAAGGTTTGTTCGACTTCAAGTTTAGTTAGATCTTCTCCAGCGAGATCGACGATGATTATGACGAATTGTTTTCTTTCTAGTTTAGGATTAATGCCCCCATGGTATGGGTAGTGAGAGATCCTTCGTTTTCAAAGTCGATGTTGTCTCCGACACCTCTACAACAGTGTTGTAGGCGATGGAAGAGGGGAGTAGGGGGGAAGATATAATAAATGTTGATGGATAGTAAGATCATTAGTTGGAATGTGAGAAGACTGAATGACCATAGTAAAGGGCCATCATGAAGGAAAAGATTAGAGCATGGTGGACAAACTTAATTTGTTTTAAGAGACAAAAATAAAGATGGTTTCAGGTAGTATTGTGAGAAGCATTAAGGCGGTGGGGGGTAGGTGGGTAAAATATCAGCTCGAGGAAATGCTTGGGAGTCATGTAACTTTGGGATGAAAGGAAGAAAGAGAGGATGAAGATGAATAAAAATGAGTTTATGTTAGTGACAAGACTTAAGTATATCGGGAATGAGATAGTAAATGGGGTTTTGGGGAGTTTATGGCCCTGCATGGGAGGGGTCCAAGTTGGCTTTTTGGTAAGATGGTAGTTGGAATATTCCATGGGTACTAGGAAGAACCTTAACACCATTAGATTCCTGGAGGAGAGGGTGGCGTGTATGGTGGTATCTAGGGCAATGAAGGAGTTATAAGAGTTTATTGATAACTATTGTCTTAACTCTTACCTTAACAAGTCTTATAGATTCACTTGGGTCAGGTTGGAGACTCAACTTCTAGATCGAGGCTCGATAGCTTTTTGGTGTCGACCTGATGAGAGGAGTTGGCTCCAAGTGTGATCCAAACTATCGTTCTGAGGTTGACATCGAATCACTCACCCATTTTGTTGGACAGAGGAGGAGGATGAAACATTAGAACTCCTATCAGATTTGATAACATGGACTTTGATGAAAACGTGGTGGGATGGTGGAACAACTACAAAGTGGTGGGGAATACGACATTCAGGCTAGCTAAAAAGTTGAAGATGTTTAAAAACAATTAAAGATGTGGAACGAAAAGGTGTTTGGAAGGGTAGAGGTGAAAATGAGGGAAATCATGAATGAGGTGGGGAAATTATAGAGGTGGTGTAGGGGAAGGAGTTAAGGATATGGAGAGATAGGAAAAAGGGTTTGAAAAGGGACATAACCTTTTGGAGTTCGCCCAAGAAACTAGTTGGGGACGGAAGTTGAGGTGGTTGTTGTTGGAGGAAGGAGATCCAAATACAAACTTCTTTTACAGGGTAGCAATTGCAAATTTTCATAGATTTGAACAAGGTTTAAATGTGGGGGAGGATGAAGTAGAAGGAACCATTGTAGATTTTTATAGCTGTTTATTATTTTTATTTAAAGAAGAAGCAGTTTAGAGGCCTAATTTTTTTTTGGGGGGGGGGGGGGGTGGCTATAGGGTTTAAACAAAATAGTGGAGGAAAAAAGAGATTGGTTGGAGAGGATAACTGAGGAAGAGGAGGCGAGGGTTGGCGTAGTGTTGTGCATGTGACAAAGCTCCAGGCTTGGATTGATTCACTTTGATTGATTCATTATCATCATTTTAAATAGAGAAAAAATATCGAGCATCAAAAACTAGAATTTTATTAGTCTAGTGGGAATCATATATAAGATTACTCCTAAGGTGCTTTCCAATAGACTATAGAGGGTCTTGGATGAGACCATATCTACTTTGTAGAATGTTTTCTTGGAGGCAAATATATACTTGATGCAGTTTTGGTGGCTAATGAAGTGGTTGATTTGAGAAAAATCAAGGAGTATCGGACAGTTTTGTGCAACCTGTTAGGAAGTAGTATCTTATTCCTTATTTCTTTTTGGTGCAGCCACAAGACTATGTATAGAAGATTGGGTGTCATTTTTTCTGTTTGTAGAAAACCATCCCTTTTCATAGGTTTTCTTCTTTTTGATATACTTGTTATATATGAGCATGTTTCTGCTTAACATTAATAAAATTTATAACCTTAGAAAAAAAAGGATGTCTTATTTATGTAATTGGGATCTTATAAAAGAGTTCAATGTATGTATCAACTTAAACTGCAAAGCATCTAGGAAACAGATTTGACTTGTCTGAATTCACATTTTTGAGGGTAAGAGCATTGTTGCATGAAATTAGTGTTTGTGTCTACAACATTGAAAAATTCCCGACATACTTTAAAGAAGAACAAGAACTGAATGATACAATAGATATGTGCTTTGAAATGTTCTGGTGGGTAATGGTATGGACTTTTTGAATATACTGGTTGAAAGCATTCTGGGTTTCAACACTTGGGTATGAGGTACGGACAATTACTTAAAGAGAGTGAAACGAATCTCAATATGGTTTCCAGGAAACTGTGATATTTGCACTAGCTCAATGAAGGAAAAGGACTTGTCAAGAGAAGCATTTCTTCTTATGGCTTGTATTCAGTCATGTGGAGGCTGTTGGGGCTTGAATCTACCCATAGGAATTCTTCGTGGATCTCGAGTAAGCTATCATTGAAATCTTTAAATTGAGAATATGTTTGAATTATTGTTTAACTAGGAGATGAATTCTTGAATACTATGTCTTCCCACTTGTAAGGCCTATTTTTGAGTGGAAAACATTAAAGAATCTAATATTTGGTTATGATGTCAGAGAAGTTTGTAATTGTATTGGCGTTTGTGAAGTGAAGATTGAAAAAAAACATTTGGAAGACACAAAATAATGATTTTTCAATTAAAAAAAATGATGCCTAATCAGTGACATATAATATAATCAAGTATTAACAACATTGATTTGAATTCTTTCAAACAGGAGAATTAATGTAGAGCCCCCCTGGTAGAGATTATAGCTGGCATCCTTGAACTGCAGTGTTTCCTCACTTTGCTCTTTCCCACCTGCCAAACAAAGTAGTTAACCAAAAGGGGTCCATCTATTTTAGAATTGACACGGTTAAAATGGAAAGTAGGCCGGACAAAAATTGGATGCAATATCATTATCTTTATGTAGAGATGTACTTACATGTTTTTGAAGCTTCTAATTTCAAATAATACAAACTCACAAAAAATGTAATTTTCGTTTTAGTGTAAATGTTTCCAGTTGATATCTGTATAGGCTAGATTAAGATGAGTTGGACTTTTTGTTTTAAGGTGTGTAAGGAAGCTCGTTACTCCTTTGTTAAGGGTCAGGTACTGAACTTGTGTCGCCATTGTTCATTTTGTCAAATATAAATCCTTATTGCATATTGTTGAAAGTTCAATAGTTTTCTGTTGAATTATTGGTTCATCCTTAGTTGACTGCCTAAAACACCAAGCTCCTTGTACTAACCCCTTCGGAAATGACAGTCCAAGAAAATTGTTGATGCTCAGTTTGACAAGCTTCCATTTCATGGTCTTGGGAAAGAATTATCTGCAAATTGGTGGAAGGGACTGGCTTACCAATTGATTTCACGTGGTATGTATGAGCAACACATTCATGCTTTTATATCAATAAATCTCAGTCCAACTTATCTCTGGTATTAGCTACATGAAGGTCCCTCTTTTCTATACTGGATAGAGGATCATAAGTTTCAATGTGTATATTCACTCAAGCAGTTCTTCTTTTCCTTGTGAGATAATGCTGAGTACTAAGTGTAAGGCCTTATGTTTTTCATTAACTTTAAATTACAAGGAATTTTAACAGAAAATTTGCCTTGTTGCAGATTATTTGGTAGAAACCTTTAAAGATATGTACAAAACTGTGAGGTAGATACTTCGCCAATGTCTTTTGACTTCTAGAATTTGTTTTAACATTTTCATAGACACGTCTGTCAATCATGGATCTTTTCTTTATCTCCTTCTTGACATCTTATTGTATATCTGCAAATGAATGAAACAATGTTAAAATTCATGCATCAGTGTCAGTGAAAAAGGATTGCAGTTTCTGAGATCTAGTAACCCTGATCATCAACCTCCACTGTTTTTGCCGGAGACTCCTGAAATGGATCTTGATGAGAAAAACATAGATACACCCAGTGAAACGAGTGAGATCAACGGTTTGGCTTTTAAGGAATTTGAAGGATTTTCACAAGTATGTGCTCTTTATATTTCCCTTTTTTTTCAGACAGCAGTTGTGTGATTCATATTATCCTTATTGTTGCGTCATAACTATTTCCTTTCTTCATATTAGTGTCTTCCAAATCCTGAAAAGACTTATATTATGGTTCTATCCAATATGCAATCTACAGCAGAACCTCCTTGATGCAAGAGGGTTAGGATTCATCCGACCCCGCCTTGCCATAATGTGTGTTTATGGGTGTAAGAACTTTTTAATTATTTTTACTTTTGTAGCATAAACTGAATCTGCTTACTGGTTAAGGGGATTCATTCTCTTGGAGAGATGGGAGTTAGAGTTTAGATTCCCTATTTTTCCTTTTAAGGCCATTTTAAAAATAGATGATGAATTTATTGTCCCAGAAGTGCATGCTTTTTTACAATAGGAATTGGAGACAGTTAATTGGGGAGGACTCCTTATACCTCATTTAATTTAAATGTGTTTGGATTAAAAGCTTTTGAAGAGCTTTTGATGATCAAAGATGAATATGATTTAACTGGGTAAAACAATAGTGATGGTGGGCCAGTGTTATCAAAATGTGTTGTTCGTTTCGCCTCCCTTCGTGGGCGCTTCAGTGTCGCCATTCCTTGCCAATGAGCGTATCATGAATAGGCAACACTAAACAATTGACATTTCCCTTTATCATAATTTATTTTCCAATTTCTTTGTCCATATATATTTGTTATTTTTTATTATAATTACTAGTCATGGACTAACATATTTGTATTTTTACTCCATTTTTGCTTTTCTTCATTAAAGCACACATTTTATTTGTGCTTTGCACTTAAAAGCCCAATGGACCTTAGAGTGTTTTGGGGCTTTTTTTGCTTTGATGACATAGTGGTGTCTTTATAATTAGTTTTACTAGTTGAATGGGAATCCAAACAGAGTTTTTATTCTTTTAGGCACATTTTTGATTTAGAATAAGTGATTAAACCAAGATCTTAGTCTCATTTTTTTAAAGACCGTTTATACTTTATATATAATAAGTTTATTTTCACACACAATAAAAGTAATTTAGTTTATTTAACTTTTAGAGTTTATTTAATAGATTGAAAACTCAGTAGAGACAAAAAACACTAGGTGATTCTTCCCATCTGTCCTACCCTTGGTGGGCAGAGTGTCACGACCCAAAGTACACCCTAGACGTGACATGGCGAATAAGATCCCGAGAGACCCTAAACAAGCCACTTGACTTAAGCATGATGTAAAAGAAGTACAACAAGAGAGAATAAGTAACATAAGTCTCATATCATAAAAAGAATATGAACATAAAGTGCGGAATACTAAACTTTGTCTGACATACCCTTTCTAACATCATAACAGTGGTTGAGACGTAACCCATACACCATGTACAAGTCGGAAACTAAAGACAATCAAAGCAATAAAGCATCAATGGTCTTATCCTCGGAGCATGAAGGACTCACCAATCCAATGTGCTAATAGAACAATCCAAGCTAGCCATGAGCGGGAGGAGGAACGTCAGACCCTATATTATGAGCCAATATAGGTACAAATATGCATTAGTACGATGATGCAGTAAGTATGGGGAAATGTATAAAAACATAGGCATGATAACATGAGGAGCTTAAACATGATATGCAAGACCGAGTAAAACGTGATAAAAGCCATTATAAAGAAATCATAAATCATATACGAGGTCAATACATACTTAAAACCATTTGAGAAGGTTTCATAAAACCTTTGAAGAAAACATAGTTCATTTATGGAATATTTTCTATTAATCGACAATAAGACCATGTGAGCTATAACATGGAATCCGGTATGACCCTCACACAGAAAAAGAGAATCTACTTGCCAAGGTAGAATTCCGTCACATAAAGTGGATTCACTAGCTTAGGTCATTTAAGACAATCTAACGGGGGCATGTAGTTAAGGTACAAGGAGATTGCTTCTAGAGATCCAACCTCTACTAACAGGAGAGCCTCCATCTCAAAGTCCTCAGTGGTAAGTAAATCCCAATGGAATCAAATCATGCATAATAAGATTGAATGTCAACAATTGAATCATAATAAATAAGATCCATGGAGATTTGCATGAAACCCTAATGGAGTTGGGTGAAATCAACTTGATAGATTGAGATTCTTTTGGAACCCAATGGATGAAAGGAGTCCATTGGTGAATACCCACATACCTTGATAATCAAAATCCTAAGAATACAAGGAGAATGAGACCTTGAAGCTTGAAACCCTAGCTTCCACCTTGAGAGCTCTTGGGAGAATTTGGAGAAGAAGACTTGAGGGATTTTGGGATGATTGAGTGAATGAGAGGATTTTGACTTAGTCTTAGGAGTAAAAACGATTATAGGGGTAGTTATAGGGCCAAAACAACATAGATTAGGGGTTAATTGGGTAGGAAAAGACCAAAGCACCTTTAATTAAAAACAGTCGGAAGACCCTATGACTTCGACCTACGGTCAATAGGAACTTCTATGGACCGTCTTGGTCAGTAGAATCATTTAATGGGACTCAAAATCCTAGGCAACTTCAACGAAACCTTCCTACAGGTTGTAGTCCTTTCTACGGTCCGTAGACCCCTTCCGTAGAGTCCAAATTGAAGTCGAAAATTTCACCAAGTCTAGATCACTTTTGCGGGTACATTCTACGATCCATATGCCAGACCACGATTTGTCAAATCCTCTCGTAGACCTAAGGTCTCAAATCAATTCTTTGAGTGACCCTACGGGTTCTTCCTACGGTCCGTAGACCACCCTATAATCCGTCCTATTCTTTCATAGGTTAACTTACTGGGACTTGACATCTTCCAAATCTCAAACCAAGACCTACGACTTCCTTCCTACGGAACGTAGGACTTCCTATGTTCCGTAGGTCGGACTCGTAGATCACTGCATCAGTGCCAAAAATGAAACTTTTCCTTTCCAATCTCAACTTCCAACTTCCGAGGTGTTACACAGAGTTACCTGTTGCTGATGGGAGGTGACATGTATTCCGTGGTATTAGTCGAGGTGCGCGAAAGCTGGCCTGGAAACCACAGTCATAAAAAAAAGAAAGTAAAATCCATTATGATTCAATGAAATGTTAAGTTTGTTAAAGCAACATGTTACAGTAAAAATGGTTTGAATTAAATAAGACTTAGTTAAAGTTATATTTTTCTTTAAGTTAATGGATTTGTTGTTAATCATTTTTGTATTTAGAGTTTATCCTATTAGAATTTTAGTTTATAATTCGCTTTTAAATTTATTGAAGAAATATTTCTCTTAGAATATTTTTTGAACTTTCAAAAATCAAGTTTTGACCTCTCAGTGCACTGAACTCGGAAAAAAGAGCCAATCAATCAAAACCTTTGCATTTGTTGAAGAGACAAAATCAGTTCGATTTAAAATTTAATTGTTCTAATTTAATTCAATAAAAGTGAACGCAATATGATATTGTTTTGTCCAATTATTTAAGAAGAATTGCGGCATCCCACGTTATGAACCAAAAAGTAGAGTTGCGGGCTGATCTGCCTTTCAAGTCTATGTCTTCTCCATTGCCAGTTAGCACTTGGCTGAACCTGCGTACTTAATCCTACATATGCCACTGTATGCAGCAAAGACCTTAATAAATCCCTATAAATCTAAGTTCTCTGCCTCAAAGTTCTCTTGCTAATGCAAAATGGTAGAACTCATTATCAGACATCCTCAGCTAGCCTTAGTTGCTGGGATGTTCTGATATGCTTCATATACATCTCATCTGCTAACAGTCCTTCGTAATGCCTGAAACTCCTTTGAATCAGATTGGCGCTAGAACTTGAAACAATGTTGTCAGACATTAAAAAAATGCATTTCCATAGTTTCACAGGCTACTCAAATGTTTGGCGTAATTTGGCTTCCATATTTGAATTTAGTGGTTCCCACACTAATAATACTTTTCCTTTGTGGATTATTCAGGCTGAAACTCAACTGTACAAAATACTTATAGAAGAGAGAATTAAGCTTGCCAGAGCTACTGGAACTGCTCCGTAAGTACATAATACAATACTTAGCACATTCTTGTGGAAATTTGGTTTGACAAATATCCGTATGATAATTGAATTACGAAGGATGCTACATCCATGTTATGACAGTATTTTCCCTGGATGCATAAAAGTGAGATACAAATTTATGTCTAGTTGTCACTTCCAGATATGCAGTCTGTGGTGACCAAACATTGAAAAGGATAAGCTTGACAAGGCCTTCTACAAAAGCAAGACTAGCAAATATAGATGGCGTAAACCAGGTATACTTAGTAGTTGGATACTGGTATCTAAATACTTGTAACTGTTGCCTTGCTAGTTGACACATACCAGAAACTCTTAAAGGCTCATGCAATTTCAGTGTAATGGGAAGTGTTGCATAGCGTGAGATAATCCTGGTAATTTAATCACCTTAAGGTGAATGTACCTTGTGATATTCATGTTATTCACTTGTCAAACTATGTAAGCTCCTTTCTATAGTTTTATGTCTTCATGCATCTTTATTTTCTGTGCTTAGATGCCTGCTTTTTGTGTTTGCTCTCTTCCCCCTTTGCACCCTATCAGGAGGTTGATCCATGATTCACCTTTCTGCTTTACTTTTGTTGCCATCTTTATTGCTGAAACCATGCAGAAAGGGAGTATCTTATGTTAAGATCTACTTTGGTTCCTGATTGTTTAGCGGATTCTACATCTGTTTCTTTTAGTGCATGTTACTTTTATGTGACTGTTTGGTGTTGCTGGAGTTGATTTCTCAATTCTATTGCAGCATTTCATAAAACTGTATGGGGATAATTTTCTTCAAAGTATTAAGCGTCTATCAGAAGCTTGCAATCTTTCTTTGGATGGGGATCCAACCAGTCAAACCCCTGTTCCCAGTAAGACTGTCACAGTTCCAAGCAATAAAAAGTTAACACCAGCAAAATTTGAAGCATGGAAGATGTGGCATGAGGATGGTCTTACGTTCAAAGAAATTGCTGTGAGTCATGTTATTAGGATTTATTTGATGAAACTCCAGCTTGTCTGTTACAATTCTTACATATTCTTTTTCATATAGAATTTTCCCGGTAGAGCAGTAGCAATAAAGGAACAAACTGTGCTAGAGTATATATTCGAAGCTGCACGAGAGGGATGCAAAATGAATTGGACCAGGTTTTGTGAAGAGACTGGGCTGAAAAGAGAGACATTCTTAAGTATCCAGAATGCTGTCTCAAAAGTTGGTAGAGAAAAATTGAAGCCCATAAAAACCGAGTTACCAGAAGAGGTGAGGTCTATGTTGAAATCACTCATATGATAGATCGTTCAGTTGTTTGTAATTGTAGTGCATTCTTTATAGGTGACGTATGTGGGGTATCATGCCAACCATATTGTTAAAGCTAAATGTCTTCTTAACAAGCAGGTAAGTTATGGTCAGATAAAGGCATACTTGACGATGCAAGAGGCAGGAGTATCAGCTGAAGTATTTTCATCCAAATCCGAACAAAGTTGCAATGAAGATGAATGTTTGACTGAAATATCAGAAGTACTACAGAACTCTATTATTCCATCTGACATGCAAGGAGATGATGACATAGTTGAAGCACCTGGCATCACTGGTATAAATGGTGCTTCTCCTCCTGGAAAGACTGAAGGAGCAGAATCTCATCTCCTGACTGAGGAGATTAGGAAAGAAGCTGCATCCAGTGAAGGTGATTTTCTCATTCATAAAAAACGCCAGAGGGTCGAAGCAGCAGAAGGAGAAAGTTTTAGGGCTCTGGTTGCCACAGAAGAATCCATATTGAGCTGGCTCAAGAACTTTGATGATGGGGTAAGTAGTTGTCCTTGGCAGTGACATTGAAATGTTAAGTTTTCATATTACTTGTTGATAGGAGGACAATGTATAAATATGCAGGTTACCCTTTCTGATCTCTTGGAGCACTTCAATGGGTCCACCGAGAAATCTTTAGTGAATCTTCTTTGTTGTCTTGAAGGTGAGTTTTTGATATATAGGAAGAACAATCTATACAAGCTTTTGTAAACTTTCCATGTAATTAGACATTAATGGGTTCATATCTATTTCTCTGGTATTTGCCACCCCTTTCTACTCTGTTGTTTTTCGGATATATGATCCTCAGAAAAGCTTGAGTTTGTTAAATTGGGAAATGGTTTCTTTATTACCTAGTAAATTTCTATATAGTGGCTGGCTGGATGATTAAATTCACCGGCTAACTAGTTATCTAGTGCAGACATGTGATTGTTACAAGTTACATCAATCTCCATTTTACTTGTGATTAAAATCCTTAATCATTACAAACTCGTTTGTTCTGTTGGAATGTGTAAATACTGAAATGATGCTCTTCATCTGAAATTTATCTTTTCCTCATTTGGACTACCTAATCCTAATTAGCTCTATAAGCTTTCAACTGTTGGAAAACATTTTTTTAAATGCTGAAATTAATTTTTATATTTATTTGATCGTGGAAGGTTGGGTTTGTTATAATAAAGTTTCACTTTACAATATATTTTGCTGTTGACACAAATTTCATTTACCCTGTCATTACTTTATTCCTTTTTAAAAGGTACTTTTGTTGTGTTTTTCTTGATTTTTTTTTGCACTGTTTCTTTACATAATTCGGTTAAAATAGGGAAGGAATATCATAATTTGTATGCTTTTATGAAGAAATTTATAATTTACATATTCAAGACCCAATAAGATAAATTATCAAATTCTTCCAACACTTAAACTTTGGTTTGTTCTTGAGCTAAATAAATAAATATAGTATTTTTTAAGAATTGTCACCTAACATTTTTTTTTTGAAGGGTGCTGGATAGTCATATTTTTTTTTAAAAAATCATTTGTTTTGAAAGAAAAATGCCAAGTTACTGAAAATTCTAAGTTAGGAGGTTTAATTGATCGAGTGAAAGGTATTAGACATTTCTTGAGTCACTAGACATAGTTGCTCACTTAATATTTGTTGGTACTTTAAATGCACAATTAAAAGGCAAGTACACAAGGTAATTGTCTTGAAATTATTTGTTTACAATGCAAACATAAACGTTTTGGACATTAATTCAGATTAGTGGTGACAAATGGGCAGGTTGAGTCAAGTTTAGGTGGGTTGAAAATGGGTAATAATTCAATCTGTTCATATTTGATATGGGTAAAAATGGTTTGGATAACAAATGAGATGGGTAAAATACATGTTTACTCATTTACCCATATTTTTATGAGTAAATAGTCTTCTACTTAAGAATTCAACAAGGAGAAAATTATTTAGTCTTTTTTGAATGAAAAATGTTGAAAATATTTTATTTAGTTTTATGGTATGATAAAAGTAAAAAAAAATAAAAATCCTATGATTTTTCAATATATAATAAATTTATGTAATAACAAGAGGAAATAATTTTTAATTTCAAAGTAAATGAATCTTTTCATTTTAGGTCTAAAACATGCTTAATGCACTTTAAGCAATATCAATACTTACATGATTTTATTATTTTACACTATTATTTGTTATCCAATATAAAATTAAGCAAATAAAAAATATATAATTATAATTAATAAAAAAATGTACATTCAAAATATATATTGTTTGGAGGGCTAAAGACTTCACCTTTTCAATTATAGAGAAGAATAATCTATCTATATATAATAGGAGAGATGATAGTGCATACGTGTCAGCACCACAAAAAACAACATTTTAAATAACTAAAAAATATTTTCTATTTACAGAATTTTTGCGGTCATTTAAATTCTTACAGTTTTTTTCTTTTTCAATTTCAGATTGTAACACTTTTTTAGTCATATATGAATCTATTCAATTTAATTTTAAATACAAATTAAGAAGTAATGGAATTATATAACATAATTTTAATTTTCTTGAATCATGTTTTATTTTGATCTAGCTTTTAAGTTTTTTTTTTGGATTTTTATAGTTAGTTAGTATTTTATTATTATATTTTTTAAAGAATAAAAAAATCAAAACATAAATAGAGATTTTAATTACTGAAAAAATATTTACTAACTTCCCACGTTTTGTTAAAGAAAAGAAAAAAAATACTTTTAAATTGCCAAGTACCATCTTCTTAAATATCTCAAATTTTAAAAAAATAAATTACAAACATAAAAAATAATAATCTATCTATGTATAATAGGAGAGGTGATAGTGCATACGTGTCAACACCACAGAAAATAACATTTTAAATAACTAAAAAATATTTTCTATTTACAGAATTTTTGCGGCCATTTAAATTTTTACAGTTTTTTTCTTTTTCAAATTCAGATTGTAACAGTTTTTTAGTCATAGATGAATCTATTCAATTTAATTTTAAATACAAATTAAGAAGTAATGGAATTATATAACATGCAATTATATAATGAATAAGCTAATAATTTTAATTTTCTTAAATCATATTTTATTTTGATCTAACTTTTAAGTTTTTTTTTTTTTTTTGGATTTTTATAGTTAGTTAATATTTTATTATTATATTTTTTAAAGAATAAAAAAAAATCAAAACATAAATAGAGATTTTAATAACTGAAAGAATATTTACTAACTTCCCACGTTTTGTTAAAGAAAAGAAAAAAATACTTTTAAACTGCCAAGTACCATCTTCTTAAATATCTCAAATTAAAATAAAATAAAATTACAAGCATTAAAAAAAAAAGAGGAAGAAAAGAACACGTTCCTTTGCTTGGTGGTAATATAAAATTAAAATTACTTAAAAAGCAGAAGAAAAATAAAAATAAAAAAACGTACTCATTAAAACTTCCCATTAATTTAAAAAACGGTTACATGAAAATATATATATATATATATATATTTTTAAAAAGATTTTAAATGTGACCTTTTCAAATTATGTAACCAATCCACTTAATACTATTTTAAAAAAAATACGGAAAAATAGTTATTTTTTGAATTTGAATTTAAAGTGGTTACCTAAAACTGGTCTACCCATTATCTGTATTCTCTGTTTATACAAAAATAAATTCAATTATCTATTCTTCTTCCGACTTGTAATTTTTTTGTTAAACTATTGCCATTCTTCTTATCTTCATCTTTTTTTTTTTTGCATTTGTAATATTTGTTGATTTTTACTGTGATTAATATTAATACTTTTTAGGATTGTATGTTGTTTTGATATCTTTAAGATTTTCAATAAAGAAAATAAGCATACAATTTCTAGATTGTTTTACGCAACAAAGAACCTTTGGAGGATTTGTAGGTATGAAATTCATGAAAGACCAAATCTTTGACACATTTGATATATATTAGGGAAGAGATTTTAAACTTGAAATGTATGCACAAGTATAAAGTATGTGTTGAAATTTTACTTAATTTTCAGTTCTTTTTTAGTTTGTAACCATCTTCAAATTCAATAGAACATGCAATTTCTATATATAAATTTCGCTTTGACTTCTTTTTAAATATATTTTTTTGTGTCTTTTTTGGTAATTTTTTCAGATTTTGGTTTTGTTTATATGGAAGTTGAAAGAAATTTAGTGGATGATATTCCTTGATTTTTTAAAATATGTATTGAATAAAAAAGCAAAAAAAAAAAAAAAAAAGAAAAGGAAAAAGGCGTTCCAATGAAAAAGGGAGTTGATGCAGAGTTTTTTTGGTATACTTTTCAAATTTTAGTGCTCCTTCTGTCCCTAATTACTTGTCCACTTTTTCTTTTCTAGTTGTCCCTAATTACTTGTCCATTTTGACAAATCAAGAAAGAACAATTTTTTTCTCTATTATACCCTTAATTTATTACTTTGAAAAATGTAGAACTTCTTGAAAATCTCAAGTTTTTAATTCATCCACTTCATAATTAATAGAGGTAAAATGGTAAACTCACTATATCAATTATTGTTTTTTTACTAAGTGTGCCAATTAAAAGGTGGACAAGTAATTAGGGACAGAGAGAGTATTAACTTGTGATGTATAATATCAATTTGTCTTTATTTACCTATTTTTCTAAATTTTATAGTTGTATTATTATTAACAGGGAGATCAAATTCTTGCAATTATTAGAAGGTTTCTCAATCCATGTATTAAATGTAATATTTAAGAACATTAATTTCAATATTCAAGCTTTTTCATAATGACAAATTTTTAATTATTTTATATATATGATGAAATGAATATTTAACTGAAAAGTCATTCTTTAAATAGTGTGTTGAAAAGTAAGGTTGTGAAAATGTGTTGTTTATATCTTCCAAATACATTTTTATATAAATTATTATTAAGGGCATTAAGCTGGATATTGTAATGAAGTTTGTTCTTAATTAATTCTAAATATTAGAAAAGTTTGTGTATACATGCACTGTATAGGAGGACAACATGCACGAAGAGCGCAAAAAACAAGGAATTTATGAGTTTTTGATAAATGCTTTGTTTGAAAAAAATATTCAAATGAAGTTTCAACATTTTTGTTTTTAGAGTCCTTAATATGATTATATATATACACATATATATTATTGTGTATACATGCACATTGCACTGTATAGGAGGACAACATGCACGAAGAGCGCAAAAAACAAGGAATTTATGAGTTTTTGATAAATGCTTTGTTTGAAAAAAATATTCAAATGAAGTTTCAACATTTTGTATTTTTAGAGTTCTTAATATGCTTTTATATATATGATGGATATGGATATGGATTTTTGACATATGTACTTGTTATTATTTGATTACTCTATTATCATTATTAATTTTGTCATGTTTTAATTATAATTTTTTCTACCTACACTCGATAAAATATGCCTACTTGGAATGAACTCATCAATAATAAGCAATGAATATTGAAAGTTGGAGTTATACAAGATAGAACGTACCATATTGCAGATATTAACACATCATATTCTTTATTGGATTGATTATTCAAGATAAGAAGATACTAGCAAATAAATTTCTTAAAAGTTTTTCTTACATTTATTGTTTTTAAAGTTCTCTATTGGATTATATTATGATTTTAGAGTTCTATCATAATTTATCCATAACGTTTATTAGTTGGTATGTCTTACAATTCCTTAAAGCTTAAGAATATTCTTTCAAATAATTGCTTATTGATCTTCTATATATAAGTTGTTTAGTCTAAGACCTTATATACTATAGATATATACTAAAATTTTGTGATGCTTTTCTTTTAACCTCTTAAAGATAAACTTTTCAATGAAAAGCTACTACTTCCTCTATTTATTTTTAGTTGTTGTGTTGTGCTTTTAAAAAAATTAATTTATTACATGGTCAAATACTTTTTAAAGGCGAGTTTTATTTGTTTTTTCAAAACAAACAAACAAACAAATAAATTAAATATGTTAATAATTATTATTGTCAAATTAGATCATATACTAAACTTATATATTGATTTATTTTCACAAATATTCTACTATAACTATCAAGGGGTAAATGTTAACCTTCTCTCAAATAAACTTTACAATATCATTTTATAATAATTTAAAATTTAAAATTGTCAATAAATCATATTTATGATTGTATTTATCAACTAACCGCGTAATGCGCGGGCACATATACTAGTATAAATATAAGTAATAGGAAGAAAATCTAGCTTAGGATTAGGCCAAGTGACAGCATAGGATAACGACATGTCACATTTTTTTTTATGACAAAATAGTTATTTAGTTATATTATTTATTTGTTGTAAAACAAGAGGAAAATACAAGAATACTTAAACAAGAAAGGGAGACAAATAATGATGGAAAATATAAAGTAGAGAATCTTATTTAATCTCTTCAAGTTGTATTTCACAAGGGTGAAGACTACCCTTTTATAGGATTTGCAAGTCATCCTTTTACCACCTTTGACAAATACGTTAGTACAATATTTAACTAATACAATAAATAGATACATTATGTTAGGAATAGATTAAGAGAAACATCCACAATTAAATGGATTTTATAACACTCTCCATTGGATGTTTATAGATAATGTGCCTCATTAAAATCTTACTAGGAAAAATCCAGTGGGAAAAATCCTAGTGAAGGAAAAAGAGTACACACATCTTGTAATACGCCTTGAGTGCTGTCTCATTAAAAATCTTACCAGGAAAACCCAATGGAACAAAACCATGGTTAAGGGAAAATGAGTACAACGCGTATTTTACTCCCCCTAATGAAAAATTTATTTGATATCTTGGAGACGACGCATTTCAATATTATATCTTAGCTTCTCAAATGTTGACGTTGGCAATGCCTTAGTGAATAAATCTACAATATTATCACTCGAACGAATCTGTTGAACATTTATCTCACCATTTTGTTGAAGTTCATGTGTGAAAAATAACTTAGGTGAAATATGTTTTGTTCGGTTTCCTTTGCTATATCCTCCCTTTAATTGAGCTATGCAAGCAACATTATCTTCATACAATATTGTTGGAATCTTTGTTTGCACATAAAGACCGCATAACTGCAAAATGTTTTGAGTCATTGATCTCAACCATACACACTCTCGACTGACTTCATGAATAGCTATTATCTCTGCACGATTTGAAGAAGTGTCAACTATTATTTGCTTAATCGAACGCCATGCTATAGTTGTACCTCCATATGTGAATAAATAGCATGTCAGAGATCAAACTTTATGTGGGTCAGACAAATATCCTGCATCTGCATAACCGATCAATTCTTACTTGGATGCATTAGAATACAACAATCTCATATCAATTGTTCTTTGAAGATATCTTAATATATGCTTAACACCATTCCAATGTCTTCTTGTTGGACATAAGCTGAATCTCACTAATAAACTTACTGCGAAATAAATATCTGGTCGGATATTATTAGCATGGTACATTAATGCTCCAATAGCGTTGAGATATGAAGTTTCATCACCAAGAAACTCTTCATTCTTTTCTTGAGGCCAGAATGGATCTTTATTTATATCAAGAGATCTCACAATCATCGGGGTATTTAATGGGTGTGATTTATCAATATAAAATCACTTCAAAACCTTTTCAGTATATGTTGATTGATGGATAAATATTCCATTTGCCAAATGTTCAATCTGAAGACCGAGACAAAATTTTGTCTTATCAAGATCTTTCATTTCAAATTTTTTCTTCAAACACTCAACAACTTTTGAAATCTCTTTAGAAAAGTTCCGATGATGTTCAAGTCATCAACATTAACATATATTATTACAAATTCAGATTTTGACCCTCTTATAAAAATACAAGGATATAGGGCATTCTTATACCCTTCTTTTAGCAAGTATTCGCTAAGACGATTATAACACATTTGTCCTGATTGTTTCAACCCATATAAGGATTTCTGAAGCTTTATTGAACAACTTTCTTTTGAATTTTTATATGCTTTAGGCACTTTGAGTGCTTTAGGAATTTTCATAAAAATATCGTGGTCTAGTGAGCCATATAGATAGGTTGACAACGTCCATTAGATTCATTTCAAGATTTTCATGAATTGTCATATTTATTAGATACCTGAAGGTCATTGCATCTAACACAAGAGAATATGTTTCCTCATAATTAATGCCAAGCCTTTACGAAAATCCTTGTGCCACAAGTCGTACTTTATATCACTACTAAAAAACTGCTAAAAAAACGACGGAAGTAAAAGCGACGGACGACGTCGCTCCAAAAAGCGACGCCATTAGACACACTGTCCGTCGCTTTTTAATTAAAATAGTTTTTTTTTTAAAAGCGAGGGACGGCATCGCTTAGTCCGTCACTTTTTTTCGTGGATTTTTGCTAATTAATTATTTTATATAGATAGCGACGCAGTCCGTCGCTTTTTATTAAAAATAATTATTTATTAATTTAAAAAAAGCCACGCCGTCCGTCGCTTTTTATTAATTTTAATTATTTAAATTATTTTTTAAATTAGCGATGGACATCATCTTTATGTCCGTCGCTTCTTGGTCAAAATATCTGGTCAAATATTTTAAGAAAGCGACGGACAATGTCTCTTAGTCCGTCGCTTTTTGGTCAAAATGTTGGTCAAACATTTTTTTTAAAAAAGCGACGGACATAGAGACGCTGTCCATCGTTTTTTAAAAAATATCTGCACTAGCAGACGCGATTTTTCCCATTTCTCCATATAAAAAACAAAATTGAGAAATATTAATTTTATTTAAATCGTCTTTCGGAGGACGGTTTTGTGTAAAATAAAAAAATAAAAAAATTATAATACCGACTTCCGGATGTCGATAAAATTAAATAGTATGTAATAAATTAATATTTTCAATTAACCTTAAATAAATCGTCCTCCGAATGACAGTTTTATATAAGTTAAAAAATAATTTAATATAAAATACCGACCTCCCGATGTCAATATTATTTAATTAATATGATTACTTTTTATTTATCTTAAAATTTAATGTGATACCGACCTCATGATATCGGTATTTTTTATTATATCTAATTACTTTTAATAAAAGCGACATCCGGAGGTCGGTTTGTTTAAAATATTCCCATTAATCATAATTCTGCTATTGTGCACAATATTAAAATTTCATTTTACACCTACAATTAATTGTTCAAAAAGTGTAACAATTTTGTATACTTTTATAAATAGAAAGTTAGAATTCGTGGAATAAATAAAAAAATATCTATAATCCATATTTAGAGTATGAAACTACGTTGATATGTATTAGGAGATAATTATACTTATATTTATAGAGTAATGTACAAATTCTATCAGTCCGTCGTCTAATCATGAACTTAATATCTCATTTCATGATGTTGTAGAGGTGAAGAGCTAACATATAATCCATTCGAGTATGAAATGCGAGATAGTATTATTATATACGTTCGGTCTTGAATGGATGTCAAGTGTAGTGATCACCTCCTAATTATGATGACATGTAAAGGATACTTCATCGGAGTATGAAATACGTTGATTAATTATATATTCCTCAAGTAGTTTAACAAATTAAGTCTTATATACTAGTGGTTCAGATATGAAATACATTATCAATTAAAGAAATACCGATGATCAATTCAAGGAGATATATATATTAAATTTGATATTGATAAACTTTTGTTGATCAATAAAATTAAATTTATATAAGTAGAAGGTATATAATTTAAATTTATAAAATTAACTTGATCGATAAATTAAATTTATTAAATTAAACTTCTGTTGATGTGTAGTTAAATTATATATATATATATATGTATGTATGTATGTATGTAATTTTAATTAATAAAATCAACCTCAAGAGGTGAGTTTATATTAAAATAAATTAATAAATACAGACCTAAAGAGGTCGGTATATTTAAATAATTATTTTATCTAAATAATATCGACTTCACGATGTCGGTATGTTGACTCCCAATTTTGACCGACCTATAACCCTTTCGGAAGTGCTATTCAGTTAAATACGCATTTTTAAAAAAATATTCCGAGTTTAAATTTTTAAACGATTTTGTCTAAAAATTATATATTTTAGTATGCATGCTTTATAAAATTATCGTAAATATTATTAAAATATTTTTAAAATTATAAGTAAAACTTGAAATAATTATTTTATTCAAATGTTTTAAAATTTAGGAGATTTTTATTATATAAAATGTTATAATATTTGTAGTATTTTAATTGGATAGTATTTCTTTAATTTTTCTCGAAATCATTTAATTTTTAGCTCATTCTAATCTAATTCCTTTCAATTCTAGCTTTTTCCTTATCCAATTCATTGCAATTCTAGCCACCTCAATCCAATTTAGTTTTTCAATTATAACCTCTTAAATCAATTTTAGTTGCAATTTTAGCCATTCATTCATTGCAATTATAACCCTTTTTGTCCAAATCTTGAAATATTAGTTTAAATCCGAACCGTCCATCCCTTAAGTGAATCCTAGATCAAATCCTTGCCGCTCATCTTAACTAATCCAATGGCTCAGATTAAATCTATCTAACCTTCCTATTTTTGGCCTAAAAAGAGACCGAACCCTTTTTTGAAAACTCATTCTTTTCTTCTTTAGCAGCGCCGCAGCCCCCTCCATCAGTGAGAACCGGCGAGAGCTCCACCATCGCCGGTGAGCTCTCCCTCTCGCTCCTCCCGTCGCCCTCCTCCCTTCGCTTTCCTCTTCTCTCCTTGCTCCCTCTCGTCTCTTCTCTCCGGTGAGAATGGCGAGACAAATCGCCGCCTCCCTCTCATCTCTCCAATCAGCGAAAGATCGTTGCTCTCTTTCTCCCTCAACTGCTCCGGTCAGCGAGCTCCAAGCAATCAGCATCAGCAGCCGGCGAGGAGAGCAACAACATCTCCGGCCAACAACAACCAGCACGAGAGACAACTCCGACGAGTTACCGGCGAAACATCAGCGCCCAGCAGCAACGACAACAATGTACCAGGGAGATCCTCGCATCTCCATTCCTCTCATCTCCTACGAAATTCGAGTTCAAAGACGGATCTCAACATATCCGTCCTAGTAAGTTTTAATCTAAAAGTATTTTTTGCTTTTCATTACATCTATGACTATTATGAGATGAATATTTTGAGAATTTGAGCTTTTATGTTCTGTTTGATCTCGTTACATCATTATTGCATATTTCGAGAAAATTTTAATGTTGGGATTAGTTTGAATTAGGGTATCTTAGGATTTGTTTGAAATTCGGTATTTCTTGAGTTAATTAGTTTGATTTGGAATTGTAAGATTAGATTGAACTAGAGTATTTAAGGAGTTGTTTGAATTTAGGATTTTAGCACTAGTTAGATTTTGGGATTTCAGGACTAGTTTGAATTTGTGATTTTAAGACTAGTTTGAATTTTGAATTTAGGACTAGTTTGAATTATTATTGAGATTTTAGGACTACTAATAGTTTGAATTTGGAATTTTTGCACTATAGTTTGATTTTTGAATTCTAGGAGTACTTTCAATTTGTGATTTTAAGACTAGTTTGAATTTGGAATTTAGGACTAATAGTTTGAATTATATTTAATATTTTAGGACTAATAGTTTGAATTATATTTGATATTTTAAGACTAATTAATAGTTTGAATTTGGGACACTAGCTAACTAGTTTGAATTTGGAATTTTAGGGATTTGAATTATAACTTAATTAGAACATATAATCAATTATAGCTTGAATATACTATAAATTGAACTTAATTAGGAATATGAACTTGAAATTAGAACTTCAACTTGGAACTAATTAGCTTGAATATATAACTAATTAAGTTTAGAAATTAGATATGAACTTGAATTGATACTTGAACTTATTAAAACTTAAATATATATATATATAACTAATATTCTTGGATTTGAAGTTTATATTTAACTAATTTAAGAACTTTTCCGTGCTAGGCAACTGAGGTAGCTCAACATCTAAAAAGTTGATACAAGACTATATTGCTTCTTTCATCAAAGTTGGAGATAAGGTTGGTACTTCTAAATTTCTCAAGTTTAAGTACAATTGTTTTCAATGATGTGTTTGTGTCCATCTAGTATTAATATTTAGCTTTAATTTTGTGATAATTTTTTTGTGTCCATCGAGTGTTTGTTAAGCATAAGTACCAACACTAGTTGATCCTATTGATGACAAAATTGATTTTCTTGCAAGATCGATTTGTGTCCATCTAGTGTTGACACTTAACTTTAAATTTAGAAATAATATATTTGTTAAGCATAAGTACCAACACTATTTGATCCTATTGATGACAAAATTGATTTTCTTGCAAGATCGATTTGTGTCCATCTAGTGTTGATATTAAGCTTTAATTTAGGAATAATGTGTTTGTTAAGCATAAGTACCAACACTAGTTGATCCTATTGATGACAAAATTGATTTTCTTGCAAGATCGATTTGTGTCCATCTAGTGTTGACACTTAGCTTTAAATTTAGAAATAATATATTTGTTAAGCATAAGTACCAACACTAGTTGATCCTATTGATGACAAAATTGATTTGTGTCCATCTAGTGTTGATATTAAGCTTTAATTTAGGAATAATGTGTTTGTTAAGCATAAGTATCAACACTAGTTGATCCTATTGATGAAAATTGATTTTCTTGCAAGATTGATTTGTGTCCATCTAGTGTTGACACTTAGCTTTAAAAAGTTGTTAAGCTGTTAAAGTTATAAAGTTGTTTAAATAAGTTAAATTAAATAATGTGATTTTGTTGATGGATTTAGTTGTTGGAATTAATTCAAAACTAAACCAGTTCAAGTTTAAAAGTTGTTAAGTTGTTTAAATAAGTTAAAATAAATAATGTGGTTTAGTTGGTGGATTTTGTTGTTGTATTAAGTCAAACTAAACTAGTTAAAGTTGTTATGTTGTTTAAATAAGTTAAAATAAACAATGTGAATAGTTGGTGGATTTAGTTGTTGGAATTAAGTCAACACTAAACTAGTTAAAGTTATAAAGTTGTTAAGTTGTTTAAATAAGTTAAATTAAATAATGTGGTTTTGTTGATGGATTTAGTTGTTGGAATTAATTCAAAACTAAACTAGTTCAAGTTAAAAAGTTGTTTAGTTGTTTAAATAAGTTAAAATAAATAATGTGGTTTAGTTGGTGGATTTAGTTGTTGTATTAAGTCAAAACTAAACTAGTTAAAGTTGTTTAAATAAATTAAAATAAATAATGTGATTTAGTTGTTGAAATTAAGTCAACTCTAAACTAGTTAAAGTTATAACGTTGTTAAGTTGTTTAAATAAGTTAAATTAAATAATGTGGTTTTGTTGATGGATTTAGTTGTTGGAATTAATTCAAAACTAAACTAGTTCAAGTTAAAAAGTTGTTTAAATAAGTTAAAATAAATAATGTGGTTTAGTTGGTGGTAAGTTCAAATTCAAACTTTTAAATAAATAATTAGTTGATTCATGTATATCGTTATAAATTTTAGTTTTTATTTATAGGAAAAAGAATTGGGACACACTCCCATTGAACCGGAGGTTTTCAAGAAGACTCATGTCAGGAAGAAAGAAAATGAGATCATGTTTGGGTGGAGGAAAGGATCGAACGAACTTTTGTAAGTTATTTAATATGAATAATATATATTAATAGTGAATATATTTATGATATGTATATATACTGATGTCAATTTTTATATTTAATATGCAGAATGACTTTCATCAGTACGTCGCTGAGAATCTAGATAGTTCGGTCCAATTGACACCTGAACTTTCCACCCAGATTTGGAAAGAAAAAGTGGTAGGGGGACACACAAGAGTAGAGTCTATGGTCTAGGCTCTCGAAACGATGTAAGATGACTCCAGTCAGGCTTAGAAGGAATTGGATCGTCACGTCAAGCTAAGACATTTGACGGTGTTCAGATTGCTGCTATGTCATCTCATAACTAAGCTTACAACGGCACTGACAGATTCGGAGCGGAGAAGAGTAGCTGAACAAGAAAGCATGAGTGAGACCGTTCAGCAAATCAAAGAACAAGTGATGAACTTCGCTCGTCGACCTACTACTTCGACTCCCGATGACACTGACGACGAGAGTGATGATGATGATTATGTAGAACCCACTCCCTAGTTTAGATCTCTAGACATTTATGAACTTTTTGTAATTTTGAAATGAAATTTGAAAGACTTTATCAGTCTTTAATTTGTGAATTAGATACTTTTTAATGTTATTTTAAGTTTGTTGTTTTATATTTTGTTTAGATTGTTTATAATTGTGTGTTTGATTGAGCTGAATATTGTAGAATTGAATTGAATTGCATTTGCAGCTGGGCAACAGAAACTGCCAGGTTCTGCTTTCAAAAATATTGCAGGAAAAGCGACGGACAACGTGATTTTGTCCGTCGCTTTTTTGAGTTTTATTTTTTTTAAAATCCCAGAAAAGCGACGGACAGCGTGGTTTTATCCGTCGCTTTTTTGGGTTTTATTTTTTTTTAAATCTCAGAAAAGTGACAGACAACATGGTTTTGTCCGTCGCTTTTCAGGGATTTTCAAAAATAAAATTTTCAGAAAATGACGAACTGCGTCGCTTTTTAAAAATAAAAGAAATGAAAATTAAAATAAAGCAATGGAGTCCATCGCTTTTGTTAAAAAAAAAGTCAAAAAGCGACGCTGTCCGTCACTTTAAGCGACACAGTCCGTCACTTTTAAGCGACGCAGTCCATCGCTTTTTGAAAAGCGTCGGGCTAAAAAGCGACGGAGGTGACTGCGTCGCTTTTTCATCGATTTTGACCAAAAAGCGACACAGTCCGTCACTTTTGGCTGTCGTTTTTTGACATTTTTTTAGTAGTGTATCTTTCGACTTTATCATTTTCATTATATTTTTGCACAAAAACCCACTTGTATATACCCAACTGGCTTGACACCTTCAGGTGTTTGGACTATTGGTTCGAAAACTTGATGATTTTCAAGTGAAGCTAATTCTATTTGAATTGCTTCCTTCCATTTTGACCAATCATTCTTTGTCTACATTCAGATTTTTGTTTCAAATCCTCATCTTGTTGCATTATTTCAACTGCAACGTTATAGGTAAAAATATTATTCACCACAATATTATTTCAATTTCACATTTTTCTCGTTGAGACATAATTTATTGAGATTTCCTCATTCTCATTATTTTTAGGGACATGAACCTCCTCAGTGCTGTCATCATTTATTATGTCTCGGAGCTCTTCATGAGCAATTGCCTCCATTTTATGATCATCTTGATCATTTATTCCTTTCTTTTTTCGAAGATTTTCATCCTTGGAACCAATTGGTCTACCACATTTTAAGCGTGGTGCAGACTCATTTGCCTTAATATTTTATCCTATCGGGACATCAATTTGAACTTGAGCATTAGTAATTCGGATATATGGTTTAGTAACCCGTGGAAGGTTAGTAAATGCATCTGGTAGTTGATATGCAATATTCTGCAAATAAATCATCTTTTGAACTTCTTGTTCACATTGATTTGTTCGAGGATCTAAATGAGATAGTGATAGTGAATTTCAATCTATCACATTTCCCAACTGCTTGCTCTCCCCCTAATGTTGGATATATTGATTCATCAAAATGACAATGTAGTAATCTTTCCTTTCTTCCCCTTTCATCATGCTGGCCTAAGACGCATCTCCAACAAATCTTTTCGTAAATAAATCTCTGATTCTAGATTTCAAATATTTTATAATAGAATGAGATTCCTATCCAACATATATCCCCAACCTTCTTTGGGGACCCATCTTTGTGCGTTGTGGTGGAGCAATTGAAACATATACCGCACAATCAAAGATTTTAAAATGGGAAATGTTTTGCTCCTGGAGATATCATGATAACTGGTTAGCCTTATGCACACTAGTGTTGCTGCATGCAAAATAGCATGCCTCCATATTGAAGCTGAAAACTTTATCCTCATCAATAATGGTCTAGCTATCAATTGGAGATGTTTAATCAATGACTCTACTAGATCATTTTTAGTATGAACATGTGCATTAGGATGTTCAATTGTTATTCTAGTGGACAAACAATAATCATTAAATTCCTGAGATGTAGAGTTACCAAGATGAATTGTCTTTATTGCATAATATGAAAATTGTGCTTTTAACCTTATTATTTGAGGCAACAACCTCACAAAAGACATATTGCAAGTTGATAATAAGCACATATGTGATCATCTTGTAGATGCATTCATCAAGACCATATAATATATAAATGGTCCACATGCATGGTGAATAGGCCCACATATATCACTCTGTATCCGTTCTAGAAATGCAGGATATTCCACTTAACCTTAGCTGCATTGTTGATGGTTTGATAACCAACTTCCTTGAGAACAAGAAGCACATGAGAATTCCTTTGATTGAAGAACATTTTGGTTCTTCAAAGAATGCCCAGTGAATTCTCAATTATGCTGCGCATCATATTATAATAGGGCTGGCCCAACCGATCATGCTAAATGATAAAATCATTAGAACCAGTAAATATTTTATTTACTACGGCATGTGATTCAACCGTACCAATATTTGTATGGTACAAATCAAAAGAAAGTGCAGACAATTTTTCATGTACAATTTTCTTCTTCACATTTATTGTAGTAACATCAAGGTATTCAACCTTTTCTTCATTCACAGTCTCAACATGATAACCATTTTGACGAATAACCTTGAAACTTAACAAGTTTCTTTGAGACTTACTATAATACAATGCATCATGAATTACCAATAATGTTCATCTAGGTAGTAATAAGGCCGCTATTCCAGAGCCCTCAATCAATTTTGTACTATCGAATATTGTATTAATATATGTCTTTTTCATAAATAAATAAGGGAAATATTTCTTTTCTCTTAGTATCATATGAGTTGTGGAATTGTCCAGAAGACACATATTTCCATTACTCATCTTGCATCCAACCGAAGACTGAGATATTTTATTTATCTTTATAAAATAAAAATACATAATAAGAAGTACGAAACTTAATAAAAGAAAATTTAAGTACATGAACTTTCAGTTAGACATTAAAAACACATAACAACATTATTCATTTTCTGTTCAATTATCAATCTTCAGTTGCGATCCCCAATGAAGTTCTCAGCTTCTAGATGAGTAATATCATCGAGCCAATCAAAAGCATTATCTTTCAATGCTAACTTTACCTCAACATTCTCATCATATTTTTTAGAAGAACCTGCCTGAATATCATCTTTGAGAGTCAAATGTGACTCCATCCGGACATTAGAAGAGGAGACACCACCTTTATTTCCTTTTCTTTTGAAGGAAGTTCGATACTACCTAACAAAATACTCAGGTTTCCGACATTCATTTTTTCCGTGACCTTTAAGGTCACAACGATGTCACTGATCACTCTTTCCTTTAGAAGGATTATTTTGAGAACCCATATTGTTCTCCCTTTTGTTATGACCACCACCTTGATGATTATTATATCGTCTTTTGCCTTTGCCACACCCACACACATTATTATGGCTCCAATTATTTTATCTTATTTCAGACTAGTTGTGTGCTTCTACCCCATTTGCTTTTGGTAATGGAGTCATTCTAATGGGATGAACTTCATGATTTCTCATTAAAAGGTCATTATGATGCTCAACCATCAGAAGGCATGGATCAATTCAAAATATTTCTAAAAATCCTTTTCACAGTACTGCTGTTGTAATATCATATTAGAGGGATGGAAAGTAGTTAGTGTCTTTTCCAACATGTCCTCATCTTTTATAGTTTCCCCACATAATTTCAATTGGAAAATGATTCTAAATACAACAGAGTTATACTCAGTTACGATTTTATAAACTTGAAATCGTAAGTGCATCCACTCATAACGAGCCCTTGGCAATACCGTTACCTTGAGGTGGTCATACCTCCCTTTCAAACCTATCCACAATTCAAGTGGATCTTTTACTATCAAGTATTCAACCTTCAGGCTTTCATCAAGATGATGACGAAGGAAAATCATACCCTTTACTTCATTTGACTTGATGTTTTATTTCATTCGATTATACTATCACGGATCCTTAGCGGTAAGGTGAATTTCAACATCAAGTATCCATGACAATATTTTTTTTCAGAAATGTCAAGTGCCACAAATTCAAGTTTTGACAAATTTGACATGATGAAAACTATCATAAAATAATTGAGTTAACATCATGATGTTTGTTTCTTTGTAATAAATGGCAAATTAATATTTTAAATAATAAAGTATCATATGAGTATTAAATATATTATATGCATGAACATGAATGTTATAAAAACATGTGAACTCATGAAGTATTGAATCGGAAAATTTAATATATATATATATATATATATATTACCTTAAAAGCATGAACTCCTATCTTGAATGTTAAATTACTATAATATTCCTAACCTAGGTTGTGACTTTTTCGATGAGTTGTGACTTTTCCGATAAGTTGTGACTTTTTCAAAGGGTTGTGATTTTTCGATGAGTTGCAACTTTTCCAAAGAGTTGTGACTTCTCGGAAAGTTCATGACTTTTCAGAGAAGACACAAAAAACACTTGTTCATACTACTCTTTGTTGACTATAAATAGAGGGACTTCCTCTCATTTTTGAACCACAATATTTTTTAATCTTCTACTCTTTTTCTTCTTGCAATTTAAAAAAATTGGTGTGATTTATTGTCGTTGAATGAGTTTGAAGTTTAGCGGAATATGAGGTACCACTATTCTGATGAAGTAATTCGTTCTATCCTAATAGGGTATATTCCATAACCTCGAGTACTTGAAGAAAATAATTTTGATTTGCTTATATATATATATTAGCATGTAATGTTCCAATATATGAAGTTAACATGATGTAGTCTAAATTTATTTGTTTTTGTTAACAGTTTCTCTTGTGATGTAGATATATGCTTCTAATATCTTTTTAAATTTTTTTTAAACTTCTCAAGAGTTAGAGAATCGTCACGATTTGTTTTATTGATGCTCAAGACAAAAGAATGACTTTATTTATCAATGCTACTTATGTGATTTAGATTGTCAGAAAGTTTGCTTCAAAATAGTTGTTACTATATAAACATTGCCCTTTTGTTTTATTTACTTACTATAACTTAATATTTCAATATTTTAAACGAAGAAAAGTTCATATGACTTGTAATAATGCCAGTTGAGGTTTGTATTAGTTTATATTTTTTATTTATTTAATAACTAATTTTTATGAGATAAACATTTTCATTAATGTATTATATATGTCACGAATGTATTATGAAGTTAACAAGATTTTCTAACTTCAAAATATATTATTTTAAAATGTTCCGAGTTATTTTTATTTTAAAAATACTCACAACAAATGTTAAAACATGTGAATATATATGAATCATTTAAAATTTATCATTTACAAAATAAACTTTATATTCAGTAATATGAAATAAACATTTTCATTTTGTCCCTACACTAAATTAAAATCTAATAACTATAAAAAAATAGTAACATTAATTAAAATACCTATTTATTTATGTAAGTATAAAATTTATTAGAAATTCAGCTATTGCACATTAATTCTTTAGTTATAACATTGTAAATTTTCTTAGTTATTTATTGGGGAAAAAGGTCTGAAATATATCCGAACTTTAACCGAAATTGCTGTTACGATATTGAACTTTATGGAGGACCTTTTACCCCCCTACACTATTTAATAGTGTATTTTAAAGGTATATATGTGCCCACGTGGACATCATAAATATTGCATCATTTTAAATAGTAACGTGTTCACGTGGGCACATATATACCTTGAAAATACACTTTTAAAAAGTGCAGGGGGTAAAAGGTCCTCCATAAAGTTTGGTATCGTAACAACAATTTCGGCCAAAGTTAGAGTATTTTTCAGACCCTTTTCCCTAATTATTGCAAACGTTATTCAGACTATTTTACATTCTTTAGTTATAATATTATGCATTCTCATAGTTATTACATTAATTATTTCTATCATTCATCTTTCCTTATATTAAATTTTGACCAATAATTTTTCATATTATTATACAGCCCCTATATATGTCATAACACGGAGTTGTTATTTTTCCTTGGACGAATCATGTTTGGCTGAATAAATTGAAAATCGTTTACAAGTATATGAACTATATCTTTATTGGGTGTAAGATAAACATGTTATTATATACATGATTTCACATATAAAGTATATTCTTTAATTTTAAATTTTGGTTTTCCGATTAAAAAAAAAGGAAACCTTTCTCATTAGCTATGGACAATCAGATTACTGTCTTTGATTTATGTACAAAGTCAATCGAGAAATCAAATATGAGATTCAACAACAACAATGTCATCTTTTATGTTATAACTTATAAAATAAAAATTAATATACAAAAAATAGTTCTAAAAAATAAAATGTAATTGTTCTCTTCACATGTTCATATGCCATCTAGAGAGTTTAACGTGGAATACACATGCAAAGCACATCTGGTTAGATGACAAGAAAAATACACAAAAAATATAGTCTATAAGGTAATATTAGTGAGATACGACTAACATGATTGAACCTTATCAAATTGAAATAAATATATACTTTATTGAGTTTAACTAATAAATTTTTTCATTGACCATCTTCATAGGTTCGCGTGAATATGAGATATATGTGACGATCCACACTGAACATTCACAAAAGAATCTGCAATATTATTTTGTGCAAAACTTATTATTCAAATCTTTGCTTAAATAAGTAATACTATTTATTATAACATATATTTTTTAATTGGTAATTACATGCAACATACGTGTCAAAAAATAAGTATATATATTACTTTTTTTTAATTATTCTACAATATTTATTACTAGTTTCAATAGATATCCAAAGTTTTGTAAGAATTTCAAGTCATATTTAATACAATAATATTCTTTGTTATGACACATAAATATTTATCATAAATTTATGACAAGAAAATACTTACAAGTATTCTAACTAGCATGTTATCATATTGCCTATTATTAATTTAGAGTTATAAGTTAGTAGCATATAAACAACATAAAATATAAATCTGAAACATATTGATTATTATGCTTAATAAAATATCATAATAATACCTAAAGCAAGTTATGTATGAAGTAATAAAATTGTAGATAAAAGACTAATGTAAGTCTTATTATAGATGTTATAATCATATAAATGTATACCTGACTCAGAAAGAAAATTCATTAACTTTTAGGAAAAAAGATAATCCCAAATTAAGTAGGTCTCAATTGGTTAGAGATTCGTGCTGATAATGTGTTATAAAATAAGAGGAAAATACAAGAATACTTAAACAAGAAAGGGAGAAAAATGGTGATGGAAAGTATAAAGTAGAGAATCTTATTTAATCTCTTCAAGTTGTATTTTACAAGGGTGAAGACTACCCTTTTATAGGATTTACAAGTCATCCTTTTACCACCTTTGACAAATACGTTAGTACAATATCTAATTAATACAATAAATAGATACATTACGTTAGGAATAGATTAAGAGAAACATCCACAATTAAATGGATTTGTAGCATTATTCTTTTTCTTTAATATTATTTAGCATTTAAAAAAAAGTTATTTTTGATAGTGGTCATTTAGTTTACAGATTTATTTTAAAAAATCAAAATTTTGTTAATTTATATTTTGGTAGTTTTTAAATTATAGATTATTATCAGTCCCACAAAAATTAGGAATCTGAAACAATTTTTACATTAAAAAAATATATTAAAATAGAATAAAAAGAAAAAAAAATGACGAAAGGAAGTATTAGTGGGAGTCTAAACACAAATAAATGGTTTAGAGTTTTGCACTTTTATCTAATAACTTTTTACAGTGTTTTTAAATTTCAAATTTTAATACTCCCTCCGTGTGAAAAAAAAAGGACTTATTTTTCTTTTTAGTCAGTTTAAAAAAGAATGACCTTTTTCTTCTTTTTGGTAACATTTTAATTTCAGCTTTACATATGTCATGTTTAAAGCCATAAGATTAAAGACAAATTTTGTACATTTGACATAACTTTAATTTAGGACCATAAAATTCAAATCTTCTTTATTTTCTTAAACTTCGTGCCAAGTCAAACTAGATCACTCTTTTTGAAACGGAGGAAGTAATAGTTAACTACGTGTGTGATTCTTTTTTTGGAATGTTATCATATTTTTAATTTGAAATATTTTAACAAATGGAGATAATAATATTAATAATAATATTATTATTAATAATAATAATAATAATATAATAGTAATAATAGTATAACAATAATAACAATAATAATAATCTATATATTTATAGATTATTATCAGCCCCACAAAAATTAGGAATCTGGAATAGTTTTTACATTAGAAAAAAGAGATTTAAAAAAAAGAAAAAAAAAAGGACAAAAATGTTATAAATATAGTGAATGTCTATCTATTAGAGAAAATTTAAGAACCCTAACTTTGGGACCAAGTCAATTTTTTCCTATAAATAGAGGGGTTCTCTTCATTGTATAATCATCCCTCAAGAGAAACAATAAGTCTTCTCTCTTCTTCCTACTTTCTTCTCATTGTTTTATATAATTTCATAACACGTTATCAACACAAGTCTCTAACTTATCCAAAAAATACAAAATTAGGAAGATCTTCAATGGTATTAAAGTCATCATCTGAGGTACGAAAAAAAATAATTTACGGTCTAAAATAATTATTTGAAACTCATATTTAATCGTTCATAACCACTTTCAGCACTTAATCTCCAGTAAATTATTATTATTATTATTATTAATCCTAGTGTTATATATAACTCCAAACACAAGTGCATTAGTGCTAATTATTAAAAAAGGGGATTATTTGCTTAACCTCCAACGGACAGTGACTTTATTAAATCAATAGTTTCAAATGCCAAAGAATAATTATTTGAAACTGTTGTGCATAGTACAAATTAAATAATTGGTGAAATTTGAGTAGTCATGCTAGATTTCAATAAAGCTTTGTTTATTTTACGAGCCGTCGGTGTTATTATATAATTATAGAAGTTTTTTTTCGTGTCTTGTTATGGCTAAATAATTATGTCTATGACCATTAGAAGTGATAATATTTTAAATGTTTGATAATGAATTTTGACATATTATGTCATTGATTGAGGATAAGACGATGGATTCATGTCCAACCACATCAAAAGGATAAGACGATGGATTCACGTCCAATTGCACCAAGAGGATAAAATGATGGATTCATGTTCAATTGCATCAACAGGATAAGACAATAGATTCATGTCAAATCGCACCAAAATGGTAAGATGATGGATTCATGTCCAATCGCACCAAGAGTGTAAGACATCAAACTTCCGTCTTGATAAATCGTGATCAAAGATGTTGGATTTAAGTCCCATCGATTTATATATGGTATAACAAGCCTTTATATGAATAAGACATTGAGTTTGAATCTCAATGTACCATATTGATGATATAATAATGTATTTTGGGTGAAATTAGTCATGAAACATATCCTATTGAAACCATTTCATTCCCTAAAGTGAATATGGTAGCAGTGTATAATATGTCTGAAAGAAGACAAATGATTGAATAATGCACATAAATGTGGAATGAGGTACTAAGCTATCATAAGAATATGCTTAGATCGATGATTGTGTTCCATTCATGAAAAATCAAAACTTTTGATAAATGCCTAAAATACAGATCCATTCTTTGAAATAGATGTATTCCTACCATGCTAGGCATGAAAAAGTGATGAGTCTGAGATTTTGACTCATTTAGAGATTAAAATTCATAGTTTTAGTGTCCTAAATGCCTATCTTATTCTCTAAACTGATGTTTATGTGCTAATTTGAAGCTATGAGGGCAACAGAGCAAGTCAAGGACATTACCGGGCAAAAAGGAGTGGAAAAGTTGACAATCATCAAGACCTCAGCTCGCCTAAAGTTACAGCCTGCCTGCCCTGGGAAAAGCCAACTCAACGATGGAAATGGCACTTCGGCGAACTGCCGAATGGATCGGCGATAAGGATCTTGATCACCTAAAGTTACAGGAGTTGAATGGTGAAGAGGCAAGTCAAGAAAGCGATTGAGAGGGACACTTGGCGCATCGCCAACCTGGTCGGTGATGCTCGACTAATATCGCCGATCAGTCCTAAATCTAAAAATCTGGAAGAGTATAATTGCGAATTTTTAAAATATGAAAGGAGAGTTCTGAGTTCCAAAATTTTGAGCGGATGTTATGAGTGTTTGAGAGTTCTAACTTTGAGTTTTTGATCCCAAACACTGTTTGGAGTTTTTGAGTAGAATTTTAATTTGAGTTTTGATTTTAAGTTAATTTCAAGCATTGTGAAGACTAGAATTTTGTTACCCAATTGATGGAGAACATAGTTGGTAATATTTTTCTACTTTTTATAATGTGTGGCTTAAACCTCCATTCTTGGGGGTGTGATTATGTGATTAATTGTCTCAATTAGCTTATGGGTGTTAGTAATTACTGATTTAATTATTGTTTTGAAGTGGGTTCGATTGATAACTGAGTCTTAATTCATGAATTGTAGTTGCAAATGCAGTTCTAGTCTAGTATTAATGCTTGCTTGAGAAAGAGGTTTTAGAATTAAGGTTATCAATTGATGATTGTAGTGATTGGGTTGTTGTGGATTCAGCTTGAGAAAGTGAGTCTAAGTTCGATCCTACCAATCTAGCTCGAGAGAGTAGATTAATTGAGGTTTTGGGTTGTTCATAACTGTTATGCTTGTCGAGGTTCGAGAGAACTCACTTAAATCGTGATAGTTGATCGAGAGATGGCTATTACATCTAAAGTCTAGCCTACCCACTAAGATTCAATGGTTTTCAGTAAATAGTAATCACCCGTATACCAAAATTGGTAATTAATCGATCACATCCCCAAGGATCCCTCTCTACTTGAATACTCCCCTAATTTCGTTGTTGTAAATTGAAAAAATTTGTACCTCAGACCTCAAAATGAAGAAAATCCTAGTTTTCAAAAAAACTGGGGCTAGTATCGACGAAACCACTCACAGACCGTAGGTAGAACCACGGACCGTAGGTGGGGTTATGTCGTTAAGGCCCAAATGTTGATGGTCTCTAATCCCACCCACAACCGACCAGTACGGTCCTTGGTTGGACATACAGACCGTAGGTGAGGGTCAGCAGCCAATTGGAGGGAATTGGTTGTTGGGTCAACTTCAAACTGTCATATCTTCTGGTAAAAATGAATTAGGTGGCCCATGACCTATCAAATTAAAGATAATTGAATCCTCTTTCCAACGCCACAAAGTTTGCTAAAATCTCAGCTCCGAGTAATAATTTATGCTTGTTTTAGTGAAGCCCTGTCAGGCAGACCACGAACCACGACTACAATCGACTGTTGGTAGTCCAAACGATTGTCCATAGGTCTCTCCGTGGATGGCCTTCGTCAACTTTAAATTTAGGGTTATTTAGGTATTTTTCTATGCATTAGGGCCCTTAAACTACGTCGTTTAATGCCTAAACTACGTCATTTTACTTAGTCTAAGCCTAATAACTTAGTCAGACTTACCTAGAACCCTCATTCTCCAAAAAGTCATCCAAACTTGGAGAAAAAAGAAGAGGAAAAAGTCGACCAAACCTCCCAAGAACAAGCACCAGTGTTATTCAAGGTTCATCCCTCGAAATCCAAAGGATTTCTCCGTAGATTTCATCACCAAATATGTGGGATTTCACTAGTGGGTTCCTTTCATCCACTAGCTCCCTAGAATTAAGTCAGTTCCTTGATTCTCCATATCTTGTTTAGACCTAGGGTTTCTAAAACCTTGGATATTTACTGTATTTTAGCTATTGTACTATCCTAAATCAAAATAGCAGGTTTCTTGGAAAGTTTGTTTAATTCCTTGTATGAAACTCAGAACCCTAGTTGTGCAGATTCTCTAGTTCATGAATTACACTTGCTAGGTCAGTTGAACAAATAATCATGCTCCATATTTTGAATGTTACATTATCAGTATATAAATGTTGCATTCTCAGATTGCATGTCAGTATTTGGAGCTATTCAAAAATTCAGCATTTCAGTTACATTTGTGTCATATACATATTCAGTTGGGAGTAGACTTAGCACCGAGTTGGACTAGGGTTCAGCGTACCCTCATATTCCCAGATTTACGTGCCCTCGTAGGAGTATAAGTCCCATTTGTTGGGCATTAGATTTAGTGATCACACCAGTAATGCCTTTATACCCCTGGCAAGGTATATTGGGTCCTTTTAATGGGGCATATACATCGGATTCCGTGTTTAGCTCACGTGGTTTATGTCAGTTATTAGTAACTCCCACAGTCAGACTCTTGTGCATTTGAGCATGTTTTCAGTATATAGATCAGTATTTAGTTTAGCATGTCATGTTCATGATTAGCACTTGTTCATTGCATTCAGTTTAGCTTTTCAGTTATGTTTCAGTATTTAAATTCTTGCTCAGTTTGTCATTGCTCAGTTATGCTTTGTTCAACTTATATATATATATATATATATATATATATATGTTTATTCAACTTAGTATCTATATCCCGCATGCTCAGTACATGACGTATACTCTGTGCTACATCCTTTCATGATGTAGGTTCAGGTATTCAGCATCCAGATCACGCTTAGAACGATTATTGGTCTACATTTCAGCAACTTCAGTGGTGAGTCCTCATACTTCGAGGACAATAGACATGCTTTTCATAATAGTCTTTTTATTTAGTTTTCAATTTTGTTAGAGTTAGCTGGGGGGCATGTCCCAGCAACTTAACTCAGTTAGAGGCTTTTCAAACATAGTAGTAGAATCAACTTGAATTGTAAAGCTTATATTTCAATTGTTATTAAACTCTTAGTATGGTTTATACATTCAGACTAGTTGGGGTTTCCCCAGTTTTTAGTTATCTATTGTTTTTTATACAGCTTAACGATCGTTTGCACCTAGAATTGGATGAGGTGTGTTTGAAACATTAATAAAAAATTGCGCCGCTACCAGGTAGTGATGTTGTTTAAAATTCTTTTATTGAAGTTAAATTGTGATCTTTGTAGTTATGGTTGAATCTACTTATTTTTGTTTTTGGTTTTGTGTTGCTTGTTAAAACAGAGGAGGAAATGAGCATCAACGGAAGTAATGGTAGCCAAGTGAGCCACTAAGATGACATCGGGAATCTCAATGAAGTCAATGACCCAAACCAAATGGGTGGGGTTGGTGCCATTCGTTTACCTCCAGCTGAAGGAAACACTGTGTTTCACATCACAAATACTTTATTGCAGCTCCTACAACTGAAGGGCTTATTTGGTGGACTGGCTCATGAGGATCCCCATGAGCATATACCGATTTTTTTGATGTTTGTGGATCGTTCTCCTTTAAGAACATATCTCAAGAATTGGTCCGGCTGAGGTTGTTCCCATTTTCTCTTATGGGCGAGGCAAGCAAATGGTTGGCTGAGTTGCCAAGAGATTTTATCACTTCGTGGGATGAGCTTATTACCGCATTCCAAGTGCGATTCTTTCCCCATTTGAAGATGATGACTCTTCGAGACAATATCCAAAGCTTCAAGCGTTTGGAGGGTGAGCCAATCCATGAGACTTGGCTGAGGTTTAAGAAGATGGTGCTGCAATGCCCAACTCATGGATTGCCCGATAATATACTACTGCGATACTTCTACAGAAGCCTCGATTTGGTGAACAAGGGAGTGGATGATCAACTTTCTCCGGGACGTTTAATGCAACAACCGTATGCAATAGCAGCCCAACTCCTGGATGGCATGACCAAGATTAATCGGGCATGGTACACTCGCGAAGACCAAGTCTCTCCTCTTACTTATTAATTGACAAAGGAACAAATTGAAAATGATCAAGCGAGAGACCAAAACACGGCAAAGATGATGACCCAACTGGACATCTTGGCCAAAAATGTTATGGGTGCTGGTACAAAAAGTGTTAATGCTGTCGGTCTTGGTGGTGTAAACCCCGAGGCCAAATTTGAAGCGTTGTACAATGAGGAAGTGAACTTCCTAACGAACCAAAGAGGAGGTTATCGTGCTAACTACCCAAGCCGGGTGGAAACCAAGGATGGAATAGAGATAAGGGCTGGAGAGACCGTGATAGAGATTGGCGTGATCGAAATGCCACTTGGAAAGAGAGAGAAGGGAAGATGGATATGTATGTTCCTCCCTATGAGTGTCAAAAGCCCAAAGATTTTGAGGGTGTCCGTACGGAAGACATGCTCTCACGCATTCTTAACAAGGTTAAAGGATCCGATAAAGTGCTGAAGGAAATGAAGGAAGATGTATCGACTCTCAACCAGACGGTGACCTCTCATTCCGTCTCTATCAAGCAGCTGGAGACCCAAATGGGTCAAATTTCTTCTCATCTAAACCCAAGACAATAATGGGGGTTGCCTATTGATACTATGACGAACCCCACGAATGAAGCTTGAATGGGTACTTGCGTCATGCCATGACATCAACTAAGGCGGTTCATGGGAGGCAACCCAGGTTTTTATATTTTTCAAGTTTGATTTTTGAATAACGAGTGTTGATTGTGCAGGTTGAAAGTGGAGTGCGTTTGAGAAATGTAGGTTGGAGAGCCAAAGAGTTCAGTCGGCGACTTGCCGAAGAGGTCGGCGAGCCCAATTTTTTTCGGCGTTTGGACCCCCAAATTAACTGGAGGTCCTATAAAACTCAGCGAGATAAGTCACCACTCGGCGCATTGCCGAGTAGTTCGGCGTGGTCGACTAACACCGCCAAAAGGGCTGCGAACTAAAAGGTTTTAAAAGGCCAAACCGTTTAAAATTCAAAATCTTTTATATTCCCTAATTTCAAACCCCGTACTCTCTCATCTGCACCTTAGATATTTTATATTTACCTATTTTTGTTGCTTTTTGCTCTTGATCTCGTGCTTGGATTTGGATTACATTGTCTTCTAGCATATCAAATTCTTCATTCGGCTAAAAGGTTGGTTTTCCGATCCATGAACTCTAGTTTAGAAGTTGAACCCAAATGCATTTGGTAAAATTGTGTTGTTGTGTGCTGAGCCTGTGTTGGAATTGTATTTGATGTGTTGGTTTGCTTGTTTTAGTTTTTGAAATTGTGCCTATTTGCTTAAAATGATGATTCCCCAAATTTTGTGCGTTTAAATTGATCTTAAATTATTGGGTTGTAGTTAATTTATGCTGGGTCTTGTTGTGTGAAGTTTGAGTAACCCCAGATTAAGCCATATAATGTAATTTTCCTAATGATAGAGCGGTTGACATCATTCTCAGGGGCAAAAGTTGTCAAATGGCCAATTTTGGCCAAATCGGGGGAAGTTTGAGTACCAAAGAGGCATGGGTCTTGTTCTAATTGCATATGTGTGTAGTTTGATTTTGTTTTCGGGGGGCATTGGGTTTGATTTTGGGAATAGGGTTGAAATTTGGCACATTGGGCAATTTGGCGAGCTGGGTCGAGCTTGCCGAACGGTTCGGCGGTTTGCCAACGTCCCCATTGATTGCCTTTAATTTCTCAATTTGTCTTAGTTAGAGTCTGTAACTTTCAGCGAGAAACTTGAGATCGCAGAGTTCACTCGGCGACTCGCCGAAAGTTCCCTTTGATCGCCCTTTCTGCGCTCCTAACCTCTAAAACACACTGTTAAATTTGGCGGGCTAGTCTGAGCTCGTCGAGTGGTGTCGACGATTCGCTGAATGGCCCTGTACATCACTGACCTATCATTTTTCTGAAATTTTTTTAGGCTAGTCCCTTCGGCGATCCCGATCTGGCTCGCCAAAGTGACTCGGTGACTCGTCGATTGGTTCGACGAGTATATCTGCAACTTGAATTCTGAAACTTTTCTTGAAATTTTCCAACTCTTTTTGATATGTTTTGCAGATATGGCTAGGACCAATTGGGACGAAAGTTGAATGCCGCCCTGCAAAAGAGTATGGGGCATTGTAATCAATGAGGGAGCTGCTGCTTCCTCCAAAAAAGGCAAGAAAGCACTTTCAAAGGGAGGCAAGGGCAAGGGAAAAGCGCCCGTACCTGAGAGACCGGAGCATAACTTCAGTAGTGATGGGGACTCTTTTAATTCTCAGGTCTCACTCTTCGAGCCGGATGATGACCAACCACTACAGTCCCGGCGAACAGAGATTTATGCAAGTTCTCACAAAGATCCGTCTAGGATCCTGGAGTCTACCCCTCCTGTAACTAATTCAGTGCCTTCTCTGTCACAGACGGTGGTCCCAGCACCACCACTTCAGGGCCCTCCTCCCTGGCTACTCAACAGGCTAAAGGCCAAGGGACAAAGGACCATTTTGGAAGAAAAGAGATTGTCCACGGATGGTGTAGTGAACGGGTATCTTAATGTTTGGGACACACTCCAGTACCACATGCTCGACTTATTCACTAGGCCCCGTGGCCCATATATTCCCACCTAGGTCAGAGAATTCTACACAACATATGGTGATCTAGTACCCCAGGGGAAGAAGAAGGCTAGTGCCTTTAGACTGGTGAAGTCCGTGATGGTTCGGGTAAAGACAGTGGGCTGCAGTAGCTATCACATTAGTCCTGTACTTGGCAGGACCACAAATGTTGTGCACGCATATGACCTCACAGACACTAGATGAACTCAAGGGCTAGCTAGCTCCCTCATTTCTGACACCACCCCAAGGTAGATTGAGGTCAGACTACCTATTGAGAAGAAGGATTTGAATATAGCAGGCCGGTATTGGTTCGGGTTTATCAGTAGTTCTATCATGCCCTCACAGAATGAGTCTATCATCCACCACCCAAAGGTGACCTGTCTCGGGTCCATCATTGCCAAGAAGTGGCTCAACTTGGGACCTATGATAGAGCAAGAGATGTCCATGAGGTCCAAACAACACCAGACGTCCCAGCCATTCTCAGTGCTTATTATAAAGCTATGTCGGCGGGCTGGAGTTCCTCTTGAAGAGAAGAGGGACATTGAGGTCACACCCATATCCTCCATGGACATCTGGCGCATTGAGGCCGAGTACATATAAGATGAGGCGGATAGGAGGAGAGCAGCTCCAGTGGACACATCCCGGAGATTGACATTGATTCGATACCTGTAGAGGCATCTTTGCCTACTCCGGCCTTCGGGCATTCAAGTACATCTACTTCTGGTCCCTCCCAGGCCCCAGGTTCCTCTACTGCTTCCCAAGATCCTAGAGCTACTTCAGGTACCACTACCTCCAGGCCTCCAATCGCTCAGACCATGCTCTTCAAGATGGGGCACCTAGCCCATTCTGTAGATGTGCGGGCTTCTCGGCTAGAGGCCGAGGTGCCTTGGATGATTGAGTGAGCCATCACAGCTGCACTTATACCACTCCAGGCTGCCATTGATGCTCTCACTGCGAGAGTAGTTACTTGTGAGAGAGGACAAATGGTGACTACCGAGGTTACGACTTTGAAAGTTGAGGTTTCTAAGCTTAGGAAGGATTGGACCATCTGAAGTCCACATACTTCACTTCATTATTTGGAGTAGCTGAGGCCCCTGAGGATCTGATTACTGAGATTCCAGCCCATGTTGAGGTACCTCCGGCTACCACCGAAGATGATACCATGGAGGATGTTGCTACTGCCGAGTCTGAGGCTGAGACTGATGAGGAGAAACTTTAGGAGCGAGAGGCTGCTGTATATGACGATCTGGCAGATCTAGAGGGTGCCATATATGAGAAGCCCGACAGACTTCTTTGAGAGACACGTCCATGGTAGGCTCCAGTTGAGCGAGTGTTGATGTTACCCCGGACACTGATGCCCAAGATCAGAGTGTGACCTCAGGCATTGATGCCTCGACAGATGGAGCGACTGTGTAGACACGATCATTCCTTACCTCCCTCTTTGTCATTTTTATTATTTTAGTTGCATTTGTGGACAACTAATTTTCTTTTATGGGTGGGGTGAGGTATTTCCATACCTACCTCTTGTGTTTTGATTTTGTTTGTGAATATAGGTGAATATTGGGTTTGGTGATCTATATATGTGTTTTGATTTCAATTTTGTGGATGTTTGAGCTTGTGGATCCTTCCTTGTTTTGAATGGAAACGGTTTTGACCAATTTTGAAAAATTTGTGCCACCTTTTTTTTTGTATGAATGTGGCGGTTCTTGTGCAAATTTGAGTATCGCTTATGATCAATACCGATGACTTGAATGGTGCTCTTAATCGAACGAAATGAATGTGCGGCTACGATGAGGCCAATGAAGTTGCATAGACAATGTGTGAACTTTTAGCATCTTGTTGTGACTAGATGGTTATCGAATGAGCCTCTTGTGATGAACATTGCACACTAGTGAAAGTGTGGAGTCTTGTTTGATATTGGTGCCAATGCCTTGTGTGTTGAGATTACTTTGAACAATTGTGTGATGACACCTAGAATTTACTCCGTTGGTCCGGTTGACTAAGTGATGCAAGCACTTGAAATGATCTTAGGCAACAAATTTGAAGAGTGAAACAATTTGACAATATACCTCTTTTGTGGCCAACCTTGTGAGATGTGTGAACCTTGCTTGAACCCTATTGAGCCTTACCCTTTTCTTGGAAGAAACTTGAGCAATTGTGAGCCCTCTTTATCCATGCACCCATAACTCTCATGAAGTATGGTTTTGTTTGAAGGCCAAAAGCCTAAGTTGGGGGTGTGGTGATAAGAGAAGGAAAATCAAGAAGTGTGAGAAATTCCCCCTTTGAAAATGGTTTTGAAAAAGATGGAACACCTCCATGTAAAAAAAAAAAGAGAAAAGAGAAAAGAAGCAAAGAAAAAGAATGAAAAAGTTGTGAAATAAATGATGAAAATTGCAAAAGAAATGGGGTGTCCGGGAATTCATATGAAGTTGAATAATGAGGCGGGTTATGAGCATTTGAAATGTTAAAGAAAAGGAGGAATGTGATGTTCAGGCCACACTTCATGAGGGTGAAAGCCACTGAGCCTAAATGACCATACCTTGACACTCAATCTCGTTATAAGCCATGAAAAGGCCTTTGTGATCTTGAGTGAGCTGAAACAATGTTGATTGGAAAAAAAGGGCAAACCTATGGGTGAAGTCATGCATGTGTTCATCTTTGTAAGTGTGAGAGTCGTATGCGATTTCGTAACTACAAATTGTTGAGAAATTGTGTATCAATATGGAATCATCTTTGTTGTGAGGGCATTTGAGTACCTTTGTTGAGCTTGAACTTGCATTTAAGGCAAGTATTGTGAACTTGAGCATCTTTGATAATGATGAGTCACAATTTGAATCTTTGAGTGCAAAATTGATCATTGCATGAGTAAGTTGAGTCTTATCCATCACTGTTTGAGACATCCTTTTTGAACTGCTGAACATGAGTTTTTACTTGAGGACAAGCAAAAATTTAAGTTGGGGGTGTTGATGAGTCTGAGATTTCGACTCATTTAGGGCTTTGTATTTATAAATTTAGTGTTCTCAAATGTTTAATTTGTGCCATAAACTAATATTAAATCCTTGATTTTCAGGTATATGGATTGAGGAACAAAAAATAGGGACACTAACATGCAAAAATAAACAAAACAAGCTGAAAGAAATGAAGAAGGGTGAGCCTGAGGATCGCCAAGAGCACTTGGTGTGTCGCCGAGTGGCTTATTAGACCGCATAAAGTTCCAGTGTTCCAAACCCTAAAGGAAGAAACCAAATTGGCAATGAAAAGGGGCAATCGGTGAATCACCGAGCAGTTCCGCTAAGCAAAGTTAGATCGCCCAAAGTTACAGACCTTAAGGATGCTGAATGTCAAGGCGTAAAGGCGATGGAAGAGATCAAAGGGTGGCTCACCGATTGGTTCTGCGAGCCTGACTTACTTTGCCGAAGAGCCCTTCGTGGCTTATTTTTGGAAACTATAAAAAATATTTTGAACATTTAGTTTAAGAGGTTTTTGATCGAATTTTTACCTTGGAATAGAATTTTGATCTTTGGGAGAGTCTAGAACATTTTCCTTAGTAGACTTGAAGGTTTGGAGACTCAACTTGGAGATTTCACAAGTGGGTTTCTATTTTTCTTCAAATTGGAGCATTGTAAAGGTTGAATTCCTCTTACCCATTTGATGGCTAATCGATTCGGTTACAGTTTTCATATTTTTATGATGTTCGGCTAAAACCCAATTCTTGGGTGTGATCATGTGATTATGGGCTGAATTAGTGTGTGGGTATTGTTAATTACTAGTCTAAATGCTCTTTTGAAGTGGGTTTAATCATTAATTGAGGTTTAATTTATGAATTGTAGTTGCCAATACAGTTCTATGATAATGTTCTTGGCTTGCTCGAGAGAGAGGTTTTAGGACTAAAATTACTGATTAATGATTTTTATGTATTGGGTTGATATGAGTTCAGCTTGAGAGAGTGAATCCTAAACCCAGTCTACCCATCTAGCTCGAGAGAGAAGATGCACTAAGGTTTTGGGTTGTTCTTAATTTCTATGCTTGTTGATGTTCGAGAGAAATCACATGAAGCGGAATAGTTGTTTGAGAGAAAGATATTTCAATTATAGTCTAGCCTACCCACTGATATTTTGCTGTTTACTAGTAGTTTTGATTACCCATAAATCGAAATTCACCTATAATTGATCACATCTTGAGAATCTCTCTCCTTGTTGTTATCTCCTTGCTATTTAACTGATTGTAGTTGATAATTTGAAAATCAAAAACCCCCATTTGACATTTGTGTCACCCTTTTATTTGATATGTCTTTTTCCGATAATATCTATTCCTATAGCTAGTTAGATCACATTTGTACTTCCTAATTGAATTTGAACACGTACCACTCCCTGTGGGATTCGACCCCAACTCAGTTGTTGGGTTTTATAGTGCTTAACGATTGTTTGCACCTAGAATTGGATGAGGTGTGTTTGAAACATTAATCAGTGACCACCTTGTGAAAGTGTGAACCTTGCTTGGCACTGTTTGAGCCTATCCTTTTCTTTGAATGAAACTTGAACACACTTGATCACTTTCTTGCCCACTTATAATCTTCATGAAACATTGATTATTTTGAATAACCAACTTAGGCCTTTGTAGTGGAAAAAAGGGGAAAGTCAAGAAGTTTGAGAAATTCTCCCTTGAAGGATCGTGTTGATAAAGATGGAACCCCTCCATGTAAAATATAGAAAAGAGAAAAGTGAAAAAAGAAAAAGATCGAAAAAGAAAAGAATTGTTGAAATAAAGTTTGTGAAATGGACAAAAGAAATGGGGTATCCAATGAGTCATGCTTAAAAGAACATAGGGTGGATTGTGAAAATAAAAAAAGAGTGAACGAGAAAGAGAAAAAGTGAAATGCAGGACATGCTTCATGAAAGGTAGAAGTCACTAAACCAAAATAATCATACCTTTACCCTTAGTCCTATTACAAGACTTAAAAGATTTTGTGACCTTGAGTGAGCTGAAAGTCATGTTGGTTGGAAAATACGGGCAAACTGATGGGTGATTTCATGCATGTGTTTATCTTTGAGAGTGTGAGAGTTGTTTTTGATTCCGAAATTCTGGAAATTTGATGAGTTTTGTGTGAGCATGAAATCATTCTTGGTGTGAGGGTATTTGAATGCTTTTGTTGATCTTGAACTTGCATTTGAAGCAAGCATTGTGAGCTTGAGTTCTATTTGATGATGGCTAGTCACAATTTAAAACTTAAGGTGCACATTTGACCATTACATGGGTAGTTTGAACCTCTTATGTGCACGCATGTTGAGTTTTGAGTAGCACTATTTGTAGACATCCTTGTTGAACTGATTGATATTGTATTTTACTTGAGGACAAGCAAAATTTTAAGTTGGGGTGGTGACGAGTCTTGGATTTCGACTCATTTAGGGCTTAATATTCATAGTTTTAGTGTCTTGAATGCCTATCTTATGTTCTAATTTGATGTTTATGCGCTAATTTGTAGCTATGAGGGAAAAAGAGCAAGAAAAGAACATTAAAAAGCTGAAGAAAGGAAAAGTTGACAATCGCCAAGACCACTCGGCGACTCGCCAAGTGGTACTTCAGCTCGCCTAAAGTTACAACATGCCAGCCCTGGGAAAAGCCAACTCAGCGATGGAAATGGCACTTCGGCGAACCACCGAATGGATCGACGATAAGGATCCTGATCTCCTAAAGTTACAGTAGTTGAATGGTGAAGGGGAAAGTCAAGAAGGCGATTGAGAGGGACACTTGGCACATCACCGACCTGGTCAGTGATGCTCGACTTATTCCGCCGATCAATCCAAAAGCTGAAAATCTGGAATAGTATAAATGCAATTTTTTAAAAGATGAAAAGAGAGTTTCAAGTTCCAAAATTTTTGAGCGAATGTTCTGAGTGTTTGAGAGTTCTAACTTTGAGTTTTTAATCCCAAACACTGTTTTTGGTGTTTTTGAGTAGAATTTTAAGTTGGGTTTTAATTTTAAGTTAATTTCAAGCATTGTGAAAGCTCAAATCTTGTTACCCAACTGATGGGTAATATTTTCCTGCTTTTTATATTGTATGGCTAAAACCCCCATTATTGAGGGTGTGATTATGTGATTAATTGTCTCAATTAGCTTATGGGTGTTAGATTATGGATTTAATTGTTGTTTTGAGGTATGTTCGATTGATAATTGAGTCTTAATTCATGAATTGTAGTTGCAAATGCAGTTCTTGTCTAGTATTCTATGCTTGCTTGAGAAAGAGGTTTTAGAACTAAGGTTATCAATTGTTGATTGTAGTGATTGGGTTGTTGTGGATTCAGCTTGAGAAAGTGAGTCTAAGTTCGATCCTACCAATATAGCTTGAGAGAGTAGATTAATTGAGGTTTTGGGTTGTTCATAATTGTTATGCTTGTCGAGGTTCGAGAGAACTCGCTAGAATCGTGATAGTTGATCGAGATATGACTATTGCATCTAAAGTCTAGCCTACCCACTAAGATTCAATAGTTTTCAGTAAATAGTAATCACCTGTATACCAAAATTGGCAATTAATCAATCACGTCCCCAAGGATCCCTCTCTACTTGAATACTCCCCTATTTTCGTAGTTGTTAATTGACAAATATAATCCCCCCATTTGACACTAGTTGTCAACCCCTGAAACTTACTTTAATTGTTTCGATAAATTCTATTCTTACAACCGATTAGAACACATCTTTCACTTCGTAATTGAATTCTCTACCGTATCACTCCCTGTGGGATCGACCCCAACTCTTTGTTGGGATTATACTAGATTGCGATCGCCTACACTTAGAATTGGATGTATTATAGTTGAGCGTTATCTAAAAGTTCATGATTTTTGTCGTTGACTTGGTATCACCAAGTTGTCTCTTGGTAGACACGTGTTATAGAAAAGTTAAATGTTTTATCTTCTGCTTGTATAGACAAGAATTAATGCAATTGAGATAGATTCTATAGTCAACGGCGGAGCCAGAAATTTCAATAAGGGGGTTCAAAATCTGAATAAATAGACACACGAAGTAGCCGAAGGGGGTTTGCCTTCTACTATATATACCTAAAAAATTATTTTAACCAGGTATAAATAATATAATTTTCCGCCGAAGAGGGTTCGAATGTACTCCCTCATTGTGAGGTGGATCCGTCACTGTCTATAGTAAATCAGAAGTTCAGTAATTTTAATACTCAGATTGTCTGGGACATCCTCAGATTATAATGATGAGACGAGTTATAGGCAATTCAAATGGACATCCATTAAAGAACCTAAAGATTCTTTTAAATGATGAATTTTCTGGTACGATTTGTTACCCATGCAAGTTAATTGTGAGACCATCACCAATATTGAAATTTGAGTCCTTTGCATTCAAGGAACGTATACATGGTATATGCTCTTGCATTCTAGGAATGTATACATGTGAATATTTGTGGACCTATTCACCCGCCTAGTGAGTTGGTAAGATACTTTATGGTCCTTCTTCTTGATAGTCTCATGCGTGCCTATCGTCATCTTGCACTTTGACATTTGTAAAATTGTTGGCAACAACAATATGATTAAGACATAATTTGTTGATAATTAGATTAAGTCCATCAACCTTGATAACACTGCAGAGCTTTCATCCCAAACATTTAATGATTATTGTCTATTGATTGGGATTGAATAAATTCAATATTGAAGTAAATGTAATAGTGTAAAATAAAGTTTATCAATTCAAATGTGCACTTGATTATGATGGGACCACAACTCACCTCCAAAAGAGGTAGAGTAATTGAGAAGAAACATATCTGAAATTTACTATAATAGTAAATTAGAAATTTACTAAAGCAAAATGTAATGTGATAGTAAACTTGGAGTTTACTACTAATAATAATTTTATTAGTTAACATGAATGATTGACAATCTCAAAGATGTGCATACAGAGTAATAGGTATACATTGAAGAACTAGAAGATTATTCAAGAATTCTTTATGTTACTTGTTCTCGTGATAAGTTGATTGGATCAACTAATGTTGGGACTAAATTTCTACATTCTGAAAAGTGTAAAAGGTGAATATTGGCCCGTTTACTTGTCATGTGTTTTGTTGAATTAGATGCATCAATAAGATGATGATCACATGTGCGTTTATTATCAACCTGCAGTTTCACATTCACAAAATTGTTGTGCAAAGTAATTGAGTTAAGAGCATAACTTTCAGAATATGAAATAAAGATAATTCATCTTTAATATTATTGATAAATATCCAAGCTGATGTGACATTCAATGCCTCAAATAAATAGTCAATCATTGCTTATGATAATAAAGTCTCATGGTTTTAAATATAATGTATTACTTACTAAAGTAATTGTATGCATCAGACCAATAAATTATGATCAATTTTTCTCTCAATTGATTTATGGTCGGGGACCAAATTTTTTTCATCTGATAATTTTAATGAGTAGTATATGATTAATGAATATATCATGATACACAAAGATGGATTCTCCAAAATAGATTGAGATATATGTTAGTTTGTCTAACATAAGCGTGAGATAAGAAGCAACACAAGAGTTGTAAATGCTCCTATTGAATGTCCCTAAATGATAGAGTCTAAAACAAGCATGAAGCATGATAGACCAATCGATTCTAAATAAAATAATCCTTGAAAAAATGAGAGAAATAAATGATTGAAATGATCATAATGAGGAGGCAATGTGCTCTTGAAGATCATATGACATAACACTTCATGAAATCTCATGAGAGAGGTAGGAACCTGAAAATAATGAAGTGATAAGATCTCAATAAGTTAAGTCATATTGTGAACAGACACAAAGTGATATTTTGTTGATGATATTTTTGATACAATATAGCGCAATATTGTAAAAGAATACGGGGATATGAATTCTAAGTCTATTAAAGCATACTAGCGAGAAATATTTATCAAGTTAAAAGTGGAATAATGCATCTTGGTAAGCGTAAAGCTTATTTGACTTGAAGTCTAGACACTAGAAGATGTCATATATTTAATAATGAATGTTGTCACTTGACAAAATTGATATGAAAATACCTGAAGGATTCAAAATTTAAAACTTTTGCAATATTTTGGGAAACTAATTTATAATCCTCATATAGATTAAATCAAGCAAGAATTTTTCATATTGCTATGCAAGTTGATGACTTGAATTAAGCTCTTAAAGAGTTTTCAAAAGGCAATATATTATTATCTTAAAGAAATTGAAGTGAGTAGCTTGCATAATTCTTTGATCCCGAAAGAGGTTTCATAAAAGGAGATAGCTCGAAATATATTTCGCCAAATCTTTTCTACACACATTAGCTCCAAAAGAGTGGTGATATTAATGTACAACAAATTCGTTTGAGTGACAATGTGGCTGATTTGTTCATCAAGTCTCTACCAACTACAACTTTCAAGAAGATGGTGCATAAACTTGGAATGTGAAGATTTAAGTATCCGGATTGATGTTCTCATTAGGGGGATTGATGTTCTCATTAGAGGGAGTTAATATGCATTGTACTCTTTGTCCCTTACGAGGTTTTATCCCACTGATATTTCCTTGTAAGGTTTGTAATGTGGCGGCCAAGATCATATTATTAGATATGTGTAATCGTTTCCTTCACTAGAGTTTTTCCTTTTTTAAAGATTTTATAGTAAAAATTTGAACGATGCACATCATCTCGAGAACCATTGTTGTCCCCAAGCGAACCCTTGGTGTGGCTTAACTCATAGAGGAAGACTTAAATAATAAGATAATTGTCTTAAAAGATAAACACATGAAATAACTTGGAATGTCTTGAAAGAACATTCATCTAGCCAAAATGGCAACTCAAAGTCAACATAAGCCAATAATAAGATAATGCCAAATGAACTAACTAACTGTCTATGAAGCTTCTAAACTAGGAGGGATGTCGGGACAAGACCCCCGATCATACTAAGAAATGAAAACTACTAAAGCAATATAAATAGAGGCCCTCTTGAAAGCAATGTGGCTCACCACAAGACTCTGAATGCTCAACTGGATCAACGAAGCGTTGGATGCTGATCCTAGTTACCTGTATCTGCATCATAACAATAATGCAGGCCAAATGGAATCGGTACATTGAATGTATGAGCATGCGAGGGGAATTCTAAAATAAGACATAAGCTTGAAAGGAACTGAAAGAAAATACCTGGGCTCAACTCAACTCAACTTAACTCATTTCAATAAACAACAATTATATAAATGCAATATAAAGAAGGCTTTTAAAACATGGATAACAACTCTGTTTATGTAGAAATACAATAATAACTCTGTATGTATGCAAAGATACAATATGAACTCTGTGTGTGTATAAAAATACAAATAACTTTGTGTATATAAGAATACAAAATACTTCTGTGGGAGTTTCTCTAACCAACAACCATCACTTAAGAGTTATGTGATGATACATCATTTTACCTCACGCTGCCAGGGTCGTTCTATAACTTGCCAAGTGCATAGAACCTAACTACTAAGTGGATCCACTAGTCTATGCTAAAAAGCACTAAGGAATCATCTAAAAAGTATGACCCCTTTCAACCCATGATGGCCACATGGTTTATGGGGGCTAGGAGTTGTCTGAACTCTCCCCCATTTCGGTGCACAATTCTACTCCTAAAAGATACTGGCTCATATGTTTAAAAACATAACTTCTTTCTGTGGTTTGAGATTATTGCTCAAATCTTAGCTCAAAGGCTTTCTTGGAAATCAAAGTTTCCTCTCTTGCTTAATTGTGAAGCCATTTAATCTTTGGGAATACATAGTCTCGATATACTCTTTCGAAGAAATGAACTTCAATCTTTACTCTTTACTCAACTCAAAACTTATGTCTTAAAACAAAAGTTAAAACATTTGTAAAAGACTTTTGGAAGATTCTATGAACTTCTCTTGACTTGACTCTTAACTTTCCTTGAATTGAATTATGGATTCAAGGCTCATGATCTCATGTTATAGATGATTTCATGTTGTTTAGACGTACCTTATAGTGTTGAAATCAACTAGAAAACATAGGTACGTTGTGAGGGAACTCAAATGGAAAGAAGTGGGAAAAGGTGGAAGGCCAAGCAACCCTGTCGTTATGAGTAGCGCGGGGCGCCAGAGCCTGAACTACAAAGGCTGGCTTGGGCGCACTGGCTGGCGCGGCGCCCCAGAGGCCAAACTTCAGAGCTTGATGATGGGGGATCTGAGTGGCACGACCCCCCTTTTTCCCAGATTTTGACGAATTCTCTTGGTCGTTTTCAACTCTAAACCCTCTAGATTCAATTGGTTCTTTCCCCAAATAATTAGATTCGACTACATAACCAAAATATGCAAGAATCTATTCAAAAAGACATCTAATTTCATGAATTTAAATCAAGAATTCCTTAACAACTTCAACCATCAAGAACCCAATAAAAACTTCAACAAAATCCACCAAGAACTCAATTTCTATACTTTGAAGAATATAATTTCGCTGAATTAAATCATGATTGGCGCGTGGGTGAATGAACCCAAAGCTATGTGATCTCACATACCTCGTAGGGATCAACCCTAGACGAAATCCACAAGCCTAGCTTCAAGAACTTGACGATTCCTTGCTCCTTCTCCTCTTTTCTCCCCTACTTTTCTCTTCTCTCAAAACCCTAACTTATTTTGATGAAGCGTAAACTGAACCAAATCAGTTTAGACCCCAACTTAATTACCAAAAATGAAATAAAATTATTGGGTAGTGAAAAGACCACAATACCCTTCTAAAATGCGGTTTTGACTTTTCTTATCTAGACAACCCAACTTCAAATGGGCATATCTCCCTCATACGAACTCGAAATTTTGCAAAATTAGTGGCGTTGGAAAGATAATTCAAAGATATTACCTATGGTATCTTTTAGCACACCTAACTCATATTGAGATAGGAGTTATGGCCGTTTTAAGTTGACCCAAAACTCATACTTAGCTTAACTTTGTCAAACTTTCCAAATTTGATTATTTCCAAACACGTTTTCTTTCTAATTCTAGTTCTTTCTAGTTCTTTCGTATAGCGGGGTGTTACAATATCTCCCCTTGGAAAAATTCGTCCTCGAATGAGATTACTCTTAGTAGGCTAAGGCGTAACATATCACACCTAGCTCAAATACTCAACAAGCAAAATGTCAATACAACATGCCAGCTTAAAATAAAAACCAAGAAAAGGATTAGTACCTTAATTTGGAACTTCTCCGGATTCTAAGAGACATGGATATCTCTTCTTCATATCCTCCTTAGCCTCCCAAGTAGCTTCCTCAACAAACTGATTTCTCCATAGAACTTTGACTGATGCTACTTCCTTCGTCCTCAACTTGCGAACTTGGTGATCTAGAATCTGAACATGAATCTCTATATGATAAGCTATCCTTGATACCAATATATTCAGTAGGTATGATAAGTGAAGGATCGCCCATGCACTTTTTCAGCATTGATACGTGGAATACCGGATGAACCACTGTTAACTCTTGTGGTAGCTCTAACTCATAAGCTACGTTGCCAATCCTCTTGGATATTCTGTAAGGACCACTATACCAGGGACTAAGCTTCCACTTCTTGCCAAATCTCATAACACCCTTCATGGGTGAAACTTTTAAGTAAACCCAATCATCTACCTCAAACTCTAAGTCTCTTCTCCTAACATTTGAATAGGATTTTTGACGACTCTGTGCTGTTTTCAAGCTCTCTTGAATAACTTTCACTTTCTCCATAGCTTGATGAACTAATTCTAGTCCTATCAACCCAGCTTCACCAACTTCAAACCATCCAATAGGAGATCTGCATCTTCTCCCATAAAGAGCTTCATAAGGAGTTATTTGGATGCTAGAGTGGTAACAATTGTTGTAAGCAAACTCGATGAGAGTTAGGTGATGATCCCAATTACCCTTGAAATCAATCACACAGGCCCTCAACATATCTTCTAAAGTCTGAATGGTGCGCTCTACTTGACCATCAATCTGAGGATGAAAATCAGTACTCAAGTTCACCTTCGAACCCAAGCCTTTCTGGAATGACTTCCAAAACTGTGTAGTAAATTGTGCACCTCTGTCCGAAATAATCGACACCGAAACCCCATGAAGTCTGACTACCTCTTGAATATACAACTTAGCATAGTCTTCTGCTGAATGGGTAGTCTTTACCGACAAAAAATGGGTTGATTTAGTCATTCTATCAACAATCACCCAAACAAAATCATGATGCTTGCGACACCGTGGTAAACCTATGATGAAATCCATATTCATCACCTCCCACTTCCATTCCAGAAGTCACTTAGCAACAAACTCTGCAATGCTCTTCTTCATACTACTCCATCAATAAACTTCTCTCAAATTACGATACATCTTTGTGGAACCTGGATGGATAGAATATCTTAGCTATGAGCTTCCTCCATGATCCTCTCTTGGAGTTCATCCACCCTTGGTACACACAACCTACCTTGATACCTCAATACACCATCTCCCCCTTGTTCAAAAGCCATTACTTTTTGCTTGTGAACATTTGCCTTCAATTCAAGCAAAATAGGATCTTGGTCTTGTTTCTCTATCACTTTTGACACTAATGATGATTCATCCCCATACATCACCACTGCTCCTCCTTCTGTGAAATCCATTAGTCGAACTCCTAATCGTGCAAGTCTATGCACATCTTTTGCTAACTCTTTCTTATCTTCCTCAACATGGGCGGTACTACCCATAGATAACATGTTCAAGGCACCAACAACAACATTAGCCTTACCTGGGTGATAAAGAATACTCATTTCATTATCCTTGAGTAACTCTAACAACCTTCGCTGTCACAGGTTAAGCTTTTTCTGACTAAATACATATTGAAAACTCTTGTGATCGGTGAACACTGATGTGTCACAAATTCTTCGCACATTTGATGCTTGAAAACTAAGGATTAATACTTGAATCGAGTGTATTTATGAAAGATTTGATGTATTTGTTGAATGTCTAGACAGGTTGTTACTTGCATGGAAAAAGTTAAAAAAGAAGCATAAAATGACTGGATTGAAGGAAACACCACGGAGCCCAGTACGGGCCATAGTCATCATAACGGGCCGTCACAATGGCCGTGGTGATGAAGTAGTGAGCCTGGAATCTTGAGACTAATGATCAAAGTCCACGTGAAGACTACAGATCCCTAGACGGGCTGTTGTCCTCATGATGGATCGTGATGCTGATCGTGGAGATGAACTAGTGGGAAGACCTCAAAGAGTTATACATTGGGTTGGCTAAGTAAAGACCACGGACACCCAAATGGGCCGTGGTCATCATAACGATCTATGATGCAGCCCGTGGTAAATTTCTAGTGTACATGCCTTGAAGAACTGCGTGTTGAGATTGCTATGTAAGGACCACAGGAACCCAGACGAGCCGTGGTGCTCATAACGGGTCATGAGGCAAGCTGTGAAGGATTTCAGTGAATAGACCTTGAAGACTCACATTTCAGCTGGCCAAGTATAGACCACGGCATGCATCACGGACCGTGAAGCTTGTGACAGACTATCAAGCTGTCTGTGAAGCTGCCCGCATTTCAGTCCTACTTCGAGTAGGACTCTTTTTAAAACACTATTTTTAAATTATTAGGTCGTTTTTCATGTTTTATCTTATCTTACCGTGAACGATGAACGAGTTTCTATAATTCTCAGTTTGTGATTTTTGATTTGAACATTGAATTAAGTTTGATGTTTGGATTTCCGCTTCTTGAATTATCAAAGTGTTTGTTAATTGCTTATTCTCGTAAGTACTTATTAACATGTTTTCATTCGATAAATCTGAACATTTACGTTAAATCATGAGTGGCTAAACACCACAACTGGGGTTGTGGGATCCATGACGTAATTCTAATTGTGATTTCGTAAAATGAGTGAAAGACAATTTGTAGTTACAAACTGTAGTGTAGTTTTCGTTATTCATGTATTCTGATGAGTGCACGCATTAGAGTGAGCTTGTATTTGTCATTTGTTCGAGAGAAAAATGATAGTTAGGAAAAAGCTAAACTAATCTAACTAAATGGAGTCAAAGTTTGAGTTCTAGAGAAAAGAACCTTAACACCATTGTAGGCGAGGGTAAATCGTGTAACACTCTAGGACCGAGAGGACTTGAGTGAAGATTATCTGAGTAGACTGAGAAGTTTTAGATATAGCTAACTCACATGTATTTTGTAGAGATAAATTTCTTGAAACTCAACTACGGAAGAACATTAGACGCAATGTTATGTGGAACACAATCCTAGTTTCAGTTAATTAGTGAAACAACTTCAAAACTGATATTTTGTTCATGGTTGAATTAGACTTTAGTTTACAACTTTTGTTACCAAAGCGTTAACGCTAAACCTATTTTACTTTCAGTAATAGTTTATTTAGGAAATAATAATGACATTTGAGTAAAACGCGATAGTGAAATTATTTCTGCAAAGAAATTCTCCGTGGGATCAACCTCAACTCACGTTGAGTTCTATAAATTGACTTCGACCTTTTATATCTCTTAATTGAGGTGTAAGTTTGGACGTATCAAATTTTGGCACCGCTTGGTGAGTCCAAAAATTGGACTCATTTAGGGCTTTATTTTGATAGAATTAGTGTTCTCAAATGCATATTTTGTCTCAATATTTGATGAAAACCCTTAAGTTTCAGGTATTTGTAGTTTGAGGGAAAGCATGGACATTACTTAGCAAAAAGGAACAAAAGCAGCTGAAAGAACGAAGAAATGAAGATTTTAGAATCGCCGAACCCATTCAGCAAGTCGGTAAAAGGTCTTACCTCGCCTTTTGTTGTGCTGAGCCCTGAAAGAAAGGATCAAATTGGCGGTAACAAAGAAGTAGTCGGCGTGTCGCCGAGCAGTTTCGCAAAGCAGTACTATGTCGCCCAATGATAAAAAACATGACGATGCTGAAAGATTGAGCAAGGAGGCGATGAAACCTACCAAATGGCGGATCGGCGAGTTGATTGGCGATCTCAACTAACGGCGCCGAATGATCCACTACAGTACAGATTTTTGAAAACTATAAATACTCGTTGAGAGTTTTAGCTTAATATGAAATTTTTAATATATAATTTTTAACATAGACTTTTGAGTTCTAAGTTTGGAGAGGGTTTTCAAGAACTTGATGATTCAAAGGGTTTCAACTCCAAGAATTTGGACTTGGGTTTTGTGGATTCTTCACTCTTGGCTTGTTTTGAGACTTACATCTTCATACCCATTTGAATGCAAAGTCATATTAGTATAAATTTCTATCTATTTTACATGTCTAGATAAAACCCCAATTCTTGGGGTGTGATTTTGCGAATATGGGTTAGATTATATATTGGGTTTTGCTTGTCGATGATTTATTTGTTGTTTAAATGTGATTTTGTTTAGTAGTTATGGTGGAACTTAATGAAATTCTAGTTGCAAATATGATTTCACCTTTTTGTTTTCGGTTTGCTCGAGAGAGAGGTTGTAAAACTAAGACTACTCACTTGATTGCCGGTGGGATTGGCTCGACATGAGGTTCAACTCGAGAGACTGAACCCTAGTCCTTCTCCCACACACTCAACTCGAGAGAATGAGTGGGCTAAGGCGGAGGCTGTTCTTCATGCGGCAAGTGGGTGTCCGAGAGGAAGCCATTTGATTCGGGGTAAGTTGCTCGAGAGAGAATTTACCCCCACTATAGTCTAGCCTAGTCACAAATATTCAACAGATTGATTATCAAAAGCATGTACCTAATAGTTTAGTTCTTCCCGTATTCTTATCACATCCCAAGAACCTTATATCCTTGATTAGTACTCTTTGCATTTTTGGTATATTTTGTTTAATTGTGAAAAACCCCATTGATAATTGACGCTTGTGTCACCCCTTAGATTTAACATGTTTATATTCAAAAATGTTTTTAGCTATGACTAATTAGAACTAAATTTTATTTTTCTGTTAATTCTCAAGCCCACTCCCTTGGGACTCGACCCCAACCCTTGGTTGGGTTAGTTTACTATTGTACGATCGTAGACACTTGCATTGAAAGTTGTGTCTAGATTATGCAAACATCAAAATGGCGTCGCTGTCGGGGAGTGATGTTATTTGAGAATTTGTAGTTAAGTAAAATATTTGTTCTTCTTAATTGTAGTTCACTTACTTAATTTTCAGTTTTGTTTCTATTGTTTGTGTTGAAAACAGAAAGCATGAGTGTTAATGGCAGCAACAGAAGCCAGGTTGGCCACCAAGATGACATAAAAAATCTCAACGATATCGAAGAGCCCAACATTAATGACCCCCATCTCATAGGAGGCATTGGGGCTATCCATAACGATCACCATGTTGCAACTCTTGCAACGAGAAGGACTTTTCAGTGGATTGGCTCATGGGGATCCTCACGAACATCTTCGATACTTCGTGGATGTGTGTGGACCATTCTCTTTCAAAAAAATCTCTTAGGAGTCAGTTCGGTTAAGGCTATTCCCTTTCTCATTGATGGGAGAAGGGTGCAAGTGGCTGACAGAGTTGCCTCACGAATTCATCACTTCTTCGGAGGAATTGGTAACCACATTTAATGTGTGATTTTTCCCTCCTTCGAAGATGATGACTCTTCGGTTTGCCTAGTGACACTATGGTTAACCCCAAAAATGAGGTTTAAGCTGGACTAGTGTCGTGCCTCTACGTTAACTAAGGCGCTGTTTGGGAGGTAACCCAAAACCATTTATCGCTTTATTTTGCTTTGTTAAAATAATGGTGTGTTGATTGTGCAGATGGAAGTGTGGAGAGTAAACGAAAAGTGCAGATTAACGAGTTATAGGTCCATTCCATGAATTATCGAAGGGTTCGGTGACCCTGAACCAGACCGTCGTTAGACTCAAGAAAAATTCACATTGGAGTTTGTAAAACTCGGTGAGTACATGAAATTTTTAGCGAATCGCCGATCATGTCGGCGATCCCAACGAACATTGCTGTTTATACCCCCACAATAACTGGAGGTTCTATAAAATTCGGCGAAGTAAATGACCACTCTGTGCTATGCTGAGTGATCCGGTGATCGCGACTAATGTTGCCGAATGGGCGAAAATTGGATGGTTTTTCAAGCCAAAGGTTTAAAAGCTTCGATTCATTCCCTTTCCCTCACTTTTTCATCTTCCAAAAAACTTAAACTTGCACTCTAGTTTTACATTTCATGCATTGTTGGAGTATTTTTAGTATCAAATTGTGCTGGGAGTTGGATTACATTGCTTCCTAGCATCTCAATATCCATTTGATCGGCATAAAAGGTTGGTACTTCAAACCCCGTGTTCTTTTTGTCGAAATTGTACTCATTTGCAATCTGTTAATCTTTGATGATGTGTGCTGGGCCTCTATGGTAGGATTAGAATATTTGTTTGCCTGTTAGGTTTGCAAATTTTACCTGTACTAAGTTAAATAGTTAATTCCTGAAGGTTGCGCTTTAAATTGGATGAAAAATCGTGGGTTGTGCATGATTGTCACTAGGTCTAAGCCTAATTTGAGTTGTGCATGCCTTAATTTTATTTTCGAGGGTTGCAGGGTTTAATTTAGGAAAGTTGGGTCGAAAGCAGGCACGTTGGGTCATTTGGCGAGTTAGGTCGAGCTCGCCGGACCACTCGGTGGTTCGCCTATAATCCCCATCTTGCCTTTAATTAAATGCTAAATGTGATGTTGAATTATGTAATTTTTGGCGGAAACATGATGTCGCCGAACGCATTCGGTGTCTCATCGAAAGACTTCTAGTTCGCCCTTTGTCTGCACCCTTGTATTCTCTATGCACTGCACTCAGCGAACCGCCTAAGTAGTTGTGCGCTTCATCAACTGGTTTGGCGAAGTGATTCTGTAATTGAACTGCCGTGCTTTTTTCTGAATACTTTTTAACTTTTTCTCGAAGATTTGCAAAAATGGCTAGGCCAAAAGTAGCTGGAAGAGATATGCCATCCCGACAAACAAGAGCAAAAATTTTTAGGGAAAATACAAAGGCAACAAATCCTCCCAAAATGGATAATGAGGGAAAATAGCCTAGTGCCAGCAAGGGAACAAATCCCCGAGACCCCATTATTCCCTCATGGAGACAAGGATTCTTCACTGCCATCCACTCCTTTTTGGCGGCTCATGACTTGGACAATCTTAGTAAATCAACTATCGCTGAATCTTCTGAAGAAGCTTCACGGGCCATTATCAAATTCCAGGCTGACACATCAAGCATTGATACCCAGACAGATTGAGCGACTGTGTAGACATGATTTTTCTTTACCCCCTTCTCTGTCTTTTTTTAAGTGACATTCTGGATATTTTGTTATTTGCATTAGAGGACAAATGGTTTTTATTTGTGGTGGGGTGAGGCTCACCTTTTGTATACTATTTGTCACTCATATTTTTGTGTATATATTTGGGCCATTCTGTTTAAAAATTGTGTTTTATACATTGTTTCTGTGGATGTTTGAGCTTGTGGCTCCTTTTGTTTTAAATTGCAAAATGATTTTGACCCGGCCGAAAATTTTTGCCACTTCTCGTGTGTTGAATGTGGCTATTCTTTTGCAAAATTTAAGTCTCGGTTCCGATCAATACCGATGACTTGAATAGTGCTCGTGATCGAACGAACAAGAATGTGCAGCTACGATGAGGCCAAATGAAGTTGCATAGACAATATGTGAACTCTTTGTATCTCGTTATGACTAGCCTAGTATCAAATTTAGTCTCTTGTGATGATCATTGCACAGTGCAAAAGTGTGGAGTCTTGTTGACTATAGTGTCAATGCCTAGTATGATAAGCTTACTTTGAAACATGCATGACAGATCCTAGAATTTACCTCGTTGGTTCGATCGACTAAGTAAGGCTATCTCTTGATATGATATTAGGCAACTTTAAAGAGTGTGAGCCAATTTGACATATACCTCTTTGTGGCCTACCTTGTGAGCATGTGTGAACCTCTCTTGAACACCCCTTGAGCCTTACCTTTCTTTGGAAGAAACTTGATGAAATCATAATCTTTCTTTATCCATTACCCATAATCCTCATGAAGTTGTGGTTAGTTTGAATAGCCAACATAGGCCAAAAGCCTAAGTTGAGGGTGTGGTGAAAAGAAAAGGTAAATCAAGAAGTGCAAGAAAGTCCCTCTTACCCATGGTTTTGAGAAAAAAATGGAACCCCTCCATAAAAATAATAAATAAATAAATTTGTGGAATAAAGTACAAAAGAAATGGGGTTTCCAAACAATCCATGGAAAGTGAATAATAGAAAGACTTATGAGCACTAAAGATAATGATGAAGGAAAAGGAAAGGAAGTGTTGTGAGCACCACATTTCATGAGGATGAAAGTCACTGAGCCTAAATGACCATACCTTTGCACTCAGCCCCATTACAAGCCTTTAAAAGACCTTTTTGATCTTGAGTGAGCTGAAACAAATGTTGATCGGAAAATACGGGCAAACCTATGGGTGAAAGCATGCATTGTGTTCTTCCTTGTGAGAGTGAGCGTTGCATTTGTTTCCGGAACTTTAAATGATTAAACCTTTGGGTGTGAAATTGGAATCATTCCTTGTGTGAGGGCATTTGAACACTTTGGTTAAGCTTGAACTTCCATTTGAAGCAAGTATTATGAGCATAAGATTCTTTGATATTGGTGAGTCACAACTTGAATCTTTGAGTGCACATTTGATATTTGCAAAAGTAACTTGAGTCTTGTTGTGTGCATTCATGATTGAGTCTTGTGTAGCACTGTTCGAGACCTCCTTTTTGAACGACTAACCTTGAGTTTGCTTGACGAAAAGCAAAAGTTTAAGTTGGGGGTGTTGATAAGTCCACAAATTGGACTTATTTAGGGCTATATTTTGATGGAATTAGTGTCCTCAAATGCATATTTTGTCTCAATATTTGATGAAAACCCTTAAGTTTAAGGTATTTGGAGTTTGAGGGAAAACATGGACACTACTTAACAAAAAGAAACAAAAGCAGCTGAAAGAACGAAGAAATGAGGATCTGAGAATCGCCGAACCCATTTGGCGAGTCACTAAAAGGTCGTACCTCACCTTTTGTTCCAGTGTACTGAGCCCTGAAAGAAAGGATCAAATCGGCGGTGAAAAGGAGCAGTCGGCGTGTCGCCGAGCAGTTCCGTGAAATAGTACTATGTCGCCTAATGATCCAAAACACGACGATGCTGAAGGATAGAGCAAGACAGTGATGAAACCTAGCAAAGGGTGGATCGGCGATCTCGACTAATGGTTCCAAATGATCCGTTGCAACACAGATTTTTGAAAACTATAAATACTCTTTGAGAGTTGTAGCTTAATATGAGATTTTTAATATAGAATTTTTAACATAGACTTTTGAGTTCTAAGTTTGGAGAGGGTTTTGAAGAACTTGAAGATTCAAAGGGTTTCAACTCCAAGAATTTGGACTTGGGTCTAGTGGATTCTTCACTCTTGGCTGGTTTTGAGACTTAAATCTTCATACCCATTTGGATGCAAACTCATATTGGTATAAATTTCTATCTCTTTTACATGTCTAGCTAAAACCCAATTCTTGGGGTGTGATTTTGTGAATACGGGTTAGATTATCTGTTGGGTCTTGCTTGTTGATGATTTATTTGTTGTTTAGATGTGATTTCATTTAGTAGTTGTGGTGGAACTTAATGAAATTGTATTTGCAAATATGATTTCACCTTTGTGTTTTCGACTTGCTCGAGAGAGAGGTCGTAAAACTAAGACTACCAAATTGATGGCCGGTGGGATTGAGTCAACATGAGGTTCAACTCGAGAGAGTGAACCCTAGTCCTTCTCTCACACACTCAGCTCGAGAGAGTGAGTGGGCTAAGGTGGAGGCTGTTCTTCATGCAGCAAGTGGGTGTCCGAGAGGAACCCATTTGATTCGGGGTAAGTTGCTCGAGAGAGAATTTACCCCCACTATAGTCTAGCCTAGTCACAAATATTCAACGAATTTATTATCAAAAGCATGTACCCAATACTTAAGTTTTTCCCGTATTCCTATCACATCCCAAGAACCCCATCTCCTTGATTAGTACTCTTTGCATTTTTGCTGTTTTTTTGTTTACTTGTGAAAAACCCCATTGATAATTGACGCTTGCGTCACCCCTTAGATTTAACATGTTTATATTTGAAAATGTTTTTAGCTAGGACTAATTAGAACAAAATTTTATTTTTCTATTAATTCTCAAACCCACTCCCTTGGGACTCGACCCCAACCCTTGGTTGGGTTACTTTACTATTGTACAATCATAGACACTTGTATTGAAAGTTGTGTCTTAATTAAGCAAACATCACCGCTGCCGAGGACTTTCAATTCAGAAGTGTTTTACTAGCTTTTATTCTAAGTGTAGTTAGATTTCCTAATTTTATGTCTTGTTCTTTGTCTATGTCTCTTACAAGTGAGTTCGATTGTGTATGTCAAATACCAGAAGTTAAGGAGTCCCATTAGTCCCATACGATCCAGAACTTCGGAAAATAATCCGGAAAATGGTGAACGCACAAGAACTTGAGGCGCAGAGACAAAGATTTGGATTGGAAGCTGAAACCGTCGCAAGAGGTATTCAGCCTAATGCTGTGAACAACCAACCTAGGGTAGTGGATGAAAACATAGCAGTAGATGAAATCATTCCTCTTCACCGCCAACCAATAGCTCCAAGGGGTAGACCACAACCTCTAGCTCACGTGATGTATGGAGAGGATGACTTAGATTTGGATGGAGCTGGAGCTACTGGAGTGATAGTGTTACCTACACTACCTCCAGGTGTTAAATTCACAATCACCAACACTATGATTCAACTGCTGAATCTGAAAGGTATGTTCAGAGGTGCATCGGGTGATGATGCTAACCAATATCTGATGAATTTTGTGGCTATCTGCAAGTCGCAAGAAAATCCTGGAGTTAGCCAGACAACAATGAGACTGAGAATGTTCCCATTGTGTCTTACTGGAGAGGCAAAAATTTGGCTGAATGAGATGCCCAATGACTCAATTAGGACTTGGACTGAACTGAAAGAAGCTTTTGTGGAACGATTCTTTCTAGAATCAAAAGAGCTGCAAATGAAAGACGAGATAAGTGCCCATAAACAGCTACCAAGAGAAGCAATGCATTACACCTGGTGGAGATTCAGCCAAAAGATGAAGAAGTGACCAAACCATGGTCTCACTGAGAGACATCTAAAACATGCATTTTACAGATCTTTAAATTATGTTACTAAACCTGTTGCTGATGCAGTGTGTGGATGATCTTTTATAAGGAAGCCATTCTCAGAGAGCATGTAACTGATGGACGAGGTTTCAAAGAATAAAAGGGCATGGTACACCAGGGATGCAAAAGTAGGAGTTCTTGGGTATACTTATGAACTTTCAGCTGAACAAAGGAAGAGAGAAGAAGAAAGGGATCAAGACATAGCACACATGAGGACCCAAATAGATCTACTCACAAAGCATATTGTCTCCAAGTTTGAAAAAGTAAATGTCGTGGGACAGTCAAACATGTATGAAGATCAGGACATCGATCTAGATGAAGAGGCTAATTACCTGGGCAACCAAGGAGGTTTCCGAAATTATAACTTGGGCAATCAGGGTTACAATTCTGGAAATGCAGGTCAGAACTATTCAAGGGAAGGATAGTATGATAGGCCAACAAATAGAGAGCAGGAAACTGGAAGAACAGAGATGGGTACAAAAATGATCGAAGTGGTGTCTGTGTGCCCCCAGGTAATAGAGACCGGGCGAGTGGTAGTTCTAGCGGGTCTAAGCTGGAAGACATGTTTGCCAAGGTGCTCCAAAAGGTTGAATCAACTGATGCAGGGGTAAATGAGATGAAAGGTGATTTCTCCAGTATGATTCAATTGGTAGACTCTCACACCACCTCCATCAAGAAGATTGAGCAATAGTTGGGGGAACTTTCAGGTTTATTAAATTAGAGGAAGAATGGGTCATTACCAAAATCCCAAGAAGGATGGGCATTGCATGGCTATTGCCACCAGGAGTGGTAAGGCTCTTCCTGACCCTATTTCTGCAGGTACTACACATGAGCATGTGTTAGAGAAAGCTGGAAGAGAGGAGGATGAAGCTGAACAAGTAGATGACTTGGAGTATGCTCAACCATTAGCCAAACCAGCAGGAGCAAAAGAAAAAGAGGTTGAGGGAACCATGCCTTTACAACAGATCCCAAGACCACGTCCTCCTTGCCCTCAAAGGCTTAAAAAGAAAGCCAAAGATGGGAAATTTGCGAAGTTCATCACCATGTTGCGACAACTGTCAGTAAACATCCCACTGGTGGAAGCACTAGAGCAAATGCCGAGATATGCCAAGTTCATGAAGGACTTGGTCACAAAGAAAAGAGCTGTAAGTATTGATTTAACTAACAATATTCATCACTGCAGTGCTATTGCTACCAGGTCTCTGGTACAGAAAAAGGAGGATCCGGGTGCATTCACCATACCGTGAACCATTGGATCAATCAAATTTGCAAAGGCCTTGTGTGGCTTAGGGGCCAGTATAAACTTGATGCCACTATCCATCTACAAGCAACTGGGATTAGGGGTTCCAAAACCAACATCCATGAAATTGATGATGGCAGATAGGTCAGTGAAGCAACCTATGGGCTTTCTATGTGATGTGCTCGTAAAGGTAGACACATTCATCTTTTTGGCAGACTTCGTGATCTTGGATTGCGAAGTAGATTTTGAGGTTCCCATTAATTTGGAAAGACCATTTCTGGCCACAGGACGAGCATTGGTAGATGTTGAGTGAGGAGAACTGAAATTTAGAGTCAACAAAGAAGAGGTAAAGTTTAATATTTGTAGGTCCATAAAGCAGCCACATGCCATGAATGTGGTTTCTGCAATACAGGTCTTTGATGAAGAAAAAATGGGAGCAACTATTGAAAAGAGGCTGGATGTTGAGACCTTAGCCGCAGTGCTGATGAATTTTGAAGCTGATTTTCGATCTGACTATGTAGAGACCGTGAATGCTTTGCAGGGTATGGGAGCGCATCCTAATGCTCCAAAGAAATTGGACCTAGACTTGAAAAACATGCCAAGTCCTCAAGCAAAACCATCTATTGAGGAGCCACTGTTACTGGAACTGAAACAGTTACCCACTCACCTGAGATATCTATTTTTAGGAGCTAACAACACTTTACCTGTGATTTAGGCTGTGGATTTGAATAATGAACAGGTTTAAGCTGTGATCAAAGTGTTGATTAGGTACAAAAGGGCCATTGGGTGGACCTTGCTGATATCATCGGGATACCTCCAGGTATATGCACCCATAAAATTCAACTTGAGGAGGACTGCAGCCCAAGCATTGAACACCAGTGGATGCTAAACCTACCTATGCAAGAGGTGGTAAAAAAGGAGATCATCAAGTGGTTAGACGCTGGGGTGGTGTACCCTATTTTTGACCATCATTGGGTCAATCAAGTGCAATGTGTGCCCAAAAAAGGCAGTATGATTGTGGTTGCAAATGAGAAGAATGAGTTGGTCCCGCAGAGGCCAGTTACCGGATGGCGAGTGTGCATGGATTACAAGAAGCTGAACAAGTGGACCTTGAAGGATCATTTACTGATGCCTTTCATATACCAGATGCTTGACAGGTTGGCTGGCAAAGTGTGGTACTGCTTTTTAGATGGATACTTTGGCTACAAACATATATCAATTGCTCCTGAAGATCAGGGAAAGACAACCTTTACATTTCCTTATGGCACCTTTGCATTTAAAAGCATGCCATTTGGACTATGTAATGCACCAACAACTTTCCAGAGGTGTATGATGTCTATCTTCTCAGACATGGTGAAGGACACTCTAGAAGTCTTCATGGATGACTTTTCAGTAGTAGGCTTTAATGATTGTTTGCTTAATATTAGCAGGGCCTACAGAGATGCGAGGAGGCCAACCTAGTGTTGAACTGGGAGAGGTGTCATTTCATGGTCAAGAAAGGCATAGTCCTTGGCATAAGGTTTCACAAAAGGGGATAGAGGTTGACAAGGCCAAAATTAAGGTGATTGAAAAGTTTCCTCCACCTATTTGTGTGAAGGATGTTCAGAGTTTCTTAGGACATGCCGGATTTTATAGGCATTTCATCAAGGACTTCTCCAAAATTGCACACCCCATGTGCAAGCTTTTGGAGAAGGAGGTGAAATTCATTTTTGATGAGGCATGTCTTAGAGCATTTGAATGCCTGAAGGAGAAGTTGATTTGTGCACCAGTAATCATTGGCCCTGATTGGGCTGAGCTGTTTGAGGTAATGTGCGATGCTAGTGGTATTGCTGGGCACTAGAGTTATAGTCCATACAGATCATGCAGCTCTAAGGTACCTCATGGCAAATAAAGATGCCAAACCAAGGTTAATCAAATGGGTATTACTTCTTCAGGAGTTTGATTTCGAGGTCAAAGATAGGAAAGGTTGTGAAAACCAGGTGGCTGATCACCTGTCTAGGTTAGAGGCTGAAAAGAAAGAGGAGTGTGAACTAGAAATCAATGATGCATTCCCGGATGAGCAGGTATTGGCTGCAACTCTTGATCTTATCCCTTGGTTTGCTAATTTGCTAACTTTCTTGTTAGTGATTTGATGCCTGAGGGGTTGACATTTCAACAAAGAAAGAGGTTCCTGCATGATGTGGGTAAGTATTTTTAGGATGAACCTTATCTGTACAGGGTGTGTGCTGATAACATCATCAGGCTATGTATCCTTGAAGCTTAGATGTTGCATATCCTAGAATCATGTCACTCTTCTCCGGTAGGTGGTCATCATGGAGATGCTTGGACAGCCCACAAGATACTTAAATGTGGGTATTACTGGCCCACAATTCATCAGGATGCGATGGACGTAGTAAGGAGTTGTGATGTGTGCCAACGACAATGAGCCATCTCTCGGCGCCATGAGTTACCTATGACACCTATTTTGGAGGTGGAGTTGTTTGATGTGTGGGGAATTGATTTCACGGGGCTATTTGTGAGCTCCTATGGGCAGAAGTACATATTGGTTGCAGTGGATTATCTGTCCAAATGGGTTGAGGCAGTCTCTTTGGCCGAGAATGATGGCAAGAGTGTTGTTGGTTTTCTAAAGAAGAATATCTTCTCAAGGTTCGGCACACCAAAACTATCATCAGTGATGGTGGGTCTCATTTCTGCAACAAGGTATTCAGTTCAGTTCTGGCCAAATATGGTGTTAAACAACACAAGGTGGCAACATCTTATCACCCACAGACTAGTGGCCAAGTGGAAGTCTCCAACAGAGAAATTAAAGCAATTCTGGCTAAAACAATGAATGTCAATAGGACAGATTGAGCACGGAAGTTAGATGATGCTCTATAGGCATATCAGACAGCTTTCAACATGCCTATTGGTATGTCTCCATATCAATTGGTGTTTGGAAAGGCATGTCATTTGCCGGTTGAGGTTGAGCATAAAACACTTTGGCACTAAAGAAGCTGAATATCAGTTGGAGCGAAATAGCAAACCTGAGACTGGATCAGATTAATGAGATGGATGAGTTCTATTTGAGAGCGTATGAGAGGTATGCACTGTACAAGGAGAGGATGAAGTTGTATCATGATAAGCATATTGAAATGAGAACCTTCACTCCTAGTGACTTGGTGTTACTTTTCAACTCTAGACTTCGCCTGTTTCTGGGAAAATTGAGATCCAAATGGTTTGGACCTTTTAAGGTTACTTAGGTATTCCAGTCGGGTGCGATTGAGCTTGAAAATGACAAAGGCGAGAGGTTCGAAGCCAATGGCCAGCGAATCAAGGCATACCGGTGTGTTCCAAAAGATGTGAAGATCGTGGAGGAATGTAAACTTGATGAAGCCTGAGTAATCAAGTAACTTGCGTCGCGCCGCGATGTTAAATTGTGCGCTACTTGGGAAGCAACCCAAGATGTAATTGTATTAGGTATTTCCTTTTGTTTTAGATTCACTATGTGTTGATGTGTGTAGGAATGATTGGACTAAGAGTTGTAGAACTGGGTGCAGACTACTTTTCACGGGCAGTCTCACGGACGGTGCCCTTCACGGGAAACTTCACGGTCTGTCTCAACCACTTACAGGATATCGAGGCTATTGGAAATTGCCATAAAAAGGTTCACGGTCCGTCGTAGTCTATACGGACCGTCTAGCCTCTCGTGAACCTCAGGTGAGAACTCTAGTTCAAAGTCACGTACACATATATTTTCACAGACTATAATGCCTTTCACGGGCAACTTCACAGTCCGTCGTTCACAACCCAGTAGTAACAGTGAACCGACCTGACCTGCGCGTGTACCAAAGTGGAAATTAAATGTATATTTGCTTCCTAAGTGCCAAAGGCAGATTTTTCTCCCTCTTCTTCTTCCTATAACGGTTCTTCAAGAGTTAAAAAATGGTTCCCATCATCCATTAATCCTTAGTTCATCCAAGAATTGAAGCCCTAAACCTACATTGTCAAGAACTTCAAGCCAAGTCCACTGGGTCTTCTTTTTGAACGAAATTCTCTTCTAAATCTCTAAATAAGTTACTTCATAACTTGTTATAAGTTTGATCTTATTTAAAAACAAGTTAGATTTACTTCGATTTAGTTGAAATTAGCATGATCATGTGAGAAATAATATGGATTGGTGTGAAATTGTTGTGGGTTAGATTGAATTGTGTAACATTGATGGTTTTTGTGTGGGTATGAGTAGGGTATAAGTGTGTTTGATGAATATTGTTCTTTTTAGCATCTTGCTTGTTGAAATTTAGCAGTGATAGTAAGTCACTTGTGGTCATGTGTAAAAAAATGGGGTAACCTGTACTATGGTGAAGTTGGGGGAGAAACTTATGGAATGAATGGTTAAGTGTCAGATCACGAGAGGCTTCACGGACCGTGGAAGCCACCACGAGCCGTGAAACCACTCGTGGACCACACTTCAATTACATCCACCCAATAAATAGGTTCACGAGTATGATAACGGACCGTGGTTCACTCCACGGGCCATGAAACTGTCTGTGAACAACACTTGGTCAACCCACTGTTGCACATTGACTCTGTAAGAACTCCACGAGAAGTTTTATTAACCGTGGTACCTACCATAACTCGTGTGAGCTCTCGTATAGTTTACTTGGTGTGTAAAATTTTATTTTTTTCTGTACTTTTATTTCTGTCATCTTTTGATTCTGTGGCCCTTCCCAATGATAGATTGGGTGATGGCATTCTTAAGGCAAGGTGTCATGATGTAATTACACAGGGGAAGTATGAGTACTCGATAGTGTGTCATTTTACTGATTTTTGTACTAATGAGTGTTGTGTTTCTCAGGTACTATGCCTCTTCGACAAAAGAACGCGACCAAACATTCCTCCCCTGCTGCATCTCCATCGAAAGGCCATAATGCTTCCAAATCTAGTAGTTCGAAAGTACAAATGAATATTACACTTGACGATCATCCACCTCGGGCTACTAGATCCACAGTAGCTAGGGCTATCCTCCAGGACACTCCTCCCCAGTCTGAAGAGGGAAGTAGTAGTTTCGGTAGCAGGGAGGAATCGGGAAGTTAATGTGATGCTACTTCGGGAAGCCAGTAGGATGATGGGTCGGGAGGCAGTGCAAAGTCTGAAAGCGGCTCTCAGGAAGATGCTACTACTTCTCCACCTGCAGTAATACTAGAGGATAACATGGGAGCTCAAACAAAGACAGGTGCAGCAGAGGGGGATGATGAGGTGACTCCAGACGATACAATGGTCCAGTATGTGAGCATCCGTAAATTTGACCCAATAGTGCGACATCAACTTATTCACTATTTCAGAGTTTTGTGGATGGTGAACAGATCGGAAGATTTCTTTGAAAAGGGAATTGTAAGCAAGTCAGGGAGATTTAGAAAGAGACCACTCATGCTTGAGACTAGGGTAGTGATGGCAAACATCCATGCATTTTCAGAGATTTACAAACTGTTCCAGATTCACCAGTTTGAATTGATGACTACTGCTCCTAGGGAATACACCGGCCATCTACCTCGAGAGTTCTATGCTATCTACGCCACCACCCTATTGAACTGCTGCGGAAACTGAAATAACAAAGAGAGCACAAAAGACACCTGCAGCCACATTTGCTCATTTAGACACAATCACTATTCAAGGTAAGACTGTGAACATCTTCGAGGAAACAATTAATCAAATGTTACATGGCCCTCAGTATACAACACCAGCTTCTGTGGGACAATTTGAGGGCAAACACACGTTGTCACGAGTGAATCAGAGATGGATGATCCTACTTCACGAGAGCGCATCATATGTTGGATTGCCAGGTACATTGTTACAGACAAAGAAGCAGTAGCATGGGTGTCTGATCCAAATGTACAGATTACGAAAGCATCCCTCACTTTTCCAGCCAAGATCTGGTGGTCAATAGTTCTAGCACGGCTGTGATCCACATCAAATGATAATACAATGTCTCCATCACTAGCATCATTGGTTGCATGCCTCATGGCCGGGTACCTTGTGAATGCGGGTCGGATTATCGCCATGGAGATACGAGATAGAGCACTGAATGAGCGAGCAGGTTGGTCATTTCCCTGTCTGATAGGGAAGCTTTGTTTGCAGGCGAACATTCCTCCAAATAAGTTGGTGGAAAAATCGATGGAGGCATCTAAGATAACTGTAGCTTCAAAAATTCAGGATGTCAACAATCCTCTTTATGGGAGGAAATCAGGTGCAGCGGGACCATTAGCAGTAGTACCTCATACACCACTAGTCATCCCACAGGTTGCAGACCAAACTGAGCAGGGTGAGTCATCACAACCAGCTTTGGGGGAACCATCATCGCCACCAGCTTCAAACCCCCAGGCTACAGGTAATTATATCACTCTCCCAACTGATTTTCTTGAGAAATTGGTTGCAGATCAGCAGTAGACCAGGACCTTAGTCGACCAAATCATCCATAGGATTCCCCAGCTTATAAAGCACAATGTGTTAGTTGCGGAGAAGAGTATTAAAGATGAAATGAGGAATGAGCTTGTTGTTTTGAAGAATAGGATGGATGGCTTTGAGGCACATGTCCGAACACAGTTGCAGGCTGCCGGCTCAAGAAATAATGAAGAGTTCAAGAAGCAGTTAACCGAGATGCGACCCCAAGTTGCTAAACTAGCTAAAAAGCCAGTACAAGTGCCCACTCCAGTCATGTCAAAGTCATTAATGAAGATATTCGATGAGCAGCCTACTGCTCAGTCTCTTGACGATATCTGGGGGAACTCCCTAAGAGTAAGTCCGACAAGAGGAAACACATAGCCAGAGAATCTGGTGATGAGATACCTGCTGACCTATCCAGAGAGGCAAGAAGGCATAAAAATAAAGCTCGAAAAGCATCAAGGAAGGAAGATAGATAAAAAGAAGCACTTGAACAACAACATCGAGATGCTGTGTTAGCTGGAGCTTCTGGTAGCGGAGTACCTGTCCCTGTGAGTGGTAGCCATCCTGATCCTGAGTTGGTGTCTGAGAGTGCACCCATTGATAAGGGTACCGACACTGATCCGACTACCAGTGCCTCAGGTATGACCCCTCCTCATAGCCCTATTTTATTCGTCGTTATCGACTTTGAGGGCTAAGTCTTTTTGTTTGGGGAGGGGGTGGTGAACAACCGGCCATTTTAGTTGTTAGAATGAATGGAGTTTGACTATGCATTTACTGTGAAAATTTTTATGGTCCTGTGTTTGTGTTGGTGTGTTGAGCTATGCAGTAGCTAGTCTGTGTGTAATGATTACCTTGATCTAAGATTTGACTGTTAGGATGTTTAGATGACATCTTAGATACTTACATGTTGAAAATTGCTAGTTTGATAAATAAATAGGTGAACCAAGAAGCTGGAGAATGTAGTCATGTGTCATGTGTGTGTGATAGTGTTGTTTGAAGTCTAACACTAGGAGCATAAACTAGAACTTGCCCGAGTAGTCTTGCTTAAATCTAAGAATAACCGGATAGGAAAAGATCAGTAGGCCATTTTTGTTAACCCATTAAAAAGCCAAAAATAAAACAACCAAATAAAAGCTTATCACGTGAACCAGATTTGAGCCTAAAAGTCAGTTTTTGTTCTTACCCAGTAAATATCATATCCTTTGGTTTTCGAAGATACGATATCACAACTCAGGCCAAAAGCCTAAGTTGAGGGTGATTGCAATCCGAGTAGAAAGAAGAAGTGAAAAAGAAGGTTCAACCAGTGAGCTAAGTGCATATAAAAAAAAGAAGTGTGAAGAAAAGAAAAAGAAAATAATGGCTGCTGGGATGTACTGAAATGAAGTAAAAGAGGGAATCGCTCAGAAAATAGTTGTGTGCAAACGATATTTTGGATAACCAAAGGACTAGTCACTCACAAACCCAATTATCCATTCCCTAGCCTGAGACTATGTTACAAGCCGATAAAGTCCTACAGTGATCCTATTCTGGGTGTTTGAAAGATATAGTGTAGAAAGCAAGGGCAAGCCTATGGTAGTTTGTTGTTAGTGTTAGAAGTTCTTTGAAAGTGTGAGCGTAGTACTTAGTCCCAATTATCATGAGTGAGGGACTTCTTTGGAGTGAGGACACAGTGATTGCATTTGAGAGTAGATTGTGTTAGGTGATAATTCACAGGCATAAGCATGATCGACTGTGAGTAATGAGATGTCATAGATTGATCCTTGCATGTTAGATTAAAGGTTTTGGATACAAATTGTAATTGAGATGGCTGCTGCGTGGTTGCAAAAGTGTTTGAATAATTTGAGGGCTGAACATATTGTTTTTCTCATCACTTGAGGACTAGTAATGGTGCTAAGTTGAGGGTGTTGATGTGCCGCAAAATCTTGGCACATTTGATGCTTGAAAACTAAAGATTAATACTCGAATCGAGTGTATTTATGGAAGATTTGATGTGTTTGTTGAATGTCTAGACAGGTTGTTACTTGCATGGAAAAAGTTGAAAAAGAAGCATAAAATGACTGGACTGAAGGAAACACCATAGAGCTAGTACATGTCGTGGTCTTCATAACGGGCCGTCATAATGGCCATGGTGATGAAGCAGTGAGCCAGGAATATTGAGACTAATGATCAAAGTTCAAGTAAAGACTAAAGATCCCTAGACGGGCCATTGTCCTCATGATGGATTGTGATGCTGATCGTGGAGATGAACCAGTGGGAAGACCTCAAGGAGTTTTACATTGGGTTGGCCAAGTAAAGACCACGGACACCTAGACAGGCCGTGGTCATCATAACGATCCGTGATGCAGCCTGTGGTAAATTTCTAGTGTACATGCCATGAAGAACTGCGTGTTCAAATTTCTAAGTAAGGACCACGGGTACCCAGACAAGTCGTGGTACTAATAACAGGTCGTGATGCAAGCCGTGAAGGATTCCAATGAATAGTCCTTGTAGACTCACATTTCAGTTGGCCAAGTATAGAGCACGACAGGCTTTACAGACCGTGAAGCTTGTGACGGACCATCAAGCTGCGTGCATTTCAGTCCTACTTCGAGTAGGACACTTTTTAGAACACTATTTTAAAATTAATTATGTCATTTTTCATGTTTTATCTTATCTTACCTTGAACGACAAAAGAGTTCCATAATTCTCAGTTTGTGATTTTCAATTTGAACATTGAATTAAGTTTGAAGTTCGGAATTCCGGTTCTTGAATTATCAAAGTGGTTGTTGATTGCTTATTCTCGTAAGTACCTCTTAACATGTTTTCATTCAATATTTCTGAACATTTACGTGAAATTATGAGTGGCTAAACACCACAACTAGGGTTGTGGGATCTATGACGTAATTCTAATTGTGATTTCATAAAATGAGTGAAAGGCAATTTGTGGTTACATACTGTAGTTTAGTTTTCATTATTCATGTATTTTGATGAGTGCACGCATTAGAGTGAGCTTGTATTTGTCATTTGTTCGAGATAAAAATGATAGTTAGGAAAAAGCTAAACTAATCTAACTAAATGGAGACAAATTTCGAGTTCGAGAGAAAAGAACCTTAACACCATATTAGGCGAGGGTAAATCATGTAACTCTCTAGGACCGAGAGAACTTGAGTGAAGATTATCTAAGTAGACTGAGAAGTTTTAGATATAGCTAGCTCGCATGTATTTTGTAGAGATAAATTGCCTGAAACTCAACTACGGAAAAACATTAGACGCAACGTTATGGGGAACACAATCCTAGTTTTAGTTAATTATTGAAACAACTTCGAAACTGATATTTTGTTCATGGTTGAATTAGACTTTAATTTACAACTTTGGTTACCAAAGCGTTAACGCTAAACCCATTTTACTTTCAGTAATTGTTTATTTAGGAAATAATAACGACATTTGAGTAAAACGCGACAGTGAAATCATTTTTGTAAATGAATTCTCTGTGGGATCAACCTCACCTCACGTTGAGTTCTATAAATTGACTTTGACTGTTTATATCTCTTAATTGAGGTGTAAGTTGGGACGTATCAAACACATTCACATGAACACCATAAAGATAGTGACACCATATTTTCAAAGCAAATACTACGGCAGCCAACTCTAGATCATGGGTAGGGTAATTCTTCTCGTGAACCTTAAGCTGTCTGGAGGCATAAGCTATAACTTTACTATTTTGCATTAACACACAACCCAAAGCAACTCTAGATGCTTCAAAATATACAACAAAGCCTTGCGTACCTTTTGGTAAGGTCGATACTGGGGCAGTAGTCAACCTCTTTTCCAATTCTTGAAAGCTTTTCGCACAAGCTTCAGACCATTGAAACTTCATTGTTTTCTGAGTTAGCTTAGTCAAAGGAGATGAAATAGATAAAAATCCCTCAACGAACCTTCTATAATCACCAACCAACCCCAAGAAACTCCTAATATCAGTTGGAGATGTGGGTCTAGGCCAATTCTGCAGTGCCTCTATTTTCTGAGTATCCACTCTAATTCCATCCCTGAAAACAATATAGCCTAAGAATGCCACAAACTCAATCCAAAATTCACATTTAGAAAACTTAGCATATAATTCCTTATCCTTTAAAGTTTGGAGAACTACTCTGAGATGACTAGCATGATCTTTCTCATTCCTCGAATAGATAAGAATGTAATCAATGAATATGATAACAAACATATCTAAATAAGGCTTGAAGAATCTATTCATAAGGTCCATGAATGTTGAAGGTGCATTAGTTAAACTGAACGACATGACCAGAAACTCATAATGACCATAACGGGTCCTGAATGCTGTCTTTGGAATATCACATTCCCTTACTTTCAACTGATGGTAGCCTGATCTGAGATCTATCTTAGTAAAACATAAGGCACCCTGATTGAAAAGGTCATCAATTCTCAGAAGAGGATACTTATTCTTGATGGTATCCTTGTTCAACTGACGGTAATCTATACACATCCTAAGGGAACCATCTTTCTTTCTTACAATTAAGACCGAAGCGCCCCAAGGTGAGACACTTGGTAGAATGAAACCTTTCTTTAGGAGGTCTTTCAACTGCTTTTTTAACTCTTTCAACTCTGTTGGTGCCATTCTATATGGCAAAAAAGATATAGGACGAGTATCTAGAAGAATATCTCTACTGAAGTCTATTTCTCTCTCAGGAGGGACTCTGAGATGATCATTTGGAAAGACTTATGGAAACTCTTTTACTACTAGAACTAACTGGATATGAAGTATCTCAACACTAGAGTAATTAACTCGGACTAAGTGATAGACACACCCCTTGGAAACTAACTTTCTCGCCTTAAGGTACAAAATAAAATGACCCTTAGGCACTGCTGAACTTCTCTTCCACTATATAACTGGTTCACTGGAAACTGGAACTTGACTACTCGAGTTCTATAATCTATTGATTCATAACAGGCATGGAGCCAGTCCATACCTAGAATGACATCAAAATCTACCATATCTAACTCAACTAAGGCAGACATGGTACTCTTGAGATTGACAGAAATTTTACAATCACGATAGACTCTCTCAGCTTGAATAGACTCACCAAGAGGTGTAGAAACACTAAAGAGCTCAAGAAGTTGCTCAGGAAGAACATCAAAATTCATAGCAACATATGGAGTTACAAAATATAAACTCGCTATTGGATCTAGCAAAGCATAAACATCAAAGTTAAAGACTTGGATCATACCAGTGACAACATCTTGCGAATCCTCTTGCTCTTGGCCACTAGTGATAGCATAAAGATGGTTTGATCCTCCGCCTGCCCCTGAAGTAGCTCCTCTAGATGTAGCTCTGTTTGGTGGAGCAACTGAAGAAGACTGGGCTCTATTGCCCCCATTACCATTTCCATGCTTGTTCTTGGGACACTCTCTCATAAAATGACTGTTCTGACCACACTTGAAACAACTAGTGGAGCCATCACGACACACCCCTGAGTGGCTCCTACCACGCTTAGCACATGCATGAGTCTCAGTACCCCCTTGTGTCATACTAACTTGAGAATGCGCAGGTCTAGCTCTAAAATTCTAGGAATTCTAATTTAGAACTCACCTCTGTTTCTTGGTGCATGTGCACTAGCAGATGATGGAGCAGGTCCTTTCTGTTTCTGTTGGAAGGAAGACCGGTTCGCATTAATATTTTGCTGCCCGGACTCATTCCCTGATGTCTTAGCCCTTTTATTCTTAAACTCTTCTCTATCCCTCAGCTTATCCTCCTCAACTTGTTGCACATGGATCATTAGCCTTGCTATGTCCATATCCCCTATCAGCATAACTGCTTTGCCTTCCTTACTTGACAGACGAGACAACCCAGCAACAAACAAACTCATCCTGCTTCTCATGTTAACAACCATCTCCGGAGCAAAGCGGGAAAGCTGTGTGAACTTCAGACTGTATTCATGAACACTCATAGATTCCTACTTAAGAGTAAGGAATTCTCGTACCTTGGCTTCTCTCAATTCACAGGGAAAGAAACGCCCCAAGATGGCCTCCTCAAACAAACCCAACTCATAAGTAGTGCACCTTCAGCCCTGTTCTTTTTCCATTAATCGTGCCAAATTCTACCGACACCCTTCAATTGGTATGCAACTAGGTCCACCCTCTCAGCATCAGTAACATGCATAATCTCAAAAACCTTCTGGTGCTCCTCGACAAAGTTTTTCGGGTCATCTGTGACACTTGAACTCGTGAAGCTTGGAGGATTCATCCTTAAGAACTCACGGACCCTAGAAGTATCAGCCACTTCCTGACGATTCTCTCTTTGTCCAACTTGATTAGTCACAGCTTGACTTAACATCTGGATAGCTTTGCGGAATTCAACATTGGTGACCTCTCCTTGGGGTCGCACTTTTGGTGCATTGGGTACCCCTTGTTCCTCAACAATTCTTCTAGCCGGACAACCTCAGACATCTCTTCATGGAAACATGATCTGAAAGACACGCACAAGCACGAATTAGAAGAAAATTTTTAGCGATAAAACTATATCGCATGAAATGAGTATGAAAGAAGTGAGATAGCTCCTAAATGTTGAAGCCTCTTAATTATAGATGTGACGCGCTTTACATCGATAACTAGGAGTCTACAGACACAACTTCATAGACTCTCTAGGACTCTTGAACTCTATGCTCCGATACCAAGTTTGTCACGCCCTGAGCCTACACCCTCGGCGGGACTGGCACTCGAGAACTATTGCTGGCCCCAAGCGAACCCTTGGCTTAGCTTAACTCATAGCGGAAGACTTAAATAACAAGATAATAGTCTTGAAAGATAAACTCATGAAATAACTTGGATTGTCTTGAAAGAATCTTCATCTAGCCAAAATGGCAACTCAAAGTTTAACATAAGCCAATAACAAGATAATAACAAATGAACTAAATAACTGTCTATGAAGCCTCTAAACTAGGAGGGATGTCGGGACAAGACCCCCGATCATCCTAACAACTGAAAACAACTAAAGCAATATAAATAGGGGTCCTCCATAAAGCAAGGAGAACTCACTACAAGACTCTGAATGCTCAACTGGATCAACAAAGTGCTGGGTGCTAATCGTGGATACCTGTATCTGCATCATAACAACAATGCAGACCAAATAGTGTTAGTACATTGAATGTAAAAGCATGCGAGGGGAATTCTAAAACAAGATATAAGCTTGAAAGGAACTGAAAGAACAAACCTGAGCTCAACTCAACTCAATTTAACTCCTTTCAATATAAAGTTATAATATAAATGCAATATCAAGAAAGCTTTTAAAACATAGATAACAACTTTGTGTATGTACAAATACAATAATAACTCTGTATGTATGCAAATATACAATATGAACTCTTTGTATATAAAATACAAATAACTTTGTGTATATAAGAGTAAAAAATACTTCCGTGAGAGTTTCTCTAACTGACAACCATCACTTAAGAGCTATGTGATGATACACCATTTTGCCTCACGTTGACAGGTATGTTCTATACCTTGCCAAGGGCATAGAACCTAAATACTAAGTGGATCCACTAGTCTATGCTAAAAAGCACAAATGAATCATATAAAAAGTATGACCTTTTTCAACCTATGATGGCTACATGATATATGAAGGTTGGGAGTTGTCTGAACTCTCCCCCATATCGGTGCTTAATACTACTCCCAAAAGAGACTAGCTCATATGTTGAAAAACATAACTTCTTTCTGTGGTATGAGATTATTGCTAAAAACTAAGATCAAAGGCTCTCTTGGAAATCATAGTTTCCTCTCTTGCTTAATTGTGAAAGCATTTACTCTTTGGGAATATATAGTCCCGATATACTCTTTCGAAGAAATAAACTACAATCTTTGCTCTTTACTCAACTCAAAACTCAAGTCTTAAAACAAAGTTAAAACATTTATAAAGACTTTTGGAAGACTCTATGAACTTCTCTTGACTTGACTCTTAACTTTCCTTGAATTGAATTGAATTATGGATTCAAGGCTCATGATCTCATTTTATGAATGATTCCATGTTGTTTAGATGTACCTTAAAGTGTAGAGATCAACTAGAAAACATAGGTACGTTGCAAAGGAACTCAAACAGAAAGAAGTGGGAAAAGGTGGAAGGCCTGGCAACCCTGGCGCTCTGATGGAGCGGGGCACCAGAGCTTGAACTACAGAGGCTGGCTTGGGGCGCATTGGCTAGCGCGGTGCCCCAGAGGCAAAAATTCAGAGCCTGATGTGGGGCGCTCTGAGTGGTGCCCCCCCTTTTCCCCTAATTTTGACGAATTCTCTTGGTCATTTTTCAACTCTAAACCCTCTAGATTCAATTGGTTCTTTCCCCAAATACTTAGATTCTACTACATAACCAAAATATGCAAGAATCTACTCAAAATAACATCTAATTTCATGAATTTAAATCAAGAACTCCTCAACAACTTCAACCATCAAGAACCCAATAGAAACTTCAACAAAATCCATCAAGAACTCTATTTCTATACTTTCAAGAATATCATTTCTCTGAATTAAATCATGATTGGCACGTGGGTGAACGAATCCAACGCTATGTGATCTTAAATACCTCATAGGGATCAACCCTTGACGAAATCCACAAGCCTAGCTTCAAGAACTTGACGATTCCTTACTTCTTCTCCTTTTTTCTCCTCTTTTTTTCTCTTCTCTCAAAACCCTAACTTATTTTGATAAAGCGTAAACTAAACCACATCACTTTAGCCCCCAACTTATACCAAAAATGAAATTAAATAATTGGATAGTGAAAAGACTACAATACCCTTCTAAAATCTGGTTTTGACTTTCCTTAGCTAGACAACCCAACTTGAAATGGGCGTATCTCCTTTATACAAACTCGAAATTGAGCAAACTCAGTGGATTTGAAAAGATAATTCAAAGATCTTTCCTACGGTATCTTGTATCACACATAAATCATCTTGAGCTAGGAGTTACGGTCGTTTGAAGTCGAATCAAAACTTATACTTTGCTTAACTTTGTCAAACTTTCCAAATTTGATTATTTCCAAAAAAGTTTTCTTTCTAATTCTAGTTCTTTCGAACAACGGGATGTTACATATAATGAATGTCTATCTGTTAGAGAAAATTTAGGAACTCTAACTTTGGGACCAAGTCAATTTCCCCCTATAAATACAGGGGGTATCTTCATTGTAAAATCATCTCTCAAGAGAAATAATAAGTCTTCTCTTTTCTTCCTACTTTCTTCTCATTATTTTATATACTTTCATAACCAAAAAGAAGTTCTAGTCGTAGTCTAAAAACAAATGAACGGTTTAGAGTTTTGCACTTTTATCTAATAATAATAATAACTATGTCACAGTAAAAATAGGAATTTTTACGTAAACAATATTTTATTTGATCAATTACTCTTTTAATTGTTACTATATTTTTATTACAAGAACAAATATAATACATTTTTAACAATTTAAACTAATTTAAATAGTACCGAAATAATTGAAATTCACATATAATACTTATAATATATTTGTTTTAAAATTGTTTTAGTTATATATATATTAGGTTAAGTTCTAAAAAATTGTATTAAAATTTTATCAAAATTATATTAAATATAAATAATCAGTGGTCTTGTGGTGGTGATTTACCAAAAAAGAAGAGGTGAATCTACAAAAATCTGTATTGAAGTTGTATTAAAATTGTATAAATATAAATGATAGTTATAATACAATTCAAATTCTATATTATACATTACTATAAATTTGATAGTTATTATTCCAGAACAAATATAATACATTTCTAACAATGTAAACTTATTTAAATAGTACATGAATGTTTGAAATCACATATAATACTTATAATATATTTGTATTTAAAATATTCTAGTTATATATTATGTGAAGTTTTAAACAATTGTACTAAAGTTGTATTAACACTGCATTAAATATAAACAATTGGTGGTCTGGTGGTGACGATTTATCGAAAAAGAAGAGGTGTGTAATGACTCGTCGGTCATTTTTGGAAAGTTTCATGAATTCATTGTATTGCCCCTCTCAATATTGACCCCGAGTCTTTTATGATTGTGTTTGAAGAGTTGGTTTTGAACTTTGGGTTAAAAGATGAGATTTTGGTGAGTTTGTGAGTTTTAAAGCCTAAGTTGTTAAGAAAGTAGTTTTTGGGATCTTTCGAAGTTACGAGTGTTGGAATGGAATTCTATCAATTTCATTAGTCTCAAAATGTGAAATCTGACCCATAAGAGTTGTCAGTTTCAGATTCTGAGTCTTTTTTAAGATTTGAGGTCCTAAGTTATGAAATTGTTGAAATTTAGCCTTTGGCTTTGGTTAACATTTCAGGTTCGGATGCTCGGATCATAATTCTGAGAGTTTCGTTGGATTCGGGAAATGATTTTTGGCCTAGATGAGGTCTTGTCATGTTCTAGCCTATATAGACGTTGAGTTAGTTTCTTATTGTTTTCACAGATGTCAGATCAATGAGACCTCATATTCATATTTTGACGGTTCCATTAAGTCCGGAACATCGAGTATAATTTATTTGCATATGTGGGTTATATTCACAGGATTCCGAACGAATCCCAAGGCTCCTTTCGATGATTTTTGAGTTGGTTGATTTTTCTGTGTTCAAGTGCAACCCTCCGCGTTCGCGAAGCTTGTGGCTCATTTGTGAAGGGGAAGGGATGAGAACCCTGCATTTGCGGAGTCTCGAACGCGTTCGCGGGACGTTAAAGTGTTGACCTCCGCATTTGTAGAGGTCCAACTCATTTAGAGTCCATGTTCGCGCGCAGGGGTCCGCGTTCGCGGGGGACCCTTGGCAGTGTTAAACCCAAATTTTGGGGTTTTTTCACCATTTTTATTTTTGGAGCTTTGATGACTCGATAGAGACGATTTCAAGTAGGTTTTATGAGTTAAAATTTTTTGGTAACATTTCTTAACTCTAAATCTTTGATTGCTCATTATTATTATTAAATTTATGAGCTTAGATCAAGATTTTGAGTTGATAAATTGGGGGTTCTTCATGAACTTATCTTTTGAAGTAAAAGTGAGTTTATGAGCTGATTTTAAGCTCATTTTTAAAATAAGTTTTCCTCATGAGTTCCTAAAGCATTGAATAATGTTTTCAAGTATTCTTTTCCGGATTCAAACCTCCATTTTAATATTGGGGTTTGAGTTGTTTGACCCATTTCTCTATATAATTAATGTGGGAATTGTTATCTCTGATTGGTGATTGTGATTACTTGATTATTTTAGATTGTTTGGCTTTGAAAGTTATTTAGAAGGGGAAGACTCAACTTTGGAGTGATTGATTTTTTATTTGAGGCAAGGCTTCCTAAATCTTGTATTCTAGTTAAATTCGTATACTTCCTTCGTTGCTTGTGTGTTGGCAGTAATGGGATGAGGTGAAGGGCTCAATTGTCCATTTGTTATATCTAAATGAATAAAAAAGGGTTTAAATGAAAAAGATTATGTGAAAAACATGATGTGAATTGCCTTATTGTGATCCTTGTTGATTGATTGATGAGTTGTTTGAAGGATGGTTGTGGACTTGAATTGTATGAATTGGTGTCTCTTCCGTGTGGTGTGATATTGCTTGTGTGCATTGATTGTGAACATTACAATGAGACGTGTGATGATTTGTGATGTCGAGGTCTTTGTCGGCGAGTGTTGTGATGTCGAGGTCTTGGCCATCGAGTGTTATTATGATGCGGTCTTTGTCGGTAAGTATTGTGATGCTGAGGTCTTTACTGACAAGTGTTATTATGCTGAGGTCTTTGCCGGCGAGTGTTCTGATGCCAAGGTCTTTTTTGGCGAGTGTTATTATGCCAAGGTTTTTACCGGTGGGTGTTAGTGATGCCGAGGTCATTTCTGGCAAGTGCTTATAAAGCCGATAGAAAATGGTTCGGGGAAGTGACATTGTGTCAATGGGAAATGGTTCCGGCGAGAGATTGACTATGTGACTTGATGCCTTTGATACTTATGTGTGACTTGCTTGATACATAAGATTGATGTACTTTTTGTTTGTTACTGAATTACATGAATTTGAGGTTGCTTATTCGATCTCTTTAATTGTTGAATTGTGGCTATTAAACCATGATTATTGGGCCTTGTAAGCCGTGTATTGTAGAATTGCTAAGTTGGGCTGATTTTTGTGCATGTTGTGGTTTGAGGAGGTTCGATTGGAGAGTCAGGGGTATTCATTTTCTAGCTAGTTTCCTTGTTTATAGGTTACTTGTTGGGTACCATGTTGTTGGTACTCGCCTCTTTCTTCTTCACTTGTGTAGGTCTCGAGCCTGGACCCGCGTGTCTTCTTCTTCTAATGATAGTCGAGGTTCTTCAAGGATTGAGAGAGGCAGCTGTTTGTCATCCTTGCATGCCATCTTTTCCTTTTTTCTTTAAGCTTTATTATACTCGAGAAACAAAGTATGAGACTTGTATTTATCTTTCGAATTCTATATTCTTATTAGTGGCTTGTACACGTGACAACCAGGTTCCGGCCTATTGTTTAGAATGAATAAGTTTTTTGCCTTTGTCTTATTCTTGCTTTTTATTCCCCCATTGCTTTCGTTTTCATTTGGGTTTAAGCTGCCTTGTCATGATGGGAATAGACAAGTCATCACGTCCATTTTCGGGTCATGACAAAATGGTATTAGAGCCAAGGTTCATAGGTATCACATGTGTACAAACCAAGTCTAAGTAGAGTCTTGAAGATCAGTACGGAGACGTCTATACTTATCTTCAAGAGGCTAAAAGAATTGTTAGGAAGCTTCCTTTTATTCATCCTTTCTTATCGTTCGTGGTTACTTTTGATAGTATTGAATTGCCGCGTGTTGTTTTGGCAGATGCGTAGGACCACAACTTTCATTTCCAGTGATAAAGGGGAGGCATTCCCCGAGGATGTTGTTGAGACCCTAGTTAAGGGTAGATGTAGGGTCCGAGCTAGAGGCCGTGCTCGTGGAGTAGCACCAATAAGAGGTCGTACCCATTGAGCGACACCAGCCAGAGGTAGAGCTAGAGAGGCTTCTCCTGAGCCACATGTTGAGGTTGTTGAGGACCAGGTTCCTCCAAATTTTGGAGCTCTATTGTTTCAAGAGACTTTATTGAGGATGCTTGGTATGTTAGAGAACCTTTATCCAGGTGCACAGACCGCAGGTCAGGAACAAACTCTAGGTGTTCATGTTCAGGTGGGCCAACCACCAATGGCTGTTTGGTGCACATATTGATCCTGAGGTTATTTTGACAGTGACAAATCAACAGTGCTATGAGAGGTTTCAGAAGATGAAACCACCCTAGTTTCGGAAGGTAAGAGTGAGGATGATCATGAGTTCTTGACCTTGTGCCATGAGATGCTAGAGGAAGTGGGTATGGTAGAAGCTCGTGGTGTCCAGATTGTTGCACTTATCTTCGTGGTCACGCTAGATAAGGGTAGAGGACTTTTGTGAGGTCTAGAACAGTTTGATCTCCTCCGATAGAGTGGATGGGTTTTCTAGTGCTTTTCAGGACCACTTCATTCCTTGGAGCGTAAGAGAGGAGAGTCGTCTGAGATTTTAGAGCTTGGTTCAAGGTAGTCTGTCTGTGATCGAGTATGAGGCTCTTTTTAGTGAGCTCTCTCTAGGCATTATTTTTCTATTGTTCTTGATGAGGCAGAGAGAATTCGTTGGTTTGGGAGAGGGTTGACTTTCTTTGTCAGATCTTATGTGTTTAGGGAAGCTAGAGAGGGGGCTTCCTTCAAGTCCATTGAGAGAAGCACCGAGGAGGCGGAGTTGATGGTTTTAGAGGTGTTTAGGGAGCTCAAGAGGGCCTGTTATTCTAGTTAGTTTTGTGGTGCCTTATCTGGAGGCAGAGGTTCACATAAGTGTAGTGATTCCTTCTAGCGTTGTGGGCTGGTTCATGCTTCTATGGAAAGAACTGAGAGTGGGCAGTTAGCCCAATGATCTTATGATCTTGACCGAGGTAACTATGGTAGTTCGTCTGTTTCGCAACAACAGTTAGTTGTGCCAAGATCTTGCTTTAATTCTGGGGATGCATGTCATATGATGCGACAATATCCTCTATAGGCTCATTCAAGACCTCAACGTTCTTGCTCAGCTGTTCCTGTCACGACCCGAGAGCACCATCTAGTCGTAACATAGCGTACTCGACCCCGAATGGGTCTTATACAAGCCTCATAGCATTGATTCATCGTATAGGTAATAGAAATAGTACATAATTAAAACTTTTTATTCAAAAACCATACAATCTAAAGACATTCATTTATAAAGCAACAGAATACTAAAGGCTCACATGGCCATCTTAGACAAAACTGTAAACAAGATAGGGTCACGACCCTTTACAATCGAAGTCTTAACAATAGTCCCACAACATGAAAGAACTAGAAACATTAAAAGTCCTTGTCCTCGATCTATGAGAACATACCAAAAGATACCCAAGCTTCACTAGAGAATGCAATCACTTGCCGGAACCTACACTTGTAGTAAAAATAAGAGAAATATGGGTTAGTGCACAAAAATGTACCAAGTATGATGACCATGCAAAAACATGCTTAAAAAGGGGCATTTTGGTTAGAAACCATGCAAGATGCCATTTTAGTAAAACTTCATGAAGATTTATAAAAGAGGCATAATATAAGTCACAACCAACATACAAGTCACATTTTCACATTAGAACATAATCACATATAAACCTTTACCTTTTCCTTGAGCCTCCACCTCAAGTAACCCTCAAGCTATACCTTGTGCAATGTATGGATAGCATCCCATACCACCACCCACACTAAGGTACCACCTTAAGGTCACCAAAAGTGAACTTACCATTCATCCTTTCCACCTTTACACAATAAAGCATATAAGAGACATAAACATTACATGAATCACATCATCACATTGAGACCAAACCTAAGACAATTCTAAGTCATACTTGTGCAATGTGCAAATAGCATCCCATACTACTACTCACACTAAGTACTCCTTTGAAGTCACCCTAGACAAGGCACATTCACACTCAAAAGTCATGACAAGGAAGTAACTCGTAATACAATCCAAGTATAGCATGCATCTTTATATTTAAGCATTTAAGCCAACATTCTTCATTAGGTTCATTTAGGACACATTCATGCATTTAGAGGACTTTCATACATTTAGTCATTAAGACTTAGAGAACTCCCTATAGCCCTCTTGAAGCCTACTCGTGCTATGTATGAAGCATCCCATACTACTATCCACACTTCATAGAAATCCTCAAGAATCTATAATGCACATCTCACATGATGGGAATAGGCATTTAAGCGACATAGGCCATGAAAGCTAAATCTTGGAATCCGGTGTCATATAACCCCACACCGAAGAAATGTGTTCTACTTGCCTAAGGTAGAACTAGGTTATATCTTAGCTTTGGTAGACACCACTGGCTAATATATATCCTATGTGGGGACATAGTTATGGGATAGGAAGATGTTCATTGGAACCCTAGCCTAACATTGGGAGAGTTTCCATCTTACCATATCCACTCAGTGCTTAGCCTTCATTCTTATAGAGTAGTTCATTCTAATTAGCATCATTGTACTTGAGAGGGCTACCAACACTAGGTCTACCGACCCAATGTACATTACACAAGAAAAGGCCACCATTACTAGGTCTACCGATTCAAGGTACATTAAGGATAACTCATTGATTTTCCAAGAAGGGTGCCATAAACGTTGGGTCTACCGATACAAGGTCATCAGTTCACACATGAAAGGGCTACCTACACTAGGTCTACCAATTCAAGGTTCATCACATTAGTTCCTAGACTCATCATGAAGGGCTACCAACACTAGGTCTACCGGTTCATGTCATAGCCTAGAATACTTCATCATTCATTTATGAAAGGAATGCCATTGGCTTGTCGATTCATATTCCTCAAGTCAAGACACATTCATTAGTCATTTATGAAAGGAATGACATAGGCCTATCGATTCATATACATCAAGTCGAGACACATTCATTACACAAGAGAGGATGCCTAAGCCTACCAACTCAAGATACTTCATTCATGATCACATTCATCAATATAAGAAAAGGATTCCTTAGCCTACCAATTCAAGATTCAACATTCACATTAATTTCATTATCATTCATGAGTGTCAATTGAGAATATACTATCAACAACAACACACTTACATTCTATACATGATCATCATTTTATCATTGAGATCACATGCAAATCCTTCACATCACATTCACATATACAATATCATGATAATACTTCAATTACTCAAACTATACCTTCAAGGTCATGATCACAATATACATAGTAAGTAAACACCTCCACCTTTCAAGTGGATCAACAATTCAAGCACAATTCTACTTCAACAAGTAATTAGGTCAAACTTACCCTTTCAAGGCTATGAACAAATCCTCAATTCACCAAAAATTAACCATAATTAGGCATATATGATGATATAATTCAATAACTCAAAGCAATTTAGGCATAATCCATCAATATTCATTCATAATCAACAAACCCACTTCATAAAGCACAATTTAGGAATTGAGAGAAATCATGGTTCATAGAATATTTTCATCTTAAATCATCAATTAAACATCAATATAATCATAATTTATAATTTGAAAATGTTTGATGAGAGAACCCATGAGATTGAGAAAAATCTATGGTTTTTGAGAAAGTTGAAAACTTTGAAAACTTCTTTGAAATTGACTCTAGGGTGAAAGATAACCCTAGATGAAGGATCACCATACCTTAATAATAGATGAATTCCATGAACAATCTACTCAATTATCCCTCCTTTTCAAGCCCTAAGTCTTCTTTTTCTGTTGGTCTTCAATGGAGTTCTAGAGAGAGGATATTTTGAGAGAAAGGGGTTTTGATTTGGGAAAATTGAACAATGAAATCTAAAATAGTATTTTAATATTTTAATACTCTTAAAATACCTAAATAAATCCAAAATAACTGTCCAAACACTTAACTAACCAAGGGAGGAATTTACTAAACACCTTTGGCTTGGCTGTGTCTTTGACAACACACAGGTGCCATTCATGAGACCTAGACTCACGGACTGTGAGTCCATTCATAGACCGTACTGTCGGTCCATGTTCTAGGTCAGAGACGTGCATTTAGGGGCCATGACCTACGGAGGCCATCCACGGGGTGTGGATGGAGCTACAGGGCGTGGACCCCTTCTGTAGGTCACCCCATTTTTTGACAAGTTCATCATTTGTGGCAGCCTTAGGGGTTAAGCTAAGGGTCATCCTCAAGGACCCCTAGGGTGGTCCATGGGTATTCGTACCTTGATGTTTAACCCCTTAACCATGGCTCGGGACAACATAAAGCACCATCAAACCTCACACCAAAATCTAACACACACATTAGGCTTTAGTTTCACTTATTCATTTTTAGGGTTGTTACAGTTCCAGCTAGGGATCCAGCGTCTCCGGTCAAGGGTCGAGGCAAAGCTCAGACTGGTAGAGGTGGTAGTACTTTTGGTAGGGGTACTCTAGCTCCGCAAGGTGGAGGTAGAGGTTCTACTCAAGCCAAAGGCGGCCAAGATGGCCAATGCTATCCTTTTCTAGAGAAGCCTGAGCCTGAGACTTTTGATGTTATGATAACATATATCATCCCAGTTTTCCATTGACATGCGTCTGTATTATTTGATCCAAGCTCTACTTTCTCATATATGTCTACCTATTTTTCTGTTGGGTTTGAAATGATAATTTGCTTACATGCCTGTGTCTATTCATGGTTTTACACCAGTGGGTGAATCCTTAATTGTGGATCGAGTGTATCCATCCTATTTTATTTCTTTGGTTGGGTAGACCTGATTATTTTTGGAATGGTAGACTTTGATATTATCTTGGGTATGGATTGGCTTGCTCCGTATCATGATGTTCTTGATTGTTATTCTAAGATTGTGACCTTAGTGATGTCAGGTGTCCCTAGAGTTGAGTGGACGGGTTCTAGTAATTCTTACCCTTGCAAGGTCATCTCCTTCATTAGAGCTCATCGATTGGTTGCTATAGGGTGTTTGTCTTACTTGGCGTTCATTCGGGATAATAGTGTTGAGCCACCTCCCATGGTGTCTGTGCTTGTGGTTCGACATTTTATAGATGTGTTTCCTAGTGATCTTCTAGGTGTTCCTACAAATAGGGATATTGACTTTGCTATTGACTTGGAGCCGAGCACCAAACCCATATCTATTCCTCTATATCGTATGGCTCCAATTGAGTTGAAGGAATTGAAGGATCAGTTACTGAATTTGTTGTGTAAAGGATTTATTCGCCCTAGTATTTCCCTGTGCGGTGCTCAAGTGTTGTTTGTGAGGAAGAATGATTGAGCTATGAGGATGTATATTGATTATCGACATTTGAACAAAGTGACAGTGAAGAACAAGTATCCTATTCCTTGTATTTATTATTTGTTTGATCAGTTTCATTAATGTTTTCTAAGATTGATTTGAGATTTGATTATGATCAGCTGAATATTAGGGCAACGGATATCCCTAAGACAACTTTTAGGACTCGTTTTGGGCACTATGAGTTTCTTTTATTGTCTTTCGATTTGATTAACGCACCTGCAACATTCACTACTAAAATACTGCCAAAAAGTGAGGGACGGTGTCGCTCAAAACAATGACGATTTTTGCCATGCTCTCCGTCGCTTTTTAATAAAAATAATTTTTTAAAAATTATTTGACAAAAAGCGACGGACAACATCTCTTAGTCCGTCGCTTTTTTTATTTTAAGATATTAATTTTTTTTTACTATAGCGATGGACAACATCTTTTTGTTGATCGCTTCTTGGTCAAAATACTTGGTCAATTATTTTTAAAAAAAGCGACAGACATAGAGACGCTGTCCGTCGCCTTTTATTAAATATCTACAACAGATCCGCGATTTTCCCCCATTTCTCCATTTCCCCATTTGTGAAATTCTCCTCCTTCTCTCCACTTCTCACCACCACCACTACGTCGATGTTGCCGTCGGACCTGTCGCGAACCAGCCACCGCCGCCTCCTGCTTCTCCGTTGTTGTCGGATCAGACGCCGCCGCCGCATGCCTTTCCTCTCTCTTCAATCTTTCCCTAAAATTCTCTCCACCCCTTTCTATCTATCTTTAGAAGTAGGGTGAGAGAAAGTCAATATGATATTTGCGTTGGTTTTTCCAACTAAACTAAGCACTTTTCTTCTTTCTCATTCGGAAGTCTCTGTCCCACACCCTAACTTCAATATTAGGAACAACCTCCGCACTCCGGCGCTCCACTGAACAACAGTTCTCCGCTTTATTATATTTAGAATAGTGATCGATCCTTCGGGAGTTACATTTGTAACAACATGTAATGTTATGTTCACGCGGTGATATTCTATCTTTCCAAGAGTACTACCCTGTACGTAGTCTATGTCTGGGGAGCATACTTGACAGGAGATAGACTTCTCCTTTAAGGTTGGGGTTTAATAATGCATCAATTTTTTTTTCAAATTGAACTATATTTTGATTTTGTTAGCTATTTAGTTGTAATTAGTTTAATGAATTTATGTTAATTGATTGTTAGTTTGAATTAGCGATTATTATTAGTTATTGAGTGAATTGAAAATTTTAATGTTAGGGTTAGTTTGAATTAGGGTATCTTAGGATTTGTTTGAATTTGGGTATTTCTTGAGTTAATTAGTTTTATTTTGGGATTGTAGGATTAGTTTGAATTAGGGTATAATTTAAGGAGTTGTTTGAATTTGGGTATTATTTGAGTTTGTTTGATTTTCGAATTTTAGGACTAACTAGAGTTTGAATTATTATTGAGATTTTAGGACTAATAGTTTGAATTTGGGATTAGGAATAGCTAGCTAGTTTGAATTTAGGATTTTAGCACTAGTTAGATTTTAGGATTAGTTTGAAATTGTGATTTTAAGACTAGTTTGAATTTGGAATTTAGGACTAGTTTGAATTATATTTGTGATTTTAGGACTACTAATAGTTTGAATTTGAGATTTTAGCACTAGTTTGATTTTTGAATTCTAGGAGCACTTTGAATTTGTGATTTTAAGACTAGTTTGAATTTAGAATTTAGGACTAGTTTGAATTATATTTGATATTTTAGGACTAATAGTTTGAATTTGGGACACTATCTAGCTAGTTTGAATTTGGAATTTTAGGGATTTGAATTACAACTTAATTAGAACTTATATTTAATTATAACTTGAATTTACTATAAATTGAACTTAATTAGGAATATGAACTTGAAATGTTGTTGACTTTAATTTATTAGAACTTAATTTTTATTCTTATTAGAACTTGGATTTTATTTTAACTTAATTAGAATTTTGCAGTAGTTAAAAATCTTATTGACCTTAATTAATTTGAACTTAATATAAATTAATTAGAAATTTATTAAACTTAATTAATTTATAATAACTTGAAAACTTAATTAGGAATTAATATAAACTTAATTTTGAACTTAACTAGAACTTGAACTCAATTTGAACTTAATCAATTAGTGTTCATTAATTAATTAAGCTTTAACTTTAATTTGTAGATCTTGAACTAATTGAACTTAATTAGAATTTGAATATGTGTACTTGGGAGTCGAAGTATAATTTGGTCATTGCGACCACATTTGAGAGGAGGGCATCCGCGAGACTGTCTAGTTGGCTAAAGAAAGTTTGGGATACTGATCAACGTCCGGGTTGGATGTTGTCTCATGTATTTGATGATTTGCGTGTGTATTGGAACACAAATAAGTTTAAGGCAATGTCCGAACAAGCCAAAAAGGCTAGAGGCAGTCTTAAGGGTGGCTCGTTGCACACCGGAGGTGCAAAGACCGTTGGAACAATTACAAGGGAGATGGTAAGTTCTAATTCAAACTTTTAAATAAATAATTAGTTGATTCATATATATCGTTATAATTTTCATTTTTTATTTATAGGAAAAAGAATTGGAGCACAACCCCATTGAACTAGAGGATTTCAAGAAGACTCATGTGAAGAAGAAAGAAGATGAGTCCGATTTGAATGTGTGGGTCGAGGAAAGGGCCGAATGAAATTTTGTAAGTTATTTAATATGAATAATATATATTAATAGTGAATATATCTATAATATGTATATATATTGATGTCAATTTTTATATTTAATATGCAGAATGAGTTTCATCAGTACGTCGCTGAGAATCTAGATAGTTCGGTCCAAATGACACCTGAATTGTCCACCCATATTTGGACAGAAAAAGTGGTAGGGGGGACACACAAGGGTAGAGTCTATGGTCTAGGCTCTCAAAATGATGTAAGACGACTCCAATCAGGCTTAGAAGGTATTGGATCGCCACGTCAAGCCAAGGCACTTGACGGTATTCAGATTGTTGCTATGTCGGCTCAAATAGCACAGCTTACATCAGCACTGGCAGAGTCGGAGCGGAGAAGAGTAGCTGAACAACAAAGCATGAGTGCGACCGTTCAGGAAATCAAAGAACAAGTGTTGAACCTCGCTCGTCGACCTACTACATCTTCTCCTGCCGAGGACACCGCCGACGAGAGTGAGGAGGAGGATTTTTGTAGATGTCACTCCTTACTTTAGGTCTCTTTTGAAACATATTTTGAAACACTTTACAAGATTTTGTATTGTGATTTGGTTAGTTTTGAAGATTGATTTAAGTTTGATGTTGTATATGTTGTGTTTACATTATATTATTTTATTGGGCTGGTTGAATATGAATTGAATTGATTTATATTTGCAGGTGGGCAGTAGAAACTGTCAAAAAATTGCACAAAAAAATGACGGACATGGTGGTTTCGTCCGTCGCTTTTTTGCATTATTTTTTTCAAATATACCCAGAAAACCGATGGATAGGGTCCTTTAGTCCGTCGTTTTTCTAGGTATTTTAAAAATTTAATTTCCAGAAAAGCAACGGATAGTGTCCTTTAGTCTGTCGCTTTTTTGGAATCATCAAAATATAAATTTCCAGAAACGCGACGGACTGCGTCGCTTTTTGGAAATAAAAAGTAAATGAAAATGAAAAAAAAAATAACAGAAAAAATAATCAAAAAGCGACGTAGTCCGTCACTTTTTGAAAAGCGTCAAACATGATTGCGTCGCTTTTCTGTCGATTTTGACCAAAACAGCGATGCAATCCGTCACTTGTGGCTGTCATTTTTTGGCAGTTTTTTGGTAGTGATTCATAGAGTTGATGAACGAGGTGTTCGGACCTTTTATGGATTCCTTTTTGATAATGTTCATTGATGACATCTTGGTGTACTCTAAGACTGAAGAGGACCACAATCGACACTTGAGGATTGTACTCCAGAGATTGAGGGAAGAGAAGTTTTATGCCAAGTTCTCAAAGTGCGGGTTTTGACTTGATTCTGTTGTATTTTTGGGACACGTGGTTTCCAACGAGTGTATTTGGGTGGATCCTGCCAAGATTGAGGCAGTGAGGGACTAGACCAGACCTACATCGATTATTGATATCCAGAGTTTGGTAGGGCTTGCAGGCTATTACTGATAATTTTTTTGGAGCTTCTCTACCATTGCATCTCCTCTGATTAGATTGACTCGTTAGAGTGTGGATTTCCAGTGGTCTGATGAGTGTGAGGAGAGATTTCAAAAGCTCAAGACCTTGTTGACTTCAGCTCTCTCTTGTTTTGACTTAACCCAAGGAGGGTCTGGATGTCACTATTTATTGTGATGCTTCTGGAGTCGGGTTAAGTGGCATTCTGATATAGAAGGGTAAGGTGATTGCCCATGCTTCTAGGTAGTTGAAGATCTATAAGAGGAACTACCCTACCCATGATTTAGAGTTGGCAGTCATTGTATTTATGCTTAAGCTATGGAAATATTATTCGTATAGAGTTCATTGTGATATTTTCATAGATTATCGGAGTCTTCAGTATATCTTCGGCTAGAGAGATTTGAACTTGAGGGAGCGTAGATGGCTGGAGCTACTGAAAGACTATGACATTCCTATTTGTACTATCCAAGGAAGGCCAATGTGGTGGCCGATGCTTTGAGTAGGAAGACTTCTAGCATGGGAAGTCTTGCCACTATTAGTGTGGAGAAGAGACCATTGGCTAGAGATGTGCAGAGGTTAGCCAACAATCTCGTCTGGTTACGAATTTCTAAGGAGATGGGTGGTTTGATTTCTTTCATTGAGAATTGTTCTTCCTTAGTTGAGTAGATTCGTGAGCACTAGTTTGGTGATGAGAAACTATGGCTCATTCGAGACAAGGTGATGAGAGGGGAAGCCAAGGAGTCTGTCCTTGATTCAGATGGTGTCTTGCGGATCGGAGGCAGGATTTATGTGCGCAAGGTAGGCGAGTTGGTTAGACTGATTCTTAAAGAGGCTCATTATTCTCAATATTCCATCCATCCAAGTATGACAAAGATGTATCATGACTGAGCCAACACTATTGGTGGTGTGGTATGAAGAGGGATATTGCAGATTTTTGTTTTGAGGTGTTTAACTTGCCATCAGGTCAAGCGTGAGCACCAACAACTTGGAGGTATATCTCTGAGGATGCCTATTCCTACTTGGAAATGGGAACGAATCACTATGGACTTTGTTGTGGCACTACCTACCACCGTGAGTGGTTATGACTCCATTTGGGTTGTTGTTGATAGGTTGACCAAGTCCACCTATTTCATCCCAGTTCGAGTGAAGGATACGTCGGAGAAGTTAGCCGAGCTATTGTGTAACTACATGGATACCCAGATTTTATTGTCTCCAATCGAGGCTCCTTGTTTACTTCCCATTTCTCGAAGGCTTTGCAACATGGTTTGGGCACTCAGTTAGATATGAAGTACAAGTTTTCATCCTCACACTGATGGTCAGTTTAAGCGGACGATTCAGGTATTGGAGTACATGCTCCGAGCTTGTATGATTGATTTTAGTGCTAGATGGGATCGACATTTGACCTTAGCAGAGTTTTCCTATAACAATAATTATCAATCCAGTATTCAAATGGCATTTTTTGAAGCATTGTATGGAAGATTGTGTAGATCTCAGATCGGATGGTTTAGTTCAACTGAGATGGACTGAGTTGATACATAATTTCTTAAACATGATATGGAGTAGGTTCGTATAATCCAGGGTAGACTGTTAACATCCCAAAGTCGATAGAAGAGTTATGCGGATTAGAGATTTTGAGCCTCAGTATTCATGGAGGGTGACCATGTTTGGCTTCGAGTGTCACCCATGAAGGGTGTGATGAGGTTCGTAAAGAAGGGAAAGCTTAGCCCTAGATTCATAAGACCCTTTGAGATTTTGAATCGTGTGGGAGATGTGGCCTTTAAGTTGGCCTTACCGCCTAGCTTGTAAACTGTGCATCCCGTGTTTTATATTTCCATGCTTCGAAACTATGTGCCAGATGAGTCCCATGTACTTTCCCTTGATCCAGTTAAGTTGAGTCTAAAATTATCTTTTGAGGAGGAGCCATAGCCATTTTTGAAAGGCAGGTCCGGAAGCTTAGGATCAAAGAGACCACTTCAGTGAAGGTGTAGTGGAAGCATTATTTAGTTGGTGAGGTGACTTATGAGATAGAGTCAGATATGCGTGCCAGAAATCCTCAACTTTTCGAAGCTTCAGGTACTTTCTTTTTCTTGATATTCGAGGACGAACATGGTCTTTAGTGGTAGATAATGTAAAGACTCGATTGGTCATTTTTGAAAAGTTTCGTGAATTTACTATTTTACCCCTCCTGATAGCGACCCTGAGTCTTTTTTTTATTGAGTTTGAAGAGTTGGTTTTGAACTTTTGGTTAAAAGCTAACATTTTGTTAAGTTTGTGAGTGTTAAAGGGTAAGTTGTTAGGAAAGTGGTTTTTGGGTCTTTTGGAGTTTCAAATGTTGGAATGGAATTTCATTAATTTCATCAGTCCCGAAATGTAAAATCTAACTTGTGAGAGTTTTCGGTTTCAGATTCGGAGTCTTTTTGAAGATTTGAGGTCCTAAGTTGTGAAATTATGGAAATTTAGCCTTTGGGTTGACTTTGGTCAACATTCGGGTTCAGATACTCGGATTAAAATTCTTAGAGTTCTGTTGGACTCAGGGGATAATTTTAGTCCTAGGTGAGGTCTTGGTAGATTTGAGAGGTCCCGGGTGTGTTTTAGCCTTTTTAGTCGTTGAGTTAATTTCTTGTGGTTTTCGTGGATGCCTGGTCAAAGAGACCTCGAATTTATGTTTTGATGGCTCTATTGAGTCTAGAACATTGAGTATAATTAATTTGCATATGTAGTTTGTCTTCACAAGGTTCTGAACGAATCTCGAGGGTCCTTTCGATGATTATTAAGTTGGCTGATTTCATTGTGTTCTGGTGCAACTCTTCGTGTTCACGGAGCTTATGGTGCATTCACGGAGGGGCAAGGATGAGAACCCCACATTCGTAGAGTCTCAACAGTGTTCTCTACAGGTCAAAATGTTGACCTCCGCGTTCACAGAGGGGCAATGATGAGAACCCCACATTCATAGAGTCTCAACTGTGTTTGCTACAGGTACCTGTCGCGTTTGCAGAGGTCAAACTCATCTAAAGGTCGCGTTTGTGGAGGACCCTTGGAAGTGTTAAACCCAAATTTCGGGGTTTCATCCCCATTTTCATTGTCTGAGCTTTGAGGACTTAGTAGAGGTGATTTCAAGTGGGCTTTTTGAGATAAAATTATTAGGTAACATTTCTTAACTCTAAATCTTTAATTACCTATTATTATTATTGAATTTATGAGTTTAAACCAAGATTTTGGATTGATAAATTGGAGGTTCTTCATGAACTTAAGTTTTGAAGTAAAAGTGAGTGTATGAACTGATTTTAAGCCCATTTTCGAAATGATTTTCCTTAATGAGTTCCTAAAGCCTTGAGTAATGTTTTCAAGTAGTCTTTTCCGGATTCAAACCTCCATTTTGATGTTGGGTTTTGAGTTATTTGATCGAATTATCTATAATATTGATGTGGGAATTGTTGTCTCTGATGGGTGATTGTGAATCCTTTAATATTTTAGATTGTTTTGCTTTGGAAGTGATTCGGAAGGGGAAGACTCAACTTTTGGAGTGATTGTTCTTTGATTGGCAAGTGGCTTCCAGAACCTTGTATTCTAGTTGAATTCGTATGCTTCCTTCGTTGCTTGTTTGTTGGGAGTAATGGGGATGAGGTGAAGGGTTTAATTGTCTACTTGTTATATCTAATAAAAGGGGTAGAACTGAAAAAGACTATGTGATGAACATGATTATGTGAATTGTCTTATTGTGACCCTTGTTGATTGATAGATGAAATGCTTGAAAGCATAATTGTGGGCTTGAATTGTATGATTATTTTGTCTCTTCCATGTGGTGTGATATTGCTTGTGTGCATTCATTTTTAACACCATGATGATACATATGATGATATACGATGGTGAGGTCTTTGCCAGTGAGTTTTGTGATGCCGAGGTCCTTGCCGGCGAGGTGTTTTAATACCGAGGTTTTTGCCAGTGAGTGTTGTGATGCCGAGGTCATTTCTGAAAAGTGTTTACAAAGCCGATGTTTCGGCTAGTGACATTGTGCCTATAGGAAATGGCTCCGACGAGAGATTGACTATGTGACTTGATGTCTTTGATGCTTATGCATGACTTGCTTGATACTTGAGATTGATATACTTGTTGTGTGTGACTGAACTACTTAAATTTGAGGTTGACTTATTTGATCCCTTTAATTGTTGAGTTGTGGCTATTAGATTCTGATTATTGGGCCTTGTGAGCTATGTATAGTAGAATTGCTAGGTTTGACTGATTTTTGTGCAGGTTGTAGTTTGAGGTGGTTCGGTTGGAGAGTCAGGGGATATTCGTTTTCTAGCTAGTTGTCTTATTTAGTAGGTTGCTTGTTGGGTATCGTGTTGTTGGTACTCACACTTTGCTTCTTTACTTATGTAGGTTTCAAGCTGGGACCTGCGTGATCTTTTTCTTGTTCTCCTGACAGTCGAAGCTCGTGAAAGATTTAGAGAGGTAGTTGCTTGTCATCCTGGCGGCCCTCTTTTCCTTTTTCTTTAAGCTTTGTTCTACTTGAGAAACAAAGTCTGAGACTTGTATTTATCTTTCGAATTCTGTATTTTCATTAGTGGCTTGTACACGTGACAACCAGGTTTTGGGGTATTGTTTAGAATGAATAAGTTTTCCGCCTTTGTCTTATTTTTGCTTTTTATTTCCGCAATATTGCTTTCGTTTTCGTTTGGGTTGAGGCTGCCTTGTCTTGGTGGGAATAGACAAGTGTCATCACGTCCATTTTGGGTCGTGACAAGGTGAAGCTATGAAAAATCTATATTAAAATTGTATAAATATAAACGATAGTTATAATACAATTCGAATTGTATAAAAAAATTCAAATTAATTTATGGGTTATTATTATATAAATTAAACTATAGTTGTAATACAATTTGAATTTAATATTATACATTGTTATAAATTCGATTGTTGTTATTTCATCAAATATAATACATTTTAACAACGTAAAATTAATTTAAAATTATACCAAAATATTTGAAATTCACACATAATACTTATAATAATATGTAAGAGCAAAGAAAGATGAAAAATGTAGGTATTATACTAGTGCAACTGCTCAATGCTTAATGTTTAAACGTATGCACTTTTCTATTGTTTTTTCATCAAACATAGAAGTGCATGGTAATGAGTAAATAAATTTTGTAACTTCCGAAATTAAAAAAATTAATAAAAGAACTAGTGATAGTGGCTTGGTTTGTTGATGCTATTTGTGGTAAGAAAAGTAAAGCTAATCAGTGTAAGAGTAAAATATATATGTTATAATTCGTAAATAAACTTATATAATATATTATTTATGTAAATTACCCTAAAAATGGTTACTTTCACGACCCAAAATTCACATGTCGTGATGACACCTATGTTCCCAACCGATAGATAAGTCAACTCACTAGTATATTGAAAAGAAATAATTTTTGCTCTTTTCAGTTGAAACTCATGTGATAAAACAATCGTAATGTCAATTGTTCTGACAGTTCATATGTAACATGTGGGGTTTATATATTTCAAGTTTGTTTTGGCTATGACCTATGTTAGCCATGGTTTGTTGAAAAAGTTTTGGTGTCAAATGGTGGAATGGTATGAAGAGAAACATTGCGGAGTTCGTCTCTAAATGTTTGGTTTGTCAACAAGTAAAGGCATAACATCAAGTCCTAGTGAGTTTACTACAATCCTTGTCGATACCGAAATGGATATGAGAGAGAATAACTATGGACTTTGCTTCTGCACTTCCTCACACTCAGAGAAATCATGATGCAATATGGGTGATTGTGGACAGTCTAACCAAGAGTGCTCACTTCTTAGCAATCAGGATTGATTACTCACTTGAGCGTTTAGCCGAGTTGTATATTAATGAGATTGGAAGACTACATGGGATCCCTGTGTCTATTGTATTAGACCGGGACCCAAGGTTTACATCTAGATTTTGGGGTAGCTTGCAGGAAACTTTGGGTACTAAGTTGAGGTTTAGCACTTCGTTCCATCCTCAAATAGACAACCAGTCGGAAAGAGTGATACAAATTTTGGAGGATATGGTTCGAGGTTGCATTATGGAGTTTGAGGGTAGTTGGGACAAACACTTAGCTTTGATAGAATTTGCTTACAATAACAGTTACCAATCGAGTATTGGAATGCCTCCCTATGAAGCCTTATACAAAAGAAAATGCCGGACCCCTCTTTGTTGGAGTGAAGTTGGTGAAAGAAGGCTTGTTGGTCCTGAAATTGTGCAACAAATAGAGGACAAGGTAAAAATTATCAAAGATCGTCTAAAAATTTCGTCGGATAGACAAAAGTCGTACGCTGATCTTAAAAGGCGTGACATTGAATATCAAGTTGGAGATAAAGTATTCTTAAAGGTGTCTCCATGGAAAAAGATTATGAGATTTAGCCAAAAAGGAAAACTTAGTCCTCGATTTATCGGACCTTATGAGATACTTGAAAGGATTGGACCAGTTGCATATAAGTTGGCTTTGCCACCTGAGTTAGACAAGATCCACAATGTCTTCCATGTTTCTATGCTTAGAAGATATCGTTCTGATCCATCTCATATTCTTCCAGTTGAATCTATTGAGGTTAATCCTGACTTGACGTATAATGAAGAACCTATCCTAATTCAAGCTCGAGAAGTAAAGAAACTTAGGAACAAGAGAATCCCTTTAGTAAAGGTACTTTGGAGGAACCATTCTGGACAAGAAGCTACCTGGGAAAGAGAAGAAGACACGAGATCCCAGTATCCGCACTTGTTTCAGGACTAGTTTAAGGTAAATTTCGAGACAAAATTTCTATAAGGAGAAGAGAGTTGTAACACCACTAAAAGCTTAAATAAATAGACGCATGCCATTACATCATCTCATAATTACTAGAATATGTTTTATTCTCATTTTTGGAACTTGAAATGTTGTGATTTGCAAACTTGCTTAGCATATATTGTTATCGTAAATTATGGTATTGTATGGCGGTATTTGCATAATTATCTAATTATACTTACTTATACATTGGAAGTGTGGGTATAAAGTACATAAATAGAGTTATATATGTATACTTTTTGGGCAGCCATCTATTTGTTTGGGAAGCCCATTTTGGTGACATCTGCCCATGCGACAAGGATAACTTTTGTAGCTATATATCTTTACACCTCCTTTGATTGAATTCGGTTTCCCTCAAGTCTAAGAACATTATAACATTAGCTAAAAAGTTGTTCTTCAAAATCAAGAGAAAAACTAAGTCCTTTTGTCTGGAATCCGACACACACACACTTCCTTTTGGTAAGTGACGAAATCTGCTTCTGAGCTGGGTAGTGTTTGGTATGTTATGCATAACTCATTCAAAAAAACTTAGTTTACAGTGAATAAATATGTTTTCGAAAGCTATTTCGTAGACCTACAACTCTTGTGCTTATGTAAAATTCTAATTTAACTGTTATGGATACGAAATAAGGGACGCAACATCTGACAAGTTCTGTCCAAATTCTGGAATTAGAAATCCTGTACGTTCAACTGTTAGTGTTTTATTATATCTTTTTGTACAAAGCATATTTTTTGGTGATTCTTGATTATTTGCAAGATTAAGAGATGTACCTACATCTTTTATGAACGATATAAATTCCATTTTGGCCATTTTCTATTTCAAATCTAAGTTGCGACATGATGTGCATTTATTGGAAATAATATCTGTTTTGGGAGTATAGTCGTATTTGTACAGGCTAGGCTTACTTGTAATTATAACCCTATGTTACGCCATCATTATTGAGCTACTAGAATGTAAATAAGTTATTGAATTCATTTTTTAAGGTTCTATATCCTAGTGTATGAGTTGAAGATTTTGATACACTGGTTGGTCTACGATTTGAGCTCGTGAAGTCGTGTTGGACTGTTTTTGTGCTAAACAACTGAGGTTTGTGCATAAACTTATACTTGTACTATTTTTACCTGCTGGTATATCTGAAAGTTTACTTTGGTACCTTGGTTACCTCTTGTCACTTTGCATTGTCGTATTGGTATTCTTTAATACATTAAAGACGCTTGTGTAACTCGCCCACTTGTACGGACTGTTCGATCACTTGGCACTCTTATTGGGACCTTGTCCTTCTTGTGGCTCTGACTTTGTCACTCTTGGCATGCCTCTTGATTCAGATAATTTACCATCTTGACTCTGGATTTTTAGTCCGTCTTAAGAATGGAAGTTGTCCATTTTATGTACGAACTAGAAAGCCATTTTTAATATGGTTCTTGGTTGTCTTGATTATTGGGTTTTGACCCTTCTTGAAACGTGCTTGTGCTTGGTGTGACGACATGATGTATATATTGGGCGATCCTTGTTGAATCCTTGGAAAACTGTGCTATGAGCGTTTTTGACATTTGGATCTTTAAATATCGAACTTGATACTCTTTATATATTGTTTACTTGATTTACTTATTATGTTCAATTATGCTACCCTTTACTTGAGAATGATAACTTGGCGAATTTGAGGGCTCCGAACCATAGGTTTTACACCACTAAGCTATATGCTTAGCGATAGTTGTTTCTATCGTAGGGAATGATTGAGAGGATGCTTGAAGTTGGCCATTGAAGATGGAGATTTTGAAAGCTTTAAGGAAGATCACATTTGCATATAGGAATATATATTTTGTATAAACCTTGGGACTTGTACATAATCAATGTTTTGTATATATACATGAGAATTTGAGGGCTGATTTGGTCATGTCACCATGGGTTGTAATATAAGCATCGCTATACGTTTTTATCTTTTTGGGTGTGTAAACCCAAGTCTTGTAATATACTAAATTTACTATCTATTTCAAATGTTTGTGTGAAGCACGAGCAAGCTGATTTCGGTACTCGGAAGGTTGCAATATTCTTGTTACTTCATCCTTGAGTGTGAGGATAATATATACATATGAAAAGCTCGTCGGTTATTTGCTTAAATTACTTTTCGGAGGTCATTATAAATCTAATCCCTCTACTAGATTATAATCAGTATGCCTTCGTTAATCGCTTTTGAATGTCGCAAGTATAAGTTAGGTCTCTTTAAAAAGGGTCGCTACATGGCTACTTGGCGAAACACCGAGTGGTTTAGGCATCCTGACTAATCTTGCCGAATGGGCGAAAACAGGATGAGTTTTCAAGCCAAAGGTTTAAAAGCTTCAAATTCATTCACTTTCCCTCACCTTTCAATCTTCCCAAACTCACACCCGCACTCTAGTTTTTATATTTATTGCATTTTGGGGTATTTTTAGTTATTGATTTTTGCTCGGAACTTGGATTACATTGCTCCCTAGCGATTCAATTCCATTTTAGTCAGCACGAAAGGTTGGTTCCCGAATTCTAAGTTCTTTCTATCGATTTTGTAGTCAATGCATATTACCTTGTTGACGTTTGATGGGCCTCTCTGCTAGGATTAATTTTTTTTGATTTGCCTGTTAGATTCACTAATTTTTCCCATACCAAGTTAAACAGTTTATTTGAGAATACTTAGTTCCATTAAACTCAACTAAATTCATATTTGAAAGCTCTTTGTCACAACTCATTTTTTAATTCCTTAAAACTCATAATTGGTTTTCACAGACTTCTCAAAACTTGTAACTCAAAATGAGGTTCATGTTGAAATATAGACATGAACGAAACCACTCAAGGACCTCAATGACCTCATAGAACTCAATACTCAAAACTCAAGAACTCAAGGACTCAAGAACTCAAAGATACTACTCCTCTCAAGAACACTCAATTCATAGAGTTCATGCAGAATTATACACATGAATGACTCGATTCAAGGATCTCAATGACAATATATAACTCATGAGTCCAAATCTTCACATTTCATACTTACTTTCTCAAAACTTAGTTCAAAACTATAGATGATCTCAAAAGAATTCTCAATTTGACTCAAAGACCCTCTTGAACTTTCCTCTTAATATTACTTCAATTTGAAATGTAATTTAAGAGATATGATTAGGATATGTAAGATATCTCAATGATTAATGAAGACTTAAATAGTTAATATAAAGAAGAGAGTGAATACAAGATTGGAAAGAACACAGAGGATGAAGAATGAAGGAGAAATGGGCTTGACAACCCTAGCGCATTTGCTAGCGTAGGGCGTCAGGCCTCCTATTACTGAAACTGATTTTGTGGTGCACTTCAGGCACATCGCCCCATTCCCCTAGCTCTATGGGGGCGCACTTCCCCAGCCCCTGTGGTGCTATGGGGGTACATTGCCCCACCCCGAGCCTAGAAAACCTGACAAACTTTTTATCTCAATTTCTAGCCCTATCTCCTCTAGAATCGAATGATTTTATCTAAATTCTCCTAGATTCATAAACCAAACACCATTCTAATGAAAACCCACCCAAAATACATGAAGAACAACACTCATTCACAATACCCTCACCTCAAGAACTCAACACAACTCAGTTGTTAAAGAATGAAGCAAAAGCCTCAAGAATTCAATAATTCAACTTCAAGAATGAATCCATTGTAAATGTTTACATGATTGGCGTGAGGGCGAATAAACCCAACACTATGAAAGCTTACATACCTCGAAAGAACTAAGTTCTTGGCAACATTCTTGATGTTCTTGAAAGAATTCTTGAAACCCTTCTCTTTCTCCTCTTGAACATGCTCTCAAAACCCCGAATGCTTTTTGGAATGAAAAAACTGATTTCCATCAGCTTAGACTCCCATTTGGGTGAAATAAAACGTGTTAGGCTAGTCGGTTAAGGAAAAGAATAAATTACCCGTCCTTAAAACAGATGAAAAGGCCATATCTAGAGAGGCTACACTAAAATGTACATAACTACTTCATCCAAACATGGATTTTAGCAAACTTTGAGTTGTTGGAAAGAGGACTCAAAGATCTTCGATTTGATACCTTATGGGCCACACAACTCTTTATGTTCTAAATGTTATGGTCGTTTGAAGTTGACCAAAGACTTAAATTAAAGGGTGACTTGAACGAATTTCTCGTTAGTTCTTTTTTAAACTCAAGGTGTTACATCTAGTGAACTTGACACCTAAGAAGATTCAAAATTACTCGGTGAAATCATATTCACAATCTAAGAATGGTTCGAGTCTTAACTTAATTTTTTTTTGGGGTGTTACAGTAAAGTAGGTGAAACAAACTAAAACGGAAAACAAAAGCATTATGGATTTTGCATGGATGGAGGAAGTATGTTGCCTATTTTTTACATTAATTTTGTGTAACACCTCAGAATTCGAAAGAGCTAAATAGATATTTGAGTAAGTCACCCATAAGTTTTGGGTCAACTTCAAATGACCATATCTTTTAGTACATTAAGAGTTAGGTGAACCATTACAAATCAAATCAAAGATCTTTGAGTTATCTTTCCAAGGCGACCAGGTATGCTAAAATTCAAGCTCCGAAAAAAAGTTATGGTTGTTTGAGTGAAGCCTCTTCATTTAAAGCATTCCATCCATTTTAGGAAAGGGTATTTTGGTCTTTTCCATTTCCCATAAGGCCTAAGATGTTTTTTTTCACCCTAAATAAGGGTATAATTTCATTTAGACCACTTTTTCCACGTTCCAAAACACTTAGGGATTTAAAGCGAGTTTTCGAGATGAGAAAAGGGGCTAAGTTCAAGCATTCTTCAAGAATTGTGGAATTCTCCAAGAACATCGTTCTCTCTAGGTATGTAAGGCTTCCCATATTTATAGATCTTGATTGGTTCTTGATTGTTGTTCATTCTTTAACAACGAAAGTTCTCGAGTTTCTAGGTATTGAGGATCTTGAGTATGAGTTATGATTTTTGATAAAGATTGAATGAGATTTTGATGAATTCGCGTTGGGTTTGTGAATAAAAAAGAGTTTAGAAGAAATCACTCGATTCTAGATGAGTTAGGACCCGAAATTATGTAGAAAAATTCATCGGAATTCTGGGTATGTGGTGCGGCGGCGCAAAATCATAGCGCCAGAACTATTGGTTAGTAGTTTGGGACCTTGTGCACGCGCCAACAGTGTGCTCCAAACTTCTACCAGTAGTTTAGATAGTGACTACGTTCTCTTCTTCATATTAACTCCTAAAGGTTCCATTAATCCTTGAGAAGTCCTACATGTATTTATTTTCATTTCATGTGTCTTATATATATGCACCTATATCGATCTTGTGCTTGAAAGATAAGTTCATAACTGCATGTTTTACCACTGAGTATTGATCCAGGCCAAGGGTCCGCTTGGGGACCAACAATGGTTCTTGAGTGCTGACCATGTCCAGGGTGTACGCTAGGCCGTGACAAAACAGTTCCAGTAACTTGACCATAAATCTGGTTCTCTTATGAATCTCACACACAAATTATTAGTGTACCTGTGTGGTAACCATTCACATTCTTAGTGTACTTGTGTGGTATTTGGTTCAATATATGTACTGGCGTGGTACCTAATTTAAAAAAAAAAATATAAAAAAATAAATATATATATATATATATATACAACACAACAATAATCACATTGAATAGTAATCACATTTGTAGATTCCAATAAACAAATCTAGAGTCATCTTATACTTTTCCAGAGTATAAGACAAACTAACACTAATGGATGCAATATATGAACCCTTACCGAGGGGTTAATGAAGAGTCACCCCAATCAACAGCCCGAGCATATCCTACTAGTGGTGCAGTTATGGAGTTTAGATTATCTAAATCCTTATCGAATTCTATGCTCAATACTACTCCCAAAATAATACAATAATGTTGAATAACTTTCTGATGTCCCATTTAGGGAAAAAGTGATTGTCCCTATGCTGAGTTAATACTCAAAAAGGCTTCTTTATACCTTTAGTGAACTTGCTTTAAAAGACTATGCTTTATGAGAAACTGATTGTACTTTCTCAAAACTAAGATATGTTTTTTTAAAACTAACGATGCTTTTCTTTCTAAAAATAATGCACTTGAAGCAATTCATGCTTTCCTGAAACTCTTTCTGAAATAAAACTTTAAGACTTGCAATTTACTTTACTCATGAAAACCATGTATATGAAATAATATGTCGATATTTTCAAACAACTCTTAGCAAGATAGGGTTCATGTGGTAGATTAAGTATGAAGAACAAGCAAAGATCATTAATAACATGAAGTTATGGAATTTCTATGACAAAATTAAGAATTTCACAATAAGAATCTATATATAATATAAAACTACATGTCAGAAATATGATGTGACACCTATCTTTGGCCAAGGATTGCATTTATCTTTTTTTCTCAAATTTTTGAATTTTTTATTTTGTCTTTGGTCTAAAAAATCTACAAACAAATACCTCATTAAATAAACCTCATTAATATCTCTTAATATTATACAATCTTTCACCTTTCAACTACCGATCTTTCCCTATTCTTATAATGTTATATCTTCCTCTATATGTTATATTTTAGAAGAATAAATATCTTCTTTATTGTGAACATGTAACGGTTTTTCATTTAATTAGTGTTACATCTATATATATATATATATAATAAAGGAGAAACATAGATAAGGTGATGTGACACCTCTCTATGGCCTCCAATTCTATTTACGTTTTTCTCCTTTTTTGGCTTTTTTTAATTAAATAATTTTTTTATAAATTGAAAATTCAAGCATATTTACTATTTTTATTATACCTAAGGAGTTACAAAAAATCTCCATCTATTAATGTTGAGTCGGGGATTTCGACTCATTTAGAGCTTAATGTCTAAGGAATTAGTGTACTCAATGCCTATATTATGCTCTAACCTGATGTTATAATGTTAATTTGTAGCAATAAAGGCAAAAAAATCAGAGAAAGGGCACTACAGAGCAAAAAGGAACGAAAAAGCTGAAGAAGTTGAATGAAAGCAAAGCTGGTACTCGCCAAAACCAATTGGTGAATCACCGAGTGAACCTTCAGATTGTCTAAATTTCTAGCAGGTCAGCCCATGGACAAAAACAACTTGGCGATAGAATGAGCATTTTGGTGAATCACCGAAGTATAAAGGAGCGTTTGGTGCATCGCCGACTAGGTCGGCGAGCCCGACCTACGTCGCTGAAAGTTATAGAGCAATGGGTGGAAAGAAAAGTCAAAAAGGGCAAGAAGAGGACACTTAGCGGATCCCCGATCGTGTCAGCGAGCCCGACTTACTTCGCTGAGTGACTCTAAGGCTGAAATTTTGGGAATGTATAAATGCAATTTTCAAAAGAATAAAAGTGGATCCACATTGTCCTGTTTTGGATTTTTTTATCCTAAACATTGTTTTTACACTTTTTGAGTAGAGATTTAGGGTCTGTTTGATTTTTAGCTTCAATTTGAGCATTTGGAGACTTGTGGATTGTTGTCCAATCTAATGAAAAACATAGTTGGTAGCAATTTCTTATTCTCTATTATGTTTGGCTAAATCCCCATTCTTGAGGGTGTGATTATGTAGTTGAATGTTTCAATTAGCTTATTGGTGTTAATATTTATTGATTTTTATTGTTGATTTGAAGTCGGTTCAATTAATAGTTTGTGTTTTAATTGATGAATTGTAGTTGCAAATGCAATTCTAGTTTGGTGCTCTAAGCTTGCTTGACAACTGAGTATTAGGGTTGAAACTATTGGTTGATGATTGTAGTGATTTTGTTGTTGCGGATTTAGTTTGTGAAAGTGGGTGTAAATGCAATCCTACAAATTTAGCTTGAAAAAGTAGTCTGATTAAGGTGTTAAGATGCTAAGTTGTATGTTGTTTGTCGAGGTTCGGAAAAACTCGCTTGATTCGTGATAGCTGATTGAGAAATGACAATTGCACCTAAACACTAACATACCCACTGAGGTTCAACGATTTTTAGGAAATAATATTCACCCATTTAGCGAATTTTGCATTCAAGTTATCACACTCCCAAGAAACCCTCTCTATTTGCTTACTCCCTGTTATTTGTAGTTGTTAATTGTTCACCCAAATTCCCTCATTTGACATTAATTGTCAAACCCTTGTCATTTTCTTTCTTGTTGTGAAAATGTCTACATCTACAAATAATTAAAACATCATTTTACTTCGTAATTTAATTCTTTACCGTATCACTCCATGTGAGATCGACCCCAACTCTTAGTTGGGTTTATACTTGTTAGCGACCGCCTACACTTAGAATCTGACGAAGTGTAGTTGAGCGTTATCAAAAATGGCGCCGCTGCCGAGGAGTGGTGTTTAGAATTCTTTTAGTGAAGTTTAGTTGTGAACTGATTTTGTGGTAGTTAAATCAACTTTTTTGTGGTCTTTGTTGGCTGCTCTCGAACAGGTGAAGAGATGAATGTTAGTGGAAGAAATGCTAGGCAATTAGGGAACAATGATGACATCGATAATTTGCACAATATCAATGAAGATCAGTTATGAAAAGCGGGTGTTATTCGGTTGCCTCCGACTATAGGCAATGCGGTGTTTCATGTGTCCAACACTATAATGCAGATGTTGCAAATGAAGGGCCTCTGTGGAGGTCTTGCTAATGAGGACCCTTATATGACCACATCCGAAACTTTATGGATGTGTGTGGGCCATTTTCTTTCAAGAACATAACTCAAGAGTCGGTCCGACTTTTTTTTTTTCCCTTTTCTCTAAGGGGGGAGGCAACGAACTGCTTGGCCGATTTACCAAAGGAATCAATCACTTCTAGGGAGGAGCTCACTAATGCATTTTATGTAAGGTTTTTCCCTCCCTCGAAGATGGTGAAGTTGAGGGATAATATTTAGAACTTCAAGCAAGTGGATAGTGAACTTATTCACGAGACATGGTTGAGGTTCCAAAAGTTGTTGCTTCAACTTCTAACACACGGACTACCGAACAATGTGTTGCTACAATATTTTTACCGGAGCCTCGATTCAGTCAACAAGAGTGTGGCAGACCAGCTCATTCGATGAGGAACCATGCCACAATCTCTTGACATATCATCTACCCTTCTGGACTAAAATGACCAAAATCAATCTTTCTTGGTATACTAGAGAAGATTAGGTGTCGCCTTTGAACTTTGGGATGACAAAAGAACAAATGGAAAAGAACCAAGAACGAGATTAAAATATGACCAAGATGATGACTCAAATGGACCTATTGAAAAAGCAGGTCATGTGGAATGGTTATGAAACTTTGAATCCAGCTGAAGCGATATTTGAAAACAAAGAGGTGCAACAAGTGTCGAGACTAGAGAAGGGTTTTCGTTCGAGCTCTTTAAGGCCGGGCGAAAATCAAGGTTGGAACATGTTTAGTGACGATGGATGGAGAGGTTACAATCGAGATTGTGTTAACCAACATAAATATTGGAGGAGAGAAAATGACAATGATGCTTGTTACACGCATACAGGTGATAGTCCAAGATTTAGGGCAAGTTATAGGAGCTTTCAGGTAGATGATTTGTTGTCCCACATTCTAAATAAGGGGGAAGGATCCGACGAAATTCTTAAAGAAATGAAGGCTAACTTCTCATCCTTGAATAATAAGGTAAGCTCTCACTCGGATTCTATCAAGAAAATTGAATGTCAAATGAGTCAACTTTCAACCAAGTTAGAATCCAAGTTGCAAGAGAGGTTTGCAAATGATATGATGGTGAATTCAAAGACTTATCATGATAAATGTTTGGCGGTGTTGACTCAGAGTGGGAAAGCACTAGGTGGTGATGTGAAAGTGAATGTTGAGGCAAACACTAGTAAAAAAGAGATGATGCCATTGGTGTAGAGGGATTCGACCAAGAACCAGAAAATGACACATCCAAAGAGGTAGAGGAAATTCCAAGACAACTCATCACCGAGGAATCGCAAACATCTAATAAGGGGGTTGCTTCTTCTTCAAATCCTACAAAATCGTTGCCCAAAGTCAACCCACCATTCCCTCAAAGACTCAAAAAGTGGGATGAAGATGCAAAGTTCCAAAAATTTATTTATGTGTTCAAGACTCTGCCTATCAATCTTCCTTTAATGAAAGTGTTGTTGGAAATGCCATGCTGTGCAAAGTTCATGAAAGAATTACTCACTAAGAAGAGGAGTATGAAATTTGAAATGGTTGAGGTATCTCATAGTTGTATAGCCACCATGACAAGCAATGTTGTTATCAAGAATGCTGATCCAGGGGCATTTACTATTCCATGTACTATTGGAATGCTTCAATTGTCCAAAGCTTTGTGTGACTTGGGGGGAAGTATTAACTTGATGTTGTATGACATTTCAAGTAACTTGGGTTGGGCGAACCTAAATCCATAACAATTCGTCTTCTCTTGGCTGATCCATCTATTAAGCATTCCATTGGCATACTTTATGATATTTTGGTGAAAGTGGATAGGCTCATTTTTATGTCCGACTTTGTTATTTTGGATTGTGAGATTGACGCTGAGGTGCCTATTATATTAGGTAAGCCGTATCGAAAGAGCCCTCGTGGATGTTGAAAGTGGTGAATTGAAATTTAGGGTAAATGATGAGGAGGTTACTTTTAATGTGTGCAAATCGATGAAACAACCGAGTGACATTCATGTAGTTTCAACCATTGATGTTATTGACGAGGCAGTGGCTAGTGTAAGTGAGGTGTTTTGTATGGGGGAACCTTTCATTATAGTCCTTTCAAATTATGATGAGGAGGAAGTTCAATGTTATGATGAAGTTGTGTCTGATCTATCGGGTTTAGGTTCTTACACTAAGAACCTATTGAAGCTCAACATTGACCTTAAAAATCGAGAAAATCGCCCCGCTAAACCATCCGTCGAAGAGCCACCAAAGCTTGAGTTGAAAGTGCTCCCATCCCACATTTGGTTGTATTTTTGGGGGAAAATAACACCTTGCCCATCATCATTTCCACAGACTTCCTTCAATGGTAAGTAAAATTACTTGTTGATGTGTTGAAATGATACATTAGAGCCATCGGATGGACAATTGTTGATATTGTGAGGATTCCACCTGGAATTCGCACTTATAAAATCCAATTGGATAATGAATGTAAACCAAGCATTGAGAATCAAAGGAGGCTAAACCCACTGATGTAGGAAGCGGTGAAGAAAGAAATCATCAAGTGGCTCTATGCAGGTGTGGTATACCCCATTGTGGATAGCAAATGGGTGAGTCCCATGCAATGTGCACCAAAGAAAGGAGGAATTATGGTATTTCCAAATAAAAAAGGGGAACTTGTGCCTATGAGACCGATTACCGGGTGGTGTGTATGCATGGATTACCAAAAATTGAATGCATTGACTAATAAGGACCATTTACCTATGTCGTTTATGGACCAAATGCTTGATAGGCTTGCGAGGCGTGGATGGTATTGCATTTTAGATGGTTATTCCAGGTACAACCAGATTTCTATTGCACCAGAAGATCAAGAGAAAACAACTTTTACATGTCCTTATGGAACATTTTCTTTCAAGTGAATGCCTTTTGGGCTGTGCAATGCTCCAACAACTTTCCAACGATGCATGCTTTATATTTTCACAGATATGGTTGAAGACTCAATGGAGGTCTTTATGGATTATTTTTCAGTTGTGGGTGATTCATTTGAAGCATGTATTTAACTCCTTGGGAAAGTACTATAAAGGTGCGTTGAAACAAATCTTGTTCTACATTGGGAGAAGTGTCATTTCATGGTGAAAGAGGGTGTTGTTGTGGGGTACAAAATTTCAGGAAAAGGATTGCAAGTGGATCAAGCTAAATTAGAATTCATTGCCAAACTACATCCTCATATTTCGGTAAAAGGGGTTTGGAGTTTACTAGGCCATGCGGGTTTCAACTGGCGGTTTATAAAATATTTTTCCAAGGTAGCTCACCATCTTTGAAAGTTACTAGAGAAGAAATCTACTTTCAACTTTGATGAAGCTTGCCTAAAAGCATTTTTGTTCTTGAAGGAAAAATTAGTGTCGACTCCGATCATTGTTGCCCCTGATTGGATTATTCCATTCGAACTCATATGTAATGCTAGTGGTGTTTCTTTGGGAGATGATCATGGTCAACAAAAAGGCAAGCTATTTCACCCGGTTAATTGTGGAAGTAAAACCTTGAATGTAGCTCAAAAGAATTATACCGTGACTGAGCAAGAATTGCTAATGGTGGTGTATGCTCTTGAGAAATTTAGAGCGTATTTGTTGGGTACTAAGGTGGTGGTGCACACAGATCATGCTGCAATTCGATCTTTGATGGCTAATAGAGATGCAAAGCCAATATTGATTTAGTGGGTGTTGTTATTGCAAAAGTTTGATTTTGAGGTAAGAGATTCAAAGGGGTGTGAGAACCAAGTGGTGGATCACCTGGCTCGGCTAGAAACCAATATTTTTTATCCCGGTGAGAGGGATTTTGAGGCCAAAATTTCCTGACGAAACAGTGATGAGGATAACCCATGGAAACTCACCTTGGTGTGCTGGCTTCGCTAACTATGTAGTATGTGGGATTATGCTCGAGGGCCTGAAGTTTTATCAACAAAAAAAGTTCTTGTTGGATGTAAAAGGGTACTTCTAGGATAAAACGTACCTATTCAGGGAATGCACATATCATATAATTAGAAGGTGTGTATCGAAAGTGGAAGTAAATGCAATTCTCGATGCTTGCCACGATTCACCAGTTGGTGGACATAATAGCGAGATGCGCACAACCGCCAAAGTGCTTCAAAGTGGCTACTATTGGCCATCACTATACCAATATGATCATTCTCTTGTTAAACAATTTAAGCAATGCTAAAAGCGAGGATTATCAAGAAAGCATGAGTTACCTCTTAATCCTATCCTAGAGGTAGAATTGTTTGATGTTTAAGGAATCGACTTCATGGGACCCTTTTTGAGATCTTTCATAAATAAGTATATCTTGGTGGCTAGTTGATTGTGTCTCAAAATGGGTAGAAGTTGTAGCTTTTCCCAATAATGAAGGAAATAGTGTTGTGCAATCCTTGAAGTGATACATTTTCGCAAGGTTTGATACCTCACGTGGTATTATCAATGATGAAGGGTCTCTTTTTTGCAACCAGTTGTTTTCTTCGCTGTTGAACAAATATGGATTTAAGAATAATGTTGGAACCTCGTATCATCCACAAACAAGTGACCAAGTTGAAGTATCAAATCGAGAAATCAAGGGAATTCTCGCAAAAATAGTCAATGCAAATCGGACTAACTGGTCTTGAAAGTTGGATGATGCTCTCTTGGCATACCACATCACTTTCAAGACTCCAATTGGCATGTCACCATACCAAATTGGTATTTTGAAAGTCCTGTCACCTGTCAATAGAGCTTGAACACAAGGCCCTATGGGCATTGAAGACTTTAAACTTGAAATGGGGGATGTTTTGAAAGGTAGAGTCAATCAACTCCATCAATTAGAAGAGTTTCGGCTGAGGATGTATGAGAGTTCAGCCCTTTATAAGGAGAAAATGAATAAATGGCATGATGCAAAAATCTTCCTACAAGAGTTTAAAGTTGGCGATGTTGTTTTGCTTTTTAACTCTCATTTGAGACTCTTTGCGGGTAAACTCAAATCAAAGTGGTCAGGACCATTTAAGGTCACTCGAGTGTTCACAAATGGGGAAATTGAGGTTGAAAGCAAAGAAGAATTGACAGTTTAAGTAAATGGATAACACTTGAAGCTTTATTTTGGAGAATATCTTGATGCCTCGATAATTGAAGTGGTGTATTTGGAAGATGCTTGAGAGCAATTATATGTCGTGCCACAATGCTAAATAACGCGTTTCTTGGGAGGCAACCCAAGTTTTAGTCATTTTTGAATAACATTTGCTAAATGTGTAGGTTGAAATCCTTATCTTTGACGTAATGACAAATGGGCGGTGGACGGACCCTTTTGGCGAATCGCCAATCAGGACTCCTGATCGCCCAAGTGTATCACCCATTTTAAGGCCAACTTTAGGACTTGTTCTAGAAAATTTGGTGAGATACAAGACTTTTCGGTACATCTCGGAACCAGTCGGCGAGCCCGACTCACCTTTTTTCTCAAATTGGAGAGTCATCTTTCAGTAAGTTTCGGCGATCCATCTTCAGCACAACGACTCAACGAATGGGTCGGCATAACTGGCAACTGCTCTCCGATTGGGCGTGAAGGGAAGAGTTTTTCCTACTTTAATCTTTTCATTTAGTGATCACTACTCTTCCGATTTGCTAGTTGCAGTAGTTATATTTGCATTGATGGCACTGTAGAAGCCTAAGTTGGGGGTATTTTGTTGAGTTGATTGTGAATGTTGGTTTTTTATTCAAATAGCAATTCGCCTCCTGATTTTTGTGTTTTGTGAATGTGTGGTTGTTCTCTTGCACACCTGAGTATCAGTTGCGATCATTACTAATGACTTGAATAGTGTTCTTTATTGAACGATATCTTTGTGTAAATCTAATGAGACAAATTTGAGTTATATAAATCATGTGTGAACTCATGACTCTAAGGAGAGGGGCTTCGCCTCGAATCCAAATGATTTCTCTTCTTCTCTTAAGATATTTCTAGTTAGGACTTGATCGAGGGATCAATTGACTCCGAAACATAAAGTAACAAGACCATAACCTCGTGCCCCCGCCTTAAAGGATCCCAACTCATCACCCTCATCTCCAACTTATTCGTGGTTTTAAGGTGCTTTTGACTATTAATAAAACTTATTTGGAGACCAAGGCGAGGGGTCATCTTCGGCAACCAACCAGGGTCATATGGAGCCGGCCTCCCCGGCCGTCCCCCCTGCCCGCACCCTCCATAACGGAAGTACGTAGAAACCTTAATCTGTTTACTTCCTCCTTTAATAAGATCGAGATGAGGAGTGACCTTTTACTGGACCTCGAGGATCGGCTTAAACTTGAAACTGCCTCAGAAGAAAAGAGAGGCAAAATAATAGAATTTATGGAGATCTTGGCCTTTGATGAAGATGAACTGATATACTGGCATTCTCTTCCAACTCCGTATCCTAACTTAGGGCAAACTATCTCTAGATGGCAAAGTGAAAAGTCGAATTGATCTGCAGATCCCTCTATTCCAATAGAAAATGTTAGCCTTCATCCATGAGATCGGGGTATCACTACCAGTAGGGGCCCGCTTCCATAATAGACTTTGAAACCTCGCCTTCCCTTTTGGTGTCCGATCCTGGATACCATGACTTGCCTTCAAATGGGCTTCACCTTCAAAGGAGAGTAATCGATCTGCGGACAACAAGGCCAATGAAGATCAAATTTACCGGGGTCTGAGTCGTGTCTTGTCCTTGAGTCCTCTCTATGCCTCTCAAGTCCTTCTTTCCTTCGCTTGGGACTCACTAGCACACTCCTTGCTGCTTTCGTGCTTGATGGACTTCTGATGAACCAATGATAGAGATCCTTCCCTAACAGCTGCTGTTCAATCCGTCCCTGAGAGTGAGAGGAGTCGTAGGAATTCACATTGCCCTTTACGGCTTGGAATTCCTATTGTATAGAATAAATGTATTGGGCAATGCCTTTCTTTTCTTGAATTCCAAAATTCTCCGCCTTTTCTCAGCTTGACACCTACTTTAGAACCATCCTTTTCTAAGTACGACAAAGCTTCCTTGTAAACTAAGGCTAAGGCACGCTCGATAGCAAGAAGCTAGTGACTTCTTTCAGGTCATTAACCATAACTTGCACGAGGTATCACAGTGGGGCCTGTCTTCTGTCCGGTTCTTGGGTCCGGTCGAGCCTCTTTGAAATTACATCCCTGCCTCTCGTCTAACTCGAGTTGCCCCGCTCCTTTGGTAGTTAAAGTAGCTCGCTTCAAGAAGTAAGATTATATCCCTAGGGGTATGTTACGAGCAGAAGTTCTCTTGCTAGTGGAAGTAAGAGTAGCAAGGTTAGGACCACATATAAATATAATAGGGGAAAGCCATTTTATTCCCTAGAAGTTTGTACGGTTGGGAAAGCCAGAACTCTTGTAAACCAGCTTGATAAAGGGTAGTGGTAGGGACAGTCTCAGTACCACTGAAAGTGCGATAGTCCTTCAAGCAAGGGACTTGGGCAAACAAAGTCCTTACTCGTATTCCACCAACAACTCGCGTATCGTATAGAGCTTTTTCCTATCCTTTCCGCATAGACTTGCTTCACACCTGTGTCAAAACCAGTTGAGTTTTACTCTTCAGTAAGAATGATAAAGCATTTCGCAAGCTTGAATCCCTATAAAAAGTCCTGTCGCAATAATTTAGCCTGAAAAGAAAAAAAGTGGGGTAGAAGTTAAGTTTCTATTGAATTGAGTAAGATCCTTTTGAATAGAAGATGCCCATGAAAAAGAATTTTTTAGAGGAAGATAAAAAATACGGATTTCCCTATTGATTCACCTCTGAAGCGGATAAGATCCAAAGAAGTCTATACCTGCAGATGAAAGAGGAGCTTCTACGTGAACATTTCTAATAGTGGTTTCTCCTCCAACAGTCAAGTAATTAGCACTGGTTATTCCACAAGAGCTCTTACTCTAACAGAACTAGTATCGTCAACTCCAATTGTAGCAGCGGGAATGTCTTCACCACCAGATATTGCATTAAGAGCTTCTATTGCATCAACGGTGGAAATGGAGAGCAGGCTCGGAATATAATAGCTTGAACCGCTTAGGCTCTTTGCACCTAAATAAATAGTAGACACGCAAAAAAATAAGACCCGAAACTTATAGAGTCGTAGCCTTCTAAGACTTTCTTCTCCAACTCACTCAATCGATAGGTTGAGGCAATCAACTGGAAATCGACCAAAAGGACCTGTCAAGCCTTAGAAGTCAAAGCATGCATCACATATCATCATGCATAGCTTATTAGCTGTAGTAGCTGCATAGGAAACATAAAGCATATAGTACTTTTCTCCATTGTCATGCATCAAATGACTGTCTCTCCTCTCTCAAAGCAGGCGAGCTTCAAGCTTGGAAGATCAAGAAAAGCGAGAACGGGAATTCCTAGAGCTGCTGGAGAATAGCAAAAGAAAGATCTCAAGGCTCTGGGAATATACCACTCCCGATACTCTTCCTCCGTAACCTCTATCTCCAAATCAACGGTTTGATATGATGAATTGAATATCATTACCGATGATTACAATTTCATCAATATATACTAAAAGAAAAAATAGAATAGTTTCCACGTCAACGAGTAAAAAGGGACTGCCTGGGATTGAAGAAAACCAGCATCCACAGAAGCAAATTTGGCAAACCCATTTTGGGACGCTTGTTTAAGTCCATAAAGGGACTGATTCAGGCGGCAAACTGAGTTCTCCCCCTGTTGAGAATATCCGTGAGGGAGAGACATGTATACTTCCTTTTTTGGAACATGTTAAGGCTTTATGCTCTAACTCACCTTCACAACTCTAGGTGTCGTCGCGCCTAAGTAATCATTCTTTTTCCACTGTCTGATTGCAGTAGGGGGTCACGTAGGATGGTTAAGCCAGGAGCAGGACCGATACTTTGCTTAGCCAACACATCTTCACATTGCCTTCCCTCCAAATATGTCTCAATTCACACCTCCAATCCCTTCTCATTAGCTCTCTGATTCTCAGGATAATATTGAAATGTGGATCCTCAGGCCCAGCCATTGTGCAGCTTCTGTATAGAACCCAGGGAGTCCTTCTCTTCCTGAAGAGTTGATGAGCGTGGGATATAGATTCAAAACAGATATGTGTGTGGTCTTCGTGTACCTCCACCTACAGGGCTGGCTGTGCCCACCATCTTTATCTTTGTCTCCCCGTCCTACCGGGGTCCGCCTCTTATTCCACATTCCTATACTAATCTAATTTGGATTAAGATTCCAAAATCTCTCAATATATCACGATTACCCTCTATCGTCCAGTCCATGGCCCGGTCTTTATTTAGAAAAAGTCTTGCAAGAGACTTTTAAACAGTTCTTTTCGGTTTTCAGGTCCGCTTGCCATATCAGGTGACGCGGAGAAAGCAGCTAAGAGCAAGAAGAAGTTGGTTTGTAATCAACACTACGGGGGTGCTTGAGATAACCATGTCGAAGAGATAAGGATAGGCTAAGCGTGTCTAGTGCACTACGAACAAAGAACGGAATAGAAGGGGCCTAACCATCCTTCGTTGCTCCCGTTGAGGGATAGAACTCTTCCAATGAAGTAGGTGATACATCCGAACAAGAAGTAGACTAAGACAGTGATTCGGATCTCACACCTTCCACCAGCCTCTTACAATAGGGGCTTTTTTTTTCCGAGTTGCTTTCCTTCGTGTTGGTAGTGGTACCTACCTGCTAAGCTATCCCCTTTTATTCTATACTCTATTTTTTGCCCGCCCTGAGGAGGGCCCAGCTTTCAAAGGGAGTGAAGTAATTGGATTTAGGATGTCACTAGGCGACTAACCCACCTTTCCGATACAACTTCTTTCTACTTCCGGATCTCGTAATAAAGGAAGAAAAGAAGAGCTTGATCCGCTCGAAGAGTTTCCCACCCGGACTGTGACTTCTTTCTGATTCCCCAATCCCAGCTTGGACTTCCCCGTGTAAGGAGTTTTATCCCAGATTGGATTCATTCTGTTTTAGCCCGAGACTTCTAAACTATAGGCGTAAAGCAGGTCATGAACCCATAGTTTTGTCACAGCTTTGGAATTGGAATCCACATGCTAGATGCGAGGCTTCTTGTCGAGGCACAGCTTTTATTCCACGGTTGTACCATCGCCTTATCGTGTTCCAGTAGCCGCACTTGCTACTGTCTTGGTGTTCCAAGGCTTTCTATCTGGCTTAGCAGCCCTTCTTCTTCTGGTGTGCCATGATGGTATGGAAGATGCATTTTCTCTGGCCGTTGCAGGGCACTTCTTTGACTAAAGAACAAGGGCTTTAGGAGTTACACCGGTTTGCCTTCTGGCTTGACTGAATGGACTGAGACCGAGGAACAGCTATCGTCTACTGGCTTTTAACCGAATTGCAACTTTCTAGCTCTTAGCTTGACTACCTCTACCGAGAAGCTCTCTCTCGCTTCAGCCCAACCAATTCACAGACGATGAAAAGAAGTCCTCAAATCCTAAGTACACTAAGTGGGTAAAGACGAAGCAGTTGCTCGTTAGCTGGATCAACGCCACCTCCGGATGGAAAGGACAAGGAGCTGTCGGATGTCAATCTCTTTTCTTTTATGCTGCATGCAGCTACCTTCCATCGGCACATTATTCGCTCTGCTACAACGAACGAACTAAATGGCAGACCATCGAGAGTGAGTGAACGGCTAGCCAAAGCTTCTCGTTTGGAGAAAAATCGTGGTGGAAATGCGGTTGAAAGCTGAAATGAGACGACAGAACGAGTGAAAGAAGTTACTGAAAGTAAAGCCCCTTTTGTTGTGTTGGGCAACATGGGAGTGCGAACTCGGTTCCCCGTACGACACACCACAACTATTAACGCTCTTTCTCAATCAGGTCTGGAACGCACAGCGTTGTTCGTAGCTTGGCCTTTTTTCGATTTCCTATTTAGCGCTTTGAATTCTTCTGCTGTTCCTGCCTAGCGTTGAGGCCGTAGGGCTTCCCTTGTAAATAAGTTCGAATTATAATAAAGTAACGGTTCGGGAGAGCCTATGCAGAAGCCTTTTTTTTCTTCTTCAGCTTGCTTTCCTGCGTCTCTTACGATGGTCTTGCTTGCTAACGTAACGAGCAGAGGGAGCGGCGTGCTACGAGCTTCCGGTGGACCAAGTTCTTATAAAACAACGTATTTTCCGATCTACGTCTCGTGCAAGATGCTGGGGTGGCATGGAACTACTGGTAATTAATCCATCTGCTGATGGTATAAGCGGCACATACCCGACCTTCACTGGAAGTGACATAAAAAAAGACAGCTGAATCAAAAAGAAAGATGTTGATGAAAAACGTATTTTATCCCCTATCACACGGAAAGGGAAACCTATAGTTTGTTTGATAGGCCCGGAAATGCTTCTTATTGGTTCCCTGCCCCCTATCGATGTGAATGGATTTTTAGACTAAACCCAAGACCACGCTCTTCCCTTTTGAGTCTGCTCTTAGGTGCCCTAGCCCGAAGAAGGAAAGACGAGGCATAGCAAAGGCTAAGGCGATGGAAGCAAGACTGAGTCCCTGTGGGGAAGGCGCCAAAGTCTTTTCGAGACGTGCGCAGGATGATAACCTAATTGATTATTCTGAAGAAAGGGCCACTATCTTCCAGAATTAGCCCTTCCTCCGCCTTATTCTTTTGAAGGTATGGGACCCTATTGAGCCAGTCTGAAAGATCGATACAATAAAGAAAGTCCCTACTCGCGAGGCCAATCCTACAGACGATCAGGCAAACTCAAGCTCACTTCAAGTGCAAAATGGACTTGTCGTACCTGAAACGGAATTGGCTCATCGGCTTGATTCCCTCACTTCCTTGAAGTCGGTCGCTAATCGGTTGTAAGCTGAGACTTATGTCGCAAATAAATAGATACACTTGTTCATTGGTCTACGATCCGCTGCAACTTGTCTTTCTTGTGTGGTATCATACCTCATTGAATGATTGTTTTCCCCTGTCTCTGCGAAAGAACTCCCTTGTTTCATCGGTGTAGCTGCTATTTGGTGAGAAAACTCCTTGCTTGTCGATAAGAGGAAATAAGCAGCTGTAGTAAGCGAGTAAGGAAGCGAAACTAGTCTTAGATGTCGCTAATCCGCTGCTTCTTCCTTCCTCTTAGCTCTTAGAATAGCTTATAAACGAGATCGTATAAGCCTAGCCCAGTGGTCATCTGATACCGGTAGAAGTGGCTATGGTAAAAGTGCTTTCCAATCCGTCACGTCGTCCCATCCTCCTAACGATATATTGCGAGGAGCTTTACGAAGCCATTCGTGGTCTATTTATATATAGCTTATCCTTTCTTACTGTGACCCGGGAATAATAACCATATCCAAGCCAAGGAGTTAGACCAACCCAGATAGACCACGTTATGGCCGATGGGATTAGGAAAGAAGCAACGGATTGATTAAGCGCGCTAGCGCGAAAGCCGTTGCGCCTTAGCGCATCCCTTTTCTTGCTAGGGCAAGCACGAGGTCTGGTTCAAGGCAAGGTATAGCTTAACGGAATGAAAGAGAATTAGTGTATTAAGCAAGTACGGAAAAGCGGAAAAAGGGAATTCAGGCGCTGTTCTCAAGTCTAGTTAACGAAGCCGAGAGGGAAAGCTTACTTGAGAGGATATACCTGACTGAAAGGATATATATTCGATGTCGCATATCCGCTGTTGCATAGTTATATTCCTCTAATCGCTAATCACTGCCTTTTCCTTAATCTCAAACTGGATGCTAACCCTATATTTATCTGAGTCTTATGCTAAAAAGGACTTGCTTTTAGTTCGTCTTCGCCCAAGTGCGGCTAATGCTATAATAGGAACGGAACTCATACTTCTAACTCTTCCCCCGGAACGTCTTCTTTAAGAGCGGATCCAACCCTTCTTCTTCCTTCTCAAGCAGATGCCGAACCTCATTATTTAGCGGCTCTCCGAAGTCCCAGAGGTGGAAGCGGTTCTGATAGGCGGGACAAAGCGCTTTCAATGGTGATGAAAGAGGGGGAAATGCCTGGACGACAGCCACTCGCCCAACCTGGCGATAGTACTGTAAACCCTTGGCTCGCGATTGAAGAATGTATCTCACGCGGCTCTATCCAATAGCGATCCCTGCGTACACGATAGATCATCATCCTTCTCTAAATCATGCATGTTGGTTTGTTGTCGCGGTAACCTCCTTCGGTTCTGTTCGCAGATCAGGAACATTCCTTGGCTGCGAGTTAAACGATCGAACATCAACAACGGCAGTCACTTTACTAACAACTAGAATGATAGCAGAATGGCTTCAGGAAACTGCTAATACTAGAGTAGAGGGATTGGAATGATTGCAAGACCCTCACTTCCAAGACTGGACGGTTACCTTCAAAAAAGAGGAAGAGAGGGAAAGGCCCCACGCGGTTAAGAAGCTGAAAGAGAAGCTACTGGGCATCCTCACTGACGCTATTTAGTTATTCGGGATCAGAATTCCCACTAGAGAAGACGGGAATTGAGTCATGTCAGGGTTATCCCTGTATTGTATTAGCGAGAGGCGGAACCCTTCTTTCTTAATCAGACGATTTCTCTCCTATCATGTATGATTGATCAAAGTCTGGTATGTAGGAATCAGAGTCTCAATCGACTGGCATCGCCCTTCACTCCAAAATTCCTCAAAGAAAGCAAGCAGCAAGTCAGTCTGCGCATAGCATACTCTCTCAGTTCTTCTCCTTTTACGACCGGTCGAAGGGGAATGGGCCAACTCGAAATGGACCAATTCGAGAAAAGGGTCAAGATATGGTGCTGCGGTCAGAACAAGGAATGCTTTCTAGGAGGGTAATGCAAATTGTGATATATCTCAATAGTTAACGGAAAGGAATAGGCGAGAGGAGAAGTGTTGTTTGCAAGCGAACCCAATAATGCCAGGAGGCGGAGAGCCTTTCGATGAAGCCTGCACCCACTGGGAAAAAGGAATAATATACCTTGCCAGAGTTTCCCGATAAGGGGTCTTAAACAACATAAGAAAAAGCTTCACCGACTGCTTTATCCACAAGAATGTCATAAAGGTTCTCTCCGGTCTTCCTCAAAAAGACAGCTTTAGAGCGCAAGTCAAACTCATGATAGGCGAGCAAAATCACGCGCACATGGTTTAGCGGTTTGCTGTGCTCTGTGATCTTATTCTTCTCCAAGACCCGATGCTTCATCTGCTTCTTTAGCTTAGTAGGACTTCAAACACGCGCTATTGCGTGAAAGATTTCCCAATTTCATTGCAAGGGATGACCGGGCGACTCCTCTAAAGGGATTCGCTAATGGCACAAGAGAGAAATTGCCAATTAACGATACTGATTCCGGATGCCCGATACCAGAGGACAAAAGACCCATTCCCGATAACAGATAGATGACGACATAGTCAAAGTCTCTAATATAAATAGAATAGGTTAAGTTACATATGTAAACATCAACTAGACTTCGGTGGTTAACAACCACCTACTTCTTTGAAACATCAAATCCGGCGTAGTATGAGTTCTACGTTAGTAAACGAAGAATTGGGTGATATCAAATCCTATGTCCAAAAGTAGAGCACCATTATCTGATCAGGCTAAAGAAAGACTTCAGGCCAAATTAGATATGAGGAAAGGTTGAAACGACAAGAAGAGTGCTTAGTGAGGAGACAGCACCGGAGGGAGGAAATTCTCGCGAATAAGGAAGCACGTCGACTCCGAAAGGAAGCTCCCGAGAGGGAAAGAGAAGAAAAGAACCAATGACATCATCCCAAGCCGATTGCTTCTCTCGAGATAGTAGTGAGGAAGGAAAATGCTTTGTCTATCGATGTAGTTCCAAGTCTTCGATGTCCCTCGGAGACTGACAAGAATTTGTACTAACAGAGTAGTAGAATGGGATTGATGATGAGCGGGCAAAAGCCCCCAGATCTCCTGGTTTGTGAGCCGGGTTCAACCCTTTTTTTTTTTCTTAGCTGCTCTGGATTCTATTCTAGATGCTACTTACTTACATATTCCGTTTTATTTCAAAAGGTAGCCCATCTATATAGCATAGCTGAAAGCGGACAAAAAAGGCTGTTCCCATAGCGTTACGTAGGCTTAGCTTAGCCCCTCTCTCTAACTAAGGATTCAATCCAGTCCCAAGCGTCCCTGGATTGAATCTTCCGGTTTTTTATATCAGCGAGCTAGACCCCTAAAATGCTCGGTACTTTAAGGTGGGGAAACCAATCCTCCCTGCTCGTTCCTAGGTCTTTTCTTTTTTTTTTTTTCGCCTTATTTCATTCACTGATTTCTGTAATTCATTTCTCTTTTATGAATAGTTGGTTGTGTTGGATGATTGGTGGGTAGTTTGAAGGACGAATGCCGGAGGGCAGCTTTTTAGAGCGGGCGCTCTGTGCGGTATTTTTTATGTTTATGTCTGTATTTGTTCTGTAGTTGGATCAGCCCTTTTGCTTAGTATGTCGAGGGTGGATTAATGAATGACTGCTTTAGCTCTATCGACAGAGGCCCCGCCTAAAGTTCTGACCCTTGCTTCAAGCTCTGCTCTGGGAGAATGGCCCCACCCGATGTGATCGACGTCGCATCTCGACCTGTTCGTGCTGCGGAGCGAACACCTACTTTGAGGAGAAAGAAATCCTTTCCTAAAGTGAAAGTGAATTCAAGCCGGTACATCATAAATAAAAAGAGAGGCTTCAGTTTCTTGCTTATCTATGGAATATCGCATTGTTACTGGCCTTTCCAAAAAAGAATTTTATTGTTAGGAAATAAGGGAGACTGTGACTCTCCCCCTTTATGTGTTCTATATCAAAGTCAAAGAGGGTCTTGACATCTTTCTTAAGGGTTTCTTTCAACGCCTTACAATTTGTTCTCATCAGGAACCTCTGGTGTTGGATGTAGATTTGGAACTTTAGGATGGACTTCACCGCTTTTATTTTAAAGGGAAAGAGGAAGCCCCGGACGTCAACTTCTTTGATGACGACCAAGAAGATATTTCCCAATAGCGGTCCTCCTTTTGTAAAAATTATAGACCAGGTATTTATTCCTCTCCTTCAAGTTCTACTGCACCCTTCGGTCAAGTAAACCAAGCTCACAGAAAAAAGGAAATCTTTTACACCGATGTATCGTACTCTCTCGACCAGGTCATCATAAGAAAATACGGAAAAATCTTTCCAAAGTGAGAGAAGGAGGGAAGGCGCGCTACAACTAACATAACAGCCAGCTGAAAAACGTTAGCTAGCTAGGCTAGCGCGCAATGGCTTTCTCTGATAGGGGCTTGCTTCTTTAAGCTCCGCCCAACCTATACAAGGTGCTGCTCGCTTTCTCTCAGCCACTAGTGGCTTATGTAGTGGTCGGCATTCCTACGTGCTCCTCCTTGCCCCCCTACTTAAGAACCCAAAGGTCACCTTTGGATGTTGTCGTGACGCTTTGGTTACGAAGGTTACCGCCGTCTAGGTTTATGGATGGATTCAGTCAGCGAAAGTCCCTCCAACTCAATCAATATCAACAAGATGTCGTGACCGCATAGGCTTGGTTTATTTTGTCATAAAAAAAGTTGGTTTCGTGGGTTCATTGATTAGTACACCTCCGGTGCTGGTAAGGCCGGGACCGTTGTCGTCCATCTCCGGTTTGCCGGCCGATAAGATCTCTGAGATTGACCAGCCAGCTGGGTTGGTTTGGCTATTCTTTTCTATTGAAAATGAGTCAGCTGTCTGCGCGAGTCACCTTCTTCTAGGCTCCGCTGGACGAAGTGATTTAGAAAGATTCTTCTTTATCGATGGTGATCGGTCATGGTATCCATAGCCTTGCTTCTTTTTCGGCCAAATCCTGATTTCGTTTTGCTTCTCCCGATCGTCGAGCCTGATCGACTCGACTCTTTTCCCTGCCCCCCGGCCTCTCACTTCATTTCGTTCTTCTTCTATACCGTTGCTTGAATGAAGACACTCGATCGGCCCGACTTTCCCAAATGCCCCCCACCGGCCCTTCTCCTTTACGGGTCTGGATTTTTCACGTCGTTTCAGTCGTCGTTGTCGACGGGGAAGAAAGAAATAAATGAATGTTATTTTGGGAAAATGTATAATAATACACCTACCGAGACGAAAGCCAAAGGTGTGTCTCGTAGGTGGACGTATCGAACTGAAATAAGATCTCAGATTGACATCTTGATACACTGATTTACCATAATAATAAATAGAGTCAATGGTGACTCCGCCGTGGGAAGAGCCGCTTCCTTCTTGCTTGATAAGGGGGGCTTCCATTCACCAGCGCGGACTAAAAGTGCTCTCCGAACCGTGCTGGATAGTCACCCATCACACGGCTCTCAAACCCAACCTGTGGTAGATCCCGGGAGACAAAGTCAAAACGCAACATTCTTTGCCCCATACTTTGAGATGCTCTTCTCCTGTTTTACGAATCCTACAACTCTCTTTACTGAGCGACACTCCATCCATATCCCTACTAGTGGTTTTTCTTTCATTCAATCATTACTTGTTTGACAGCTTAAACTAGGCTCCACTTTAGAGATAGGTTTTTGGTCTTAATCAAAATAGGTCAAGGGCGCGTCGGAACAGTCGGTAGCTGCTTAGTCTCATCCGAGAGTTTAATCTCCTTACTCCTTACTATTTTTTCAAAGAAAAAAAGAAGGGGGTCGATTTAGGCTCCTTCCCTTCCACTACGTAGCTGCGCTAGCAGGTACTACGAGCCCTCTGTCCCACGCATCTAACCAGCTCGCGTGGTTCACCGGTTCCACCGAAAACTCTCATTTGTTGAAGCGGAGCATAGTGAGCTTTAGGCGCTGAGCGAGAAAGGTCTCTTCTTTCCTTTCGATTTATTCACTAATCTGAAACTTAGCACTTGTTTTCTTATTGATTCCCGGGGCAGTGGCATTCTTGAATGAAGTGTATCTGAACCGAATTAGCACTTCTCAGATCAGGCTAGGCCTCTCCAGCTGAGCTGGGTGCCGGGGCCCTGGATGCGCTAGCGATTGGCACATAGGGGATGGTTGCCCGGGTTTCTCGGCCTGGTATCCTGCACCTCGCATTCATGATATCTACATTCAACTGTGCCCCGGAGACACGGTCGAAGCACGCCCGTCCAGTGTGCTTCTTTCACGACATGCTATAGTCCTGGGTGTCTTCCAGTGGTCTTCTAGCCTTAGAAGAAGTCGTGTCCGCCCCCGGCATCTGCAACGTCCTCCTTTGATATTCTAATCTGGGAGAACTAAAAGACTGACCCATTCAGTGACTTTCGCGGTCGCCCTCACTAAACCAACTTGAATCTGAACTACGATTCAGATCAAGTCTTACCGAAATAGGATTTCCTTTTCGTGCCATATGCGCTTAGACTTTACTTTTTCCCCCTTTTTCTTCCCGGTCTAATATTTGTTCTCGAAGGTCTTCGTTTCCGTGTAGAAGCAAACTCTCCAAATTTTGACCAACCTTTCCTTCAGTAATCTTACAACGAACAGGAGTTTTTCCATTGTAAATTCGTACGGAGCAATCAACGAATTCCGGTGAAATAGAAGATCTACGTGACCAAATTTTCCTGTTAAAAAGAAGATCTCTCTTCTTCTTCATTCTCAAGAGGAATGCATCAACAAAACTGCCCTTCCATATAGATCGTCGTGGCATGAACGAATTTCTTCGCTTCGATTCCGCCCCTAAAGCTAGCTCCTACTCCTCCTCCTTCTCCTTTAGGATAGGATCCTCCTTGGTCCTTTTTACATCACACTCGGCCGCCCAAGAGGACTGGCTATCTTTCTCTTTATACGCAATATCTTGAAAGGTAAAGAAAAAGATCTACCGTGGCCTTATGTTGGCATGGGATTTGGGTTACAAGCAGGTCATTCTTGAAACAGATTTAGAATATTGTTTGCATGCTGTGATTCATTTGATTTTCTCTAATCACCCTCAAGTACAACTAATCCAAGCTTGCAGGAATCTTGTTCAAAGGGATTGGCAGTGCTTTTGTAAGCATACTCATAGAGAAGAGAGAAGGTAAGATCGCAGTCGACTGGTTGGCATCTGAAGTTCTGAAGCATCCGCCGGGTTATCAACAGCTTCTGACCTGTTTGCCTGAACATAAGATACTTAAAAAAGAAGAAAGAAAAGGAAAACCTTATTGTAAATGGCACGAGAAATGGACTCACTATACAAATAATTGTGTAAATTTCAGGAATCTGATTCAAGATTACTTGGACAAAGGTTTGTTCCGGATAGCAGACCGACCAATGGGAATCGAGACATCACCGTTTACGGGAGCAGTAGAGAGATCAATATGATGTCTGCTGACTTAAGGAAGTTGTATGACCCACAGAAAAAGTTGGAGGTGGCTGAGCACATCCCATCCCACAAGAGTCAAGCCCTTCAACGGGTTAAACGTGCCATAAATGGGCTTTTAGTGGACTCAAAAAAGAAATCTTGATATAATAGATATCCCGGTAAGAGGAGGATAAAAAAAGCTTATGATGAGCCCATCACAGAGATGCACAGAGGAAGAGAACGAACGTCAGTCTCTTAAGCGACCGATTAAGAAATGCAAAGATAAGGGGAATGGTTAGTGATGAGGGCATAGGACAGAGAAATTTCCTTCTCACTCTTTTAAATCCCAGGGATTGCCTCAGGGAAGAGGCCAGTCCCTGAAAAAGCCATCTCGATTGGTATCATTCAAATGCGAATATAGGCCTGATTGAAGCATAAAAGTGAAATAATAATAATGAGAGGCTTTTGTCCGTTGATGGTCATCTTACCTGTCTCCTACGCTACGCTCTCAACTGGATCAATCGCTTTGTCCTGATTTATTGAAGAGGTGCCCTGTGGAACATGTTTTATGGAATTGAACTCTTTATTCCATATTTCTTTTCTTACTGATTGAATGAAACTTATGTAGTCGATCATGATGGGAAGATCCCGCTAGGATCTCGGCACCCCTCCTCTGCACTTATTCCATCTATTTAGTCAATGACTCAGCCTTTAGTCTGCTTTGAATGATCCTATCTGCACTTATTCCATCTATTTAGTCAATGTAAGTGATTTCATACGTCAAAGTCTAATGAGAAGATATTAAGAGTCAATGTAAGTGATTTCATACTCCATAAATATCAACTAGAATAGTTGGCAAAGGCAATCTTTCGTTAAAAGTCATTTCAGTACATATACACTATAGATTCTCTTCGTTATATCACTTTTATATCTCATCTATCTTACTTCTTGATTAAGCAGCCCTGGAATCACTTCACTCCGGGCAACAAGCCTACTCATCATCAAAGCTAGTCCAAGCCCATGCAAAAATGACCTCATTATCATGGGAGCCCTTTCCTTACTCCTCAATATAGTCGTTCTATACATTAAGATTTACAGCACCTATTCAGGAGCTGGGGAATCGGCTTGCAAGGAAAATCTTGATTGAAAGTCCATATCTTTCTATTTTCCTCTATCTCCGGCTAGAAAAGAATGTATGCGTCAAACTTTGATGTCTCACTGGTTTAAGATACGACGAGATAATCATCAAAGTTTGGGAATCTCAACGGGAATACCTCACTGCACCGGTACCGGTTATGAGCCACATTCAACGAAGAGTTTCTGGTCTTTGTCCCCTTAATGCATTATAAATTGCAAGGAAAAATGAAAAAAAAGTGGAATTCTATAGGTTTAGCTAAGACGATTTCGGAAATTAAAACTTATTCCTTTTTTGTTTGGTGCGAGCTCAACTTAAGCTATACATTGCTCCGAGAAGAGCGGTTTGGGTGCACCCAAACCGCTCTTCAACCACTTGCGGCAGAATTTCCAAATCTATTTAGTATGGAGATGTTGGCACAAGAAGGCAACTCTCATTATATATCAATCTTTTGCTCTGGCTACTATTGACTTGACTACATTGTCTCACTGAGCAGTGTTTTCTCATGGAGGAAAGAAAGATGGGCCAAATCATGCGGGTAAGTGCCCAAGAAATTTAATACTAGCTACTTCCACTACTGTCACCCCTAAGTATTGCGTTATCTATGAGAGTTGGCCATTTGAAGAAAAGACATCGGATTATACAAAGTGCCCCTAATGCTATGATGTTGACACAATCTAGTTGGCGGCATTTTCTAATTGAAAAACATAAAAGATTATTTGGATCATTGTTCCAATGTATCTCAGCCTTTCTGCAAGTTCCAATTTAGAAGGCTGAAATTGACCATTAGAAAACAAAACAATGGCCAATAAAAAGAATTCTCATTTGAAGTTGATTTTAATGAGCATAAAACCAGGCGAAGAGTCTAATTACTGCTTTTTGTTTCACTTTATAGGGTAGGGTCACCGTGCCTATGTGGGTCGTAGAAAAGAAAATACATAAAGCCTAACAAGCGATCCATGCTTCCTTGAAATTTGCCAGAATTGTCATCACCTATGGTTGATTAAGAAAAAAAACTGAAAACAAGAGACCTGGTTTTTTTTCCAGTTTCTAATTCCAGAATGTCTGCATCTATTGTTCTTGTTATAGATAAATGTTTAGATGAACTACACCTCCTGAATTACATCCCTCCTTGCATGCATTTGTTGATTCACTTCCCTCGACAACGAGAATTTAGAGTATATTGTATGGCCGCACAGTATTTTATGATTTTTCGGAGGAATTTATAGCATCCATCTGCTAATGTGTAATGTGCTGCCTGGTGACAAATCACCAACTCAGGAGTCCTTGAAAGCCTTGATTACGGAACTGACATATACTTGTCCCCAATGCATGCATCATCAGAAGTGGCACACAAAATATTCTCATCACTGAGGCCATACAAATTGAACATTCCAGAAGCTTCTAGAGACCGGCGCCTGGGTACGGCAATTGAGGTTGCTCCTGCTATAATTCAAGGGCCATCAGCAGAAATGTCTCGAGGAGTAGTTAAACGGGCAGGAGATAATAAAGAATAATTGTGTGCACTGGTGGACCTAATACTTATGTACCCGGGCTAGCGCCCTCTCTCTTCTGTGCCCTCTCTCTCTAGCAGAATGCTATCTGTTCTTATTCATATATTACCTTCCATTATAAAAAATAAAAAATAAAAATGAAAAATGTTAAGATATTCTTAATGATATTCGGGCTTCTACCCAGCAGAGTCTTCCATAACTGACCGACCGGTGAAAGGATAGCCGGACCCGTTGAAAGCCGGCAGTTATTGATGGCTCGGAAAGAAAGCTGGGCTAGGTCTTCTTCCCTTAGAGAGGCTTATTCTCCTTTCCCGAGTTCTCAAATATTTGCTTTTGTCTCTGTTTATTCTATTATTAGTTCTATTGTTCCGATCCGCTTGTGTTTCAGGAAATCAAACCGAAGTCAATTCATTCAACAAGATCTGTTCGGATCAGATCTACCAGCGACCGGTTTACGGAACAAGGAGTTAAGCAAGGGCCAGGAGATTGATAAAAGAACCTGGCCGAAGTAAGTCTTGTGTTCAATTCCGCGGTTGGAAGGATTTCTTTCTGCCATCTGTCTTTCCCTTCTCTCTCTTCTCTTAGCAAAGGTAGGTGAAAGTAAAACCTTTGGCTTGCGGGCTCAGGGACTGCAGTCAGCTGCTTCCCCTGTAGCCGTCAGCTCGTTCTTGACAGATCCGATCGGGTGTTCATAATCTGGAGTAAAAGGATTCGAACCTTTGCATGCCGGTACCAAAAACCGATGCCTTACCACTTGGCTATACTCCATAGGCCTGTTTTGGACGGTAGGAACGGGGAGAGGGGGAAGGGAGAAGCAGGGCTCGAAGAACGAGCCGAGCCGTGCAAGGACGCGGGGATATAGCAAGTAAGCAGCAAGGTTCTCCCCTTAGGACCGACTACAACAAGCTCGCGACTCTAATAGAAAGAAAGGGTAAGCTCTCTGCTCTATTTGCTTGCAATGCTATGCCTATCAAAGTTGGCGAAGGCTTCTGTAACCTTAGACTCGTTACGCTGTTCGACCGAACTCGTTGGCTCCGCGTCCACCGAAAGTCGGTAACCTTCGTCACCGTCAGCATTTGGTACTCTCTCGATAGCTTCAATAGTTCACTGAAAGCCTTTGGTGTAATAAACCGCAAGCCCTTCAGAAAGAAAGACATAATATAATAATGAATTAATTAATAAACATTAATAATTCAAAAAAGAAAGGGTTGGTTAAGAACTATTGACTGTAAACCATAGCAGTTACAGTCACTCAATGGAGATGTTCGCCTTTGTTTGGAATGAAGATGGATGAACAGGCACTTGAGCCTGGAACTGATGAAATTCGGGGAAAACATGGAAGCGGTCACTATACTGGGGGGGCAAGACATGACCGCGACTTAAGAAAAAAGTACCCTTGAAAAGACTAAAGGAACGGGGGAATGACTACCTGTAATAAAGCACAGGCTAATACGAGCCGACCAGAAGAAGCAAGGCTTAGATTACCAGATCCTGGACACAATCTTCCTAGAGATGGAGAGCCACTTGACTGTAAGGAAAGGGGCCCTTGGGCCACTTGCCTCGCCCTTTTTTTTGCACCTATCCTTCTTGCTTGCTTACCTATAGCTCTCTTGTCTTAGTGACTCTTCCTCTTTTCTAGGTTTTTTTTCTGAGTGTTAAAACGATAGATTTTTCATTTGCCAATGAATTGGATCCGCCCCGATTCGATCAATAATGGGATTCTTGGCTAGAGAAAGGTTCTGTGACATGGACGCCCAGCCCAACTCGGTCGGTCGGTTGGCCCACCTAACAGATGATGATATTCTCGATCGATTTGATCGAATTTCATTCTTTCTCACTATTCAGAACAGTGGAGCTTTCGATCAAGATCTTCTCGCCTCACCCGTTTGGGCTCTCGCTCGAATCGGAACCTTTATGCGTAGGTAGGCTTTCGACTCAATCTAATAGCCTACCTATCGGGCGCCAATAAAAGAGAAAGTTTTCGCATGGGCTCATCATCTGATGCAGAACCGATGCGAGAGGGAGAAGCGGGGATTGATAGCTTTCAAGAACCAGTGGAAAGGAAAGACTTCTTCCCTGCATTCCTTCCTTTCCAAAAAAAAGGAAATTTGTTTGGGCAAAAACCTTGGTAGTTTTCAAACAAATCCAATGTTGGGCCAAGCCTTGCCAGCCGGTAATAGCCGAAGGCATAAAAGGGGGAGATAGGGAAGAGGAGATTAAGGATAGTCACTCCACTCCATAGATAGTGCACACAGATTCTTCTTTCATTTTCCATTCCTTTCGGGTCGGAAACGCGGGCTGCTAGTGGGGCTGTGCCCATTCTCCCTCTTCTTCCGCTTTACAACCGGAATAAGGAACCTTAGAATTCACCCTACCTGTCGATGAAAAAATGGGATTTGAGAGGAGCTGAAAGCCACTTGACTCTAAGGAGAGGACCACCCGCTAGCGGATCAGAAAGATTTGTATGGAATGTCCTACTCCTGCCTGAGCTTTCCGATCAACCAATCCCCTATTTCAGGGACATCTGTGTTAGGTAGGCCCAGGGATCACTGATTAGTCGAATGAGCCCATCTCTCTGGCCTATCATTTGTTGGTCGATCCGGCTGGCGGCTCCTGCATCTCCTGCCTCTCTATGGGGCCCTTTTTTTAGACTAGTTTGCTGCTAGGAGTCCCTAGAGTCGAATTAATAATCAATAGAAGTCCCAATAGAAGTTGACTGACCTGGCTCTTCAATCGACGATCTACTGCTCCCTCTTAATAGCAGATGCCCATGCTTGATTCGAAAGCCCTAGCCATCCCCAGGTATTCAGTGTCTGGTTCGATAGACCAGGAAGAAGTCCAGGAACCTCCCACCCCCTCTCAGTAGCTCTCCCCCTGAATCCACTCCCAACAACTAGCAACTTCTGACAGCCGAATAAACAACGAACATTTAAACAATTCCTGCCTACCTGAGATGGAGGGAGGCATGACTCGTCCTGGACCTGATCTTGAATCCTACACCGTTCATGATGCGATGGAAGTTTCTTTTTCCAGATCAACCTAGTCACGGAGCTCTCAACTGAGTTGTTTAGGTTCTGGAATTCCATCTCTAGTTGGGGCTTTCGATTCGAAAAAATGTGGTGCGGGTTCATCTCTCTCGACCAGTTCAGGTGAGAGGGAGGATGTAATTCAGCTCGAATGAAGTGAGAGGGCTGAAAAGGAAGCTCGACCTACAGGGAGAGGGAGGGTGATCGAGGGGACCCAGACTTTCGATCTCTTCTCTATGGCGGGAGGTTTCTTTCGTATCAAGAGTGTGTTGGGGAGGCCAGGGAAGATGGATTGGATCGAGAGGCGATGCTTATGCCTCTTCTTTCTCGATAGGATTCCCATCATTTTCAGTCTACGGCGAAGGAGACAAGGGCGAGGCACCGAACATGTTCTACCCTCAACCTCCATCCGTCATTAGTAATCTCAATTCGCTTTTCCTATTCACTAGTACACTGCGCGCTACAACTAGCAGCCCCTTTACTAGGTTGGGAAAAGGCTAGCGCGCTAGCGCGCAACGGCTGATGAAAAGCCAGCAACTTCTTAGGAGTCAGATAGGGTTGGAACCCTATACAAGGGGCTGCTTGCTGCTCGCCCCTATCTCTAAAGTGGCTTATGCACTCCACTTGTTACCACTAAACGACGAAGCCAGGAGCGGAAGGAGGGACTTGAACCCTCAACCTCAGCCTTGGCAAGGCTATGCTCTACCATTAAGCTATTTCCGCCAGCTAGGGTAGTGGCGAAGCACTACTGAGCAATTCACGTATCACTTGATACGGACGACTTCTGTTTTTCCGCCGGACCACAGTCTTGACCTCCGATCGAGCTACGAACACGAGTAGATAGGCGGTTAGGGGGGGAGAGGGTCGGCTGGGCCTGCCTTTTCAATCAATCTCCGGCCGCTCAGTGCCGCGATTGGTGCGAGTTGTAAGGAGTCTTGGTCTCGAGTCAAGCTGGGGCGTCATTTCATTCTCGTAACGGGAATGAGTGCACCGCAAGACCAGACAAGTTGCTCCCTCGCCTCGCAGCGGCGGCATCTGTCTTTTAAGTTAAGTCATTTCCTAAGACGGCTCCTCTTATTCTACGATAATCCAAGCTGCAGCGGCACCTCACGAACTTCTTACTGGGGCAGTACTATAATAGGCATTTGCGAGTGTTTGGATGCACGTGTTTTGTTCATATTCCTGCGCAGTTAAGAGAAAAATTGTCCCCAAGGCAACCACTTGTGTCTTTCTTGGATATGCTCAGTCCGGGTATATATATGCTATGACGTGAAATCCAAGAGAGTCGATGTATCCTTAATGCTCTCTTTAATAGGGTCGCCTCATATTTTCCTTAACCTAATTAATCAGCCCCGGGGGAGAATGATGATGGAGATGTATTGCGGCCTTCTCCTGTTCATCAACTCGAACCTCATTCTTCTGCAGTTGATGTTACGGATTAGCCGCACTCTTCAGGCCAGCAGCTTTGCTCAGCATTTTCTGCCGACTGTCAGCCTGTTCAGCTGACCTCAGAGGATTCCTGTCACCCGGCACAGCATGTTTATTCTCGGCGGCGATTACAGCCTCTTTCCCAGGGTCAGGCTACTCCAGAAGATCAGCAGTCTAGCCCAGTTGCTTCCCTTCCAGTCGCTTCCTAAAATTCTGGATCCCGCTCTCAGCTTCGTCGATCCTCTCAAGTTTCTTATCCTGTTGAAGGCTTATGAATCGTTTTCCCCAAAACAAAAGATCGAGCTTACCTCATCTCAGTTCAATCTTCTCATGAACCTGAATCATTTGCTGAAGCCTCCAATCATTCTTGCTGGAGAGATGCTATACAGGAAGAAATCAATGCCCAGGAAAAAAATAATAAGACTTAGTCTCATTGCCTGCAGGGAAAGAAGCCATTGGCTGCAAGTGGATTTACAAGATCAAGCATAAAGCAGATGGCTCGGTAGATAGATACAAGGCTAGATTAGTAGCTAAAGGATTCCTTCAAGAATATTGAGTCGAACCCCTTTCCTTACAGTCAAGTGGCCCAAGGGCCCCCTTTAGAGATAGGGAAAACATTTGCTTCAGGTTGCTAAACACCATTCGTGGCATTCTTGCCTTGGCTGCAATCAAAAGGTGGCCTTATTTCAATTTGACGTGCAGAATAGAATGCCTTTCAACAACATAAGGGAAGGGGGCAAGAATAAGTTTCTATTCAGCCTCCTCCAACTCCAGGCTTCTCTTCTCCTAGGAATCCTAACTTGGTATGCAAGCTCAAGAAAGCGATTTATGTTACGGCCTCCGGCAAGCTAAAGCAGGCACAAGAGCTTGGTTTGAAAGGTGACAGCAGCATGTATAAGAGCCGAAATAGGAGTAGAGGAAGGAGCCGGTTTTCAAATAAGTAAATCGGATCATTCAATGTTTATAAGGAGGTCGACATCAGGTATTGTCCTTCTTCTGCGTGGATGACATTGCTTTCTCTAGTAATGACTTAGCTTCGATAAATGCGCTTAAGAGAAGATTAAGAACCCAGTTTGATATGAAAGATTTAGGAGACTCAAAGTCTCTTCTGGAGATTAAAGTGATGAGGTCGCAAAGAGTTTTGGAACCCAGTGCAAGTATTCATTGGATTTATTGTCAAAAGCTGGTCTTTCTGCATGCAAACCGGAATAAGATATAAAATTAGCCTCAGATGCAGGAGAGCTATTGGATGACCCATCTACTTGCAAGGAGACTTGTTGGGACTCTTTTCTACCTGACTAATTATCGCCCAGACATTGCTTACACTTACAACATAGGAGGGAGTGATCAGCCGATTTTTATATGGACAAGCCGAGATCATCTCACTTAGAAGCTGCTTTTCGGATTCTGCGATACATCAAAACCTCACCGGGAAGAGGTTGATTCTTGTCTACGTCATCCTCTCTTCAGCTGTCTTGTTACTATTATACTGATTTCATTAAGGCAGTAGATTATTCTGATTGGATTTCGAACATCGTCCCCATGCCCAAGAGGGATGGACGTGTTCGCGTATGCATCTATTTTTCTCAATAAAGCATGTTCCCAAAGATGATTTTCCGCTGCCGAACATTGATTTGCTTGTGGACAAGACTATTGTTAAAGTATGCCTACTACTCTTTTCTGACGATTCGAAATTCTCGTCGTCGGCTTCCTCTCCCTGTAGGTCGAGCTTCCTTTTCAGCCCTCTCACTTCATTCGAGCTGAATTACATCCACCCTCGAGGTAGAGTTCGTTTTGTAATAGGAGCCCCGTTGGGCCTTTACGGAGCTTGGCCTGCTTTCGCATTAACTCACCATTTGGTGATTTGGTTCGTAGCAGCCCAAGTATATCCAGGAGTTCCTTTTACACGCTACGCTATCCTCGGCGACGATATCGTCATCGGAGATGAGCGGGTGGCTGAGCGTTATCGCGAGCTAATTCCGCCACTGAATGTTCCATTTTCGTTAGAGAAATCGTTAGTATCGTCAGTTGGTGCTTTGGAGTTTGCTAAGCGGTTCTTCGTACGCGGAGTGACTAAGGACTTTTTTCCTGTCTCCTGTCACATGTTAAGATCCTTAGTTAGTTCCATATCCCTTGTTCCTGTAATGAGGGCTATTATGTCTAAGAATCTTCCATTGTCGTATCGTTTACGGGAAGCTGGGTACCGGGTGTATACTCGACGCACGGCGCCTCCTAGGAGACACTGGAATCGGCATTTCCTCGTCTTTCACTCACCGAACGGTGTGTGTCCTCTCCCCTTTTGGATCTGGTTAAGCGCAACCACTGGTAAACACTTAACCTCTTATCAACAAGGTATGGTGAGGGGACCTGATTAGGCTCTTGACCCCTCGATTCCCGAGAAACTCGGTGATCTCGAAGTTTTTCGAAGCCTGGTCAGAGTACGACTGGTTAGGGGGGCATGGGTTTTGTCCGAATGGATGAAGTCCATTCTCTCTTACTGGTCTTGGTATTACACTATCGCGGAGGAAAAAAAGACTCCCATTGAGGCGCTACTTAGCCCGTAGGTTGTGCCACTGGTGACTAACCATACAAATAAATTTTATAATTTTAATAATAACTAATAACGGCGCAGTCTTCCGGTGTTACGACCTGGTGCTCTCTTGTGAAGAGCCAAAAGCTCTTGACGTAGGGAGGTTCGGTCCAGTCTGTTCACCTCAATTTGCGCCCTATTTGAGACTAAAGCAGGCGGGGTGGCGACCTCGTCTTAAGATAAGATATAGGCAATAAGACTTTAAGCGCACCTGAGCGCCTTTGCCCATAGAGAATACTGGGGACGAAAGTCTCTGGGGGGGTTCTATGGAGCAAGTCTCCCATTGCTTTCGCAAACCAGTGGGGACAACCCCCCAAAAAAACGAGTTTTCCACGCGGCGATCTTTATTTGAAATATGAGCCGCTAAAATTTCTCCCTTTTGAATGTATTTACCCCTATGAACCTGATGCATACAAGTCTTTCTGTTTGTTGGAAGGCTTATACATAATACATAACCAAAGGAATGCTTATAGTGTACCCATTACCTGATAAAACGATCTTTTCCGGTAAAAAAAAATGATCTTTCCCTTGTGTTCGGCTATAGCGGAAACCAAAAAATCTAGAGCTTATGGTCTTTAGTTCCAACCCATTCCAAACAATGCCCTC